>NW_024412774.1:2509951-2583935 GCF_014898765.1 Herpailurus yagouaroundi
CCTTCAGGTGACCATCAGTGTGTTGTCTATAGTTAAGTCTGTATTTTACCTTCATTTGTAAAGGACATTTTCATGAGACATAGAATCTAGGTGGGCGGTATATTTCTTTTCTTCACAGCAATTTATTTTATTTATTTTTAGTTTTTTAAAAAATGTTTATTTAATTTTGAGAGACTAAGAGCACAAGTGGGGAAGGTGCAGAGAGAGAGGGAGACTCAGAATCCAAAGCAGGCTCTAGGCTCTGAGCTGTCAGCCCAGAGCCCGAACCAGGGCTTGAATTCACAAGCCATGAGATTGTGATCTGAGCTGAAGTCGGATGCTTAACCGACTGAGCCACCCAGGCACCCCTTTTTACAGCAATTCAAAGATGTCCTTTCATTTTCTCTTTTATAAAATAGAGCTAATTGATGTACCTGTGTGTCACTGGTGGTTTAGAGAATGAAATGAGAGTGAGCGACCGCGGTGTGGAGTAAGTGTTTGGTATTGCTTATTCCTTCCTGTGTGCCAGGTGCTGCTCTAGGCACTGGTCACGCAGCCAAGAACAGACAACGTCTCTGTCCAGAGGGCATGCATGGTCTTAGAGAGGAGAGCTAGAGAAGTACACAAACACAGATAGCAGGAAGTGCTCCTGGGAGAAGATAGAATAAGCGTGTCGATGAATTTTGGAGGAGGTGCAAGTCCCTCTCTTCTCTACAGGTCCTGTTTGTGCTGTGGATGTAACAGTTGTTGGGCAGAGCTAGAAATCCTGCGTGTTCAGCAAGATGAGCTCCTCAGCGAACATCTATGTCGACGATGGTTCCTATAATAAGCTTCTGTCCTACCTGATGGGCCTGGATCAGCCTCAGCTGGAGGAATTCAAGATCTGCCTCCAGTCCTCACAGCTGCTGCTTGGGAACTTCCAGCAGATTCCCTGGGCAAACTTGAAAGCCATCGATCCCACTAACCTGTTGTGTCTGTTGAGTGAATACTTTTCAGAAAGGCAGATCTGGGAAGTGACCCTCAGCATCTTTGACAACATGAACCTGACTTCACAGTGTACAGAAGTTCGAGCGATGATGAATGGTGAGTGGGTCCGTAGGAAGGATGGATAGATGGGGGCAGGGAGGCAGACGGGCATCGACCTGCTGCTCCTGGGAGCTGCTGGATTTTTATGGGGTCCTGCCAAAGTGCTAGTCTATTCCGTAACAAAGAATCTCCCTGCTGGGCTATGAAAGTTTCAGGTAAAGGGATAACAGCTACAAAGACTTGGAGCTCTAGCCTGGGAGGGAATGGGAGTTGACGATGCGAAGCAAAAAGAAGAAAGTGAGAGGCACACTCAGTTGTGCGGCAAGACTTCTTTTCAAAATATAAATTTGTTCCCATGCTGCTGTAGTATTAGGCAGTGATTTGAGCATAACAGGCATTTCACGTTTGCGTATGCAATTTTTTTTTTTTTCCTGCAAGGAAAACCCTAGGTACATGCAAACGAAACAAAAAACCGCACCCAGTTGAGTGGAGCTGTGAAGCAATATACCAAATGCACATGCACATATACACACCTCAAGTATCTACCGGCTTCCCAAGTTTTGGGTGCATGTGACTCATGCTTACTGCCCGATTTCATTTTTTAAAATACAACTTATTGCCAAATTGGTCTCCATACAACACCCAGTGCTCCTCCCAACAGGGGCTCTGCTCAATGCCCATCACCCACTTTCCCCTCTCCCCCACTCCCATCAACCCTCAGTTCTCAGTATCCAAAAGTCTCTTAAGGTTTGCCTCCCTCCCTCTCAGTAACTCCCCCCCCCTTTCTCCCTCCATGGTCTTCTGTTAGGTTTCTCAGGATCCACATATGAGTGAAAACATATGGTATCCATCTTTCTCTGCCTGACTTATTTCACTCAGCATAATACCCCCCAGTTCCATCCCCATTGCTGCAAATGGCAAGATTTCATTTTTTTTTTTCATCTTACTGCCCGGTTTCAGATCACTCTCTTTCCACTTCACAAAACCTCACAAACTACAACGCTTCCCACACCTGCAAGCAAACGTCAGGCTCCCCCACCCCTAAAGTGCATGCTGTGTTTATGGTGGTGTTGCAGTAGCTAGCTAGCTACCTAGTGTGGCATTGTATCATGCAATATTTATTGTAGTTGTGATGTGTTTCATAACCAGTTAGCAAGTTTATTTATTTTTGGGACAGAGAGAGACAGAGCATGAACGGGGGAGGGGCAGAGAGAGAGGGAGACACAGAATCGGAAACAGGCTCCAGGCTCTGAGCCATCAGCCCAGAGCCCGATGCGGGGCTCGAACTCACGGACCACGAGATCGTGACCTGGCTGAAGTCGGACGCTTAACCGACTGTGCCACCCAGGCGCCCCTGTTTCTTTTTTTTTAATGAACGTATTCCTGATCCCATTTTCCTATGAAAATAAAAACCCGTGTGGTTTTTATCCAGTTTTCTCTCTGTGGTGAGTCTTAAGAGATCTTGATGGCAGACCTGGCTGCCTCTGAGACCTGTAAAAAACAAAAACAAAAAACCAAAATTCCTGGGGTGCCTGGGTCACTCAGTCAGTTGGGTGTCCGTCTGACTCTTGATCTTGGCTCAGGTCATGATCTCCTGGTTGGTGGGATCGAGCCCCACATTGGACTCTTTGCTGACAGCATGAAGCCTACTTGGGATTCTCTTTCTCTCCCTCTCTGCCCCTACCCTCCTTCCTCTCTCTCTCCCTGTCTAAACATTAAAAAAAAATAATAATCCTGACGTTTGCCTGTACTCGTTATGAGCCAGGCATTGACCCCAATTACTCCTGTGAATTTGTACTTAGGGCTTCCTTCTAAGGAGTGTGGTAACAACTGTCATTCCAGTTTTATAGACAGGCAACAGGCCCAGAGCTCAAGTGAGTTGCCCAAGGTCACAGAGCTGGTGACTTGAACCCGGGTAGCGGGTCTCAGAGGCTCTGTGCCTGACCATACACTGCTTCTCTTGACCCACAACGAGAGCATGGGTTCTCAGGAGTAGGGATGGGAGCTGGCAACATGATGTCTTCTGTCTCTGAGCTTTTGGCATTGGACACCCCGATCCTGGAAATTCAGGCTCTGTATCTTGCAGTGAGCAGGAGGATGGGGTGGGACTATGTTTCCCTGTCCATACCTGCCCCTCCTCCCACCTCCCCCTTCATTTAAAATCCCTCATTTAGTCTTGTCTAGAATAGGCAGGTGTTGAGCAGAGAGCTGGAGAATGGGACCTCGTCTCGTTAAATCCTGGCAACCCCGGAGGGAGGCATTTGCACAGAAGAGGACACCCTTAAAGGAAGGATCTCCTTTCTGGTCACTGGTCCTGCATGAAGGCTGTAGAGCCAGACCTGGCACGAAGAAGGGACCCCTTCTTCCTGGTCCTTCTTTCAGTCCCACTTGGCCTTCCAGCAGGGTGTGGAGGATATGTCTGCAGCAGGGAAAAGCCCTAGACCACATCCAGCAACGTGGGAGACAATGAAAGGTCCTGTGGGCCAGGATAGCTTCTACTGCCCCTTGGCTCCCTCTTCTAGGAACTACGGCATAACAAGGTCTCTGTGCTTGAACGATGCTGTGGACTAGGAGTATGTGAATGCATCTGTGTTGACGGGCACACACATGTGTCCTGTCTTTTGGGGGCCCTGGGTTTAGGAGCTCAGGTTCTAGAGTCAGATTGCCTGGATTCAAAGACTGGTCCACGTAAGCAACTGTAACCCTGGGCAAACTAGTTACCACTGGGCCCCTGTTCTCTCTTCTTGAAAACCAGATCCCACATAAGAGTGAAAACATATAGCATCTGTCTTTGTCTGTATGACTTATTTCACTTAGCATCACACTCTCCAGTTCCATCACGTTGCTACAAAGGGCCATATTTCATTCTTATTGCCACGTAGTACTCCACTGTGTATATAAACCACAATTTCTTTATCCATTCATCAGTTGATGGACATTTAGGCTCTTTCCATAATTTGGCTATTGTTGAAAGTGATGCTATAAACATTGGGGTACAAGTGCCCCTATGCATCAGCACTCCTGTATCCCTTGGGTAAATTACTAGCAGTGCTATTGCTGGGTCATAGGGTAGATCTACGTGGATCCTTAACAGAAGACCATAGGGGAGGGGAAGGGGAAAAAAGTTAGAGAGGGAGACAGCCAAACCATAAGAGACTCTTAAAAACTGAGAATAAACTGAGGGTTGATGGGGAGTGGGAGGGGAGGGTGGGTGATGGGCATGGAGGAGGGCACTTGTTGGGAGGAGCACTCGGTGTTGTATGGAAACCAATTTGACAAAAAAATTTATATTTAAAAATAAATATATATAAAGAGAAAACCAGGCCAACTGTACCCACCTCTGAGTTTCTAGGATGAAATCCTTAGAAGGCACTGGGCTCAGAGAAAGTTCTCCCACATCTGCTTATCTTTGGGGTAATTTTTTCTAGATTCCAGGTCCTAGTTTTTTTTTTTTTTTAATTTTTTTAACGTTTATTTATTTTTGAGATAGAGACAGAGCATGAATGGGGGAGGGTCAGAGAGAGGGAGACACAGAATCCGAAGCAGGCTTCAGGCTCTGAGCTGTCAGCACAGAGCCGGACGTGGGGCTCGAACACATGGACCGTGAAATCATGACCTGAGCCCAAGTCAGCCGCTTAACAGACTGAGCCACCCAGGTGCCCCTAGGTCCTAGTTTTGAGGACGATGCTGGATGGGCAGTATCAGAACCAGGGATATCTTTGCCCTCTCCCTGAACATCCCTTCTGTCCTACCCAAGACTATCTCAACAGATTTTTGGGTAGGTGAATCCGTAGTACAACAGGCTTTCCTAGAGAGACAAAAGGAAGTCAAATGGGTGTGTGTGTGTGTTCTTTATACAAAAGAATTGGACTCAAATTCTAGGCTGTTTTCTTGGAACAGCCTGCCTCTTTTGACAGGTGGCCCCAGCAAGATCTAGAGCCTTGAATTTAATGTGTCAAAATATAGATTGTGGCAGCAAAGCTATAACCTACAAGGATTCCATCACTGGGTTTATGTGCAAGAGAAGAAGGGCAATATGTCATGTAGTTGGTGTACAGATAAATGGAGCCAGTGGTGAGGGATGATCTTAGACAGCTGAGCTATGCTCCATGAGATTCAAATTCAGGTTCCTATTGCTAGGAGAGCTGGTCTAACCCTGGACAGAGCCTACAGGCAGGCTCTATGGGGCTCCACAGAACTGGGATTTTTTTGGCCAAGACCTCCTTGGTGGAGAGTGATGGGTTCCTCAAAGCAACATGGGAGCATGAGGAGGAAGCCAGGACCCAGCTGGCTACCCAGACCAAGTCCTGCAAACCTTGACAACCAATGGAATTATAAATATTAGATCCATGTTTTCTTTAGAGCCACATCCTTTTCAGGGCATTGGCTCATAACTAAGCACCGGGCAGTGGAATCTGAATTACTACTGTGTGACTTAGACACAGAAGGGCCCTTTAGCTCATGAGGAATGGGGCATTCAGAGTGGTTTTGTGAAACCCATGGAGGGAGGTTTAGGTTAAAACCCGATTCTTTGAGTGGATGGAGCTGGAGGATGAGATTCCTTTGGTCTTTTCAGTCCCAGGCTTACCAGTTGGTCCTGTGGAGAGAGCATCTGTCACTGGTCATTTACAGCCTGGGTATCTCAATATCCCACCATCACTGTTTGTTGCAGAGATAGCACAGACACAGGGATCCCAAGATCCAAGCCAAGAAGAACCAGATTTCCCAGAAGAAGAAAAAGGTTTGTATGCTACTTGGTGGTGATGATGGACAAATTGCTTGATGGGGCATCCATTTTACTGGGTCTATAATTGCCACCTTCTCTCAATTGTTCATCACTTTACAGCATGTGAGAAATTCACCCCTCCTAACCTAGTCTTCCACTACTGCTTTTCTCCCCCCTCATGTCTGTTTATCTATTTTGAGAGCAAGAGAGTGTGCATGAGCAGGGGACGGGCAGAGAGAGAGAGGAGGGAGAATCCCACACAGGTTCTACACTGTCAGCATGGAATCTAATGCGGTGTTTGATGTCATGAACCGTAAGATCATGACCTGAGCTGAGATCAAGGGTTGGACGCTCAACCAACTGAACCACCCAGGTGCCCCCACTGTTGTTGATTGAATGATAAGTTAGCATAAACTGGATAACTTCTCTGACTTCGCTCTCCAGTTCTTAGATACCAGTGTCTGTTTCTGGACTTTTTATTAATAGGTAACTGTGTTTTGTTTTGTTTTGTTTTGTACCCATTGATTGTGGGAGACTTTCATGTTGAAAAAGTAACATACACAGTTAAGGAACAGGCTAGGTTTTACCAAATAGATGTACTAGTATATGATTCAGAAAGAATCATGGAAACTTAAAACTTGTAATGAGAAACATCAACCTTTTGCACATCGCTTGAGTTGTATTCTGTAGAAGCCACCCTCTGCCACTCTGGGTTGCCACTTTCATTATTTCTCTGCTCAAACGGGATTAACATACACTGCAACCTCTTAGTTTTTCAATCAATTATCATGGTAGGTAAATATCTCCCTTCTCCAATTACTTATTTTTTGTGGAGGAAAGGATTTTCAGTGTTGGGGATATAAACCAATGCTGAGCCACATAATCCATAAGGATCACGTGCTGTATTTGTTTTCCAGAGTTGCCGTAATAAATTTTCACAAACTGAGTGGCTTAAGTAACGGAAGTTAACTCCCTCATGGTTCTGGATTAGCCCAAAATCAAGGTGTCACCAGGGCACCTTGGGGTACCCTGGGGCTTGAGGGGACCATCCATCTTTGTTTATTCAGCTTCTGGTGGCATTCCTGGGCTTGGGGCTGCATCCCACCAATCTCTGCCTCTGTGGGCACATGGCCACCTCCTCTTTTGTGTCACAAATCTCTCTGTCTCTTTTGAGAATACATTTGATTGCATTTAGGGCCATCCAGGATAAATTCCTCCCCTCAAAGTTGTTCTTCTTTTTTTAATATTTATTTATTTTTGAGACAGAGAGACAGAGCATGAACAGGGCAGGGTCAGAGAGAGAGGGAGACACAGAATCTGAAGCAGGCTCCAGGCTCCGAGCTGTCAGCACAGAGCTTGACGCGAGGCTTGAACTCATGGACTGTGAGATCATGACCTGAGCCAAAGTCGGACGCTTAACCGACTGAGCCACCCAGGCGCCCCTCAAGGTTCTTAATCACATTTGCCACATAGGTTCTAGGGATTAGGATGTAGACATAGCTGTGTGTGTGTGTGTGTGTGTGTGTGTGTGTGTGTGTGTGTGTGTGAGAGAGAGAGAGAGAGAGAGAGAGAGAGAGAGAGAGAGAGAGACAGGGTGGAGGGGGGAGAGAGACACGGTTCATCCCATTACACATACCTTTTGGAGAGAACCATTTCCTGTTTTTGTTTGAGTTAATTCCTTTTTAAACTTTCCATGCAATTATTATAACCATCCCCAAATTCTTTGGGGAGTATAATGCAATCAGATGTAACAAGGAACCCATCAGCTCCGTCATCACCGTTTCTAGACAATTCCTGAAGCCGTCCATCTTTCCCTAGTCTGTATCCGCTAGCACCTACCTCCCATCCTGGGACTTCATTTAATCTCCGTTTCCATTTTCTATTCTCAAAAGGTGCCATCCCCCTTTCCCTGGGTTCCACATCTGTCTTTCTCATGGCTATTCCAGGGGACCCATTTTATAATAACTTAGAAAAGTCCATATGAAGTAATATCTTTGAGAGTTTGCCTGATTGGAAATTTCTCTAGTGCTCTACTTGATTAATTGCTTGGGTGTAATTGTCCAGTTCAAGAGCCTTTCTTTCTGTGTTTCTGGTGTTCCAATGTCCTCTAGTGTCCGCTGTTGATAAATCTTGATTTTTTTTTTTTACATTGTTTGTATATGACGTATCTTTTACACTATGAAAGCTTTGGGGGTCCTCCACCCCTGTGTTCTGAAATGTCATGGAGTAACTAGGTTTTGGGTTCTTTTTTTTTTTTTAATTTTTTAACATTTATTTATTTTTGAGACAGAGAGAGACAGAACATGAGCAGAGGAGGGTCAGAGAGAGAGGGAGACACAGAATCTGAAACAGGTTCCAGGCTCTGAGCGGTCAGCCCAGAGCCTGATGTGGGGCTCGAACTCACGGACTGTGAGATCATGACCCGAGCCGAAGTCAGACGCCCAACCGACTGAGCCACCCAAGCACCCCCTAGGTTTTGGGTTTTTATCCCCTTAATTGGATTGGATACCAAGCAGGACATGTAAATGTAAAAAACCTGTGCTCTTCTCTCAAATATTCTTGAGTTAGCTCTTTGGCGTTAGTTCCTTCTCTGTTCTTTTTCTGAAACTCTAATTAGGTGTTGTGTTTCCTGGGAGTAACCTTTAGATTGTAACTTTTTAAAACAAAACTTATTTGGGGCGCCTGGGTGGCGCAGTCGGTTAAGTGTCCGACTTCAGCCAGGTCATGATCTCACGGTCCGTGAGTTCGAGCCCCGCGTCAGGCTCTGGGCTGATGGCTCGGAGCCTGGAGCCTGTTTCCGATTCTGTGTCTCCCTCTCTCTCTGCCCCTCCCCCGTTCATGCTCTGTCTCTCTCTGTCCCAAAAATAAATAAACGTTGAAAAAAAAATAAAAAAAAACCAAAACTTATTTTACTGTTTTTTTAATTAAATGTAGTTGACGCACAATGTTACATGAGTTTCAGATGTACAACATAGTGATTCGATAAGTTTACACATTATGCTGTGTTCACAAGTGTAGCTACCATCTGTCCGAATACATTGCTATTACCATTGACTTTATTCCCTGTGCTCTGCCTGTTATATCCCCCACTTCTTTACCTATTTTGCCCATCCTCCAAATGTAACGTTTTAATCTCAAACAACTATCTTTGTTCTGGTTAAAATCATCTGAAAGATTACTTCAACTTTCTATCATACCTTCCATGAAATCTATTTGATCAATAATATTTTTTAATGTTTTATTTATTTTTGAGCACAAGCAGGGGAGGGGGAGAGAGAGGAGGACAGAGGATCTGAAGCAGGCTCTGCACTGTCAGCACAGAGCCTAATGTGGGGCTCGAGCTTATGAACCTGGAGATCATGACCTGAGCTGAAGTCAGATGCTCAACTGACTGAGCCGCCCAGGTGCTCCATCAATATTTTTAATGTCAAAACTCTTAACTCTATTTCCCCTTATTGGCGTCTTTTTAAAATAGATGTAATATGGGATGCTTGGGTGGCTTAGTTTGTTAAGCATCCAGCTCTTGATTTTGGCTCAGGTTGTGATCTCATGTTTTGTGAGTTTGAGCCCCACATCTGCCTCTGTGCTGGTGGTGTGGAGTCTGCTTGGGACTGACTCTCTCTCTCTCTCTCTCTCTCTCTCTCTCTCTCTCTCTCAAAACAAATAAACTTAAAAAAATAAAATAGATGTAATATCTTTTAAAATATATTTTTTACAACTTTGGGGGAAGTTTTTGGTTCCTAGATTTGTTTTCTGGTTTGAGTAAAGTGGTTATACAAACAAATACAAATGGTACAGAGTGCTTAATATTCTAAATTTTTTCCTATATAACCAATTCTACAAAGGTAACCAACTTAGAAATTATGTGTTTATGGGGCACCTGGGTGCCTCAGTCAGGTAAGCATCAGTCTCGATCTCAGCTCAGGTCATGATCTCACAGTTCATGAGTTCCAGCCCTGCATTGGGCTCTGCACTGACAGTGTGGAGCCTGCTTGGGATTCTCTCTCTCTCTGCCCTACCTCCGGAAGATGACCTTTCCCTTCTGATGGGTGAAAGAAAAATGTTTTTCCATTCTTTACTGCTTATTTTGAACTCCTACACAAGGGAACCGAGGTTCAAAGAAGTGGAGTGTCCACAGAGCATCGCAGTCCTAAGTATTCTAAATCTTGAAGAAAATGTGAAGGTGGGTCTTTGGTATTCCTACTCTGTGTTCTTTCCACCAGGAACGTGTGTGCATGTAGTAAATGGAATCTTCCTCCACTGAGCTAATTAAGCCACAAACATAGAATGCAGGTACAACTATTTTCCTTAGCAGTCCCCACCCCCACGTGAGAAATCCCTTGGTAATGCTGTTGGCTCTACTCTCCAGATATACCCTGGATCCATTCATTTTATTTTATTTTTAAAGTTTTTTAAACGTTTATTTTAGAGAGAGACATGGAGTGTGAGCAGGGGAGGGGCAGAGAGAGAGAGGGAGACACAGAATCCAAAGCAGGCTCCAGGCTCTGAGCTCTCAGCACAGAGCCTGACATGGGACTCAAACTCACAAACTGTGAGATCATGACCTGACCTGAAGTGTGGTGCTCAACCAACTGAGCCACCCAGGTGCCCCCCACCCCGCCCCATTCATTTTACATACATATGCTTTAGTTCTTCACAGGCTGTGCCAAGTGCTTCCACAGGGAACCAGAGACCTGTTGTTGCTGTTAGGTTATCAATGGGTATGTTTGACCAAACCTGCTGACTTTCACTTTGACGATTGAAGTAGCTTCTTGAGTGGGTTTCTTGCACCATAATCCCCTCTCCAAACAACAGTGACCTTTGAAAAATGTAGATAATCTCTTGGCCTTTAGAATGAAGATACTCATGACCGGCCCCTCCCCAGAGTTGAGCTCACCTATTGGGCATCTTGCTGTGTTCTAGAATGTTCTTCCTGTGTGAAGGTGTTTGTGGTAGCTTTTCACTCTGCCTGGAAACCTCTCCTTCTACATCTTGGACTGGTGGCTTCTCACGACTATGGCACTAACTCTCATCCAGAGGCCTCTGCAGATCCCTTCCCCACCTCAGAGGGCATTCTCAGTCTCTCTTGTGTCCTCGTGTTTTTTTTTTTTTATTTGTGTATATCCTTAAACTATTTACTTCTACCTTGGCTCCTCTCAATCACCACACGGCCCTCCTCCAAAAGTTAGACTCTCAAAGGCAGAACTTGTTTGTCTTGTTCAAGGCTTTATATAAGGACTTAGTATTCCTGAGGCTGAACCTCCTTCTGACCATTATTCTGTTGTGTTTTGCCTCACTTCTCTGTTTTTAGACCACAGAAGAAGATACAGAGAGAGAATGAAGGCTAAAATACTGACGATGTGGGACAACATCCCTTGGCCTGAAGACCATATATACCTGCGCAATGTGACTGAAAAGGAACATGAAGGACTGAAGAGCCTCCTGTATCCTAACAGGACTGGAGCCCAGCCACAGACGATCGTCTTAGAGGGTCTAGCAGGGGTCGGGAAGACCACCCTGGCAATGAAGGTTGTGCTGCATTGGGCAGAGGGCTTTCTCTTTCATCAGAGATTCTCCTATGTTTTCTTTATCAGCTGCCATAAAGTTAGAGACATGAAGGATACCACATTAGCTGGCCTGCTTTCCTGGGACTGGCCTGACTCCCAGGCCCCCATTGAAGCTCTCATGAGTCACCCCGAGAGCCTTCTGTTTGTCATCGATGGCTTTGAAGAAATGGACGTGCCCTCCACTTTGGACGAGAGTCCACCATGTAAAGACTGGTACCAGCAACTCCCAGTCAACAGAATCCTGTTCCACTTATTGAAGAAAGAGTTGGTTCCCCTGGCTACCTTACTGATCACGACCAAGGAGTATAGAACCAATGATCTTAAAAAGTTGTTACTGAATCCATGGTTTGTACAAATCGTAGGGTTCACAGAAGGAGACCGGGAGGAGTATTTCATCAGGTACTTTGGTGACCAAAACAAAGCTAAGAGAATCTTGCATTGGGTAAGAAAGAATGAATCTCTCTTTCACTTCTGCTCTGCCCCCATGGTGTGCTGGACCGTCTGTTCCTGCCTGAAGCGGCAAATGGCGAGAAATCCTCACTTCCAGCTAAGCACCCAGACCACCACCAGCCTGTACGTCTACTTTTTCTCCAGCTTGCTCGCCACAGCAGAGGTGAGTTTGTCAGACCAGAGCTGGCCAGATCAATGGAGAGCCCTGTGCTCTCTGGCTGCAGAGGGGATGTGGTTTTGGAAGTTCACATTTGCAAAGAAGGACCTCAAACACAGGCACCTGGAAGCACCTGTCATTGGTTCTCTCCTCAGGTTGAATATTCTTCGAAAGGTCAGCGACTGTGAAGATTGTGTTACTTTCACTCACCAGAGTTTCCAGGTGTTTTTGGGAGCCATGTTCTATGTGCTCAGGGGGGTGAGAGGATCCATTGGTGGTCCTCCAAAGCACCAGGAGATGAGGGTGCTTCTGAATGATGCTTTGGCTGACACAAACTTCTACTGGAACCAGATGGCTCTGTTTTTCTTTGGCCTTTTAAAAAGAAACCTCGCAGAAGAACTGGAAGATACTTTGCGTTGTAAAATGAGTCATAGGACAACGGATGAATTACTAGAATGGGCAGATGAATTAGAAAGCTATGACCTCATCTCCAGCTGTTTTGAATTCCTACACTTCTTTGAGTGCTTATACGAGACTCGGGAGGAAAACTTTGTAAGGCAGATTTTGAGTCATCTCCTTGAGGCTGACCTCGATATCTTTGGGAGTCTACAACTCCAAGTGTCTTCATTTTGCCTAAAACACTGTCAAAGGCTAAGTAAGCTAAGGCTTTCTGTCAGCAGTGCTATCCCTCAGACGGAACTGACTTTCAACTTGGAAACTCTGGAGTGAGTAATGCAAGGCTGTTTCCCCTCCCAGATTTCTTCTTTCCAGGCTCTGTCCAAGTTCTTCATGAAAAACTGGGGGTGTGTTGTTGTGTTGTCAGTGATTATGGTTGACCAAACATATCTTCTGGTGTCAAGGTTAGTCCGTGCTTCCCTACAGCACAGCTTCTTTTTGTCTTTCCTCAGTGGTTTTTAATTGTAGGTCAGAATTAACCGGGATGTTAAACACGAATACACGGGCACATGTACACATACAAATACAAATACACTAAGGTTGGAACAATTACTCTAACCAACACTGTAATAATTCTGGGCTCCGCGTGTAGAACTTTATATCCTTCAGGTGCTATAACGTGTTCTTTGTTTTTACTTTCTTCATCTAAGATAAAAAGTTTAATTCATGACTTGAATGCTCTTTTACTCTTATAAACATTGAGAGCCTACTGCAGTAAGAAAATACTAAAGAGTTAGAATTCCAATTATCCTAAGTTCTAAATATCACATGAACATTTTTTTTTTAGATTTTTTTTAAAAAGTTTATTTTTGAGAGAGCGGGAGAGACCATCCATCCCAAGCAGGCTCTGCACTGTCAGTGCAAAGCCCCACATGGGGCTCCAACTCACAAACTGGGAGATCATGGCCTGAACCAAAATTAAGAGTCCTATGCTACGTGGATGGAACTGGAGGGTATTATGCTACGTGAAATTAGAGAAAGACAAATATCATATGCCTTCAATCATAGGGATTTAAGACACAGAACAGATGAACACAAGGGAAGGGAAGTAAAAATAATATAAAAATGGGGACAAAACATAAGAGACTTCAATACAGAGAACAAACAGAGGGTTACTGGAGGGGTTGGAGGAGGAGGGATGGGCTAAATAAGAAAGGGGCATTAAGGAATCTACTCCTGAAATCATTGTTGCACTATATGCTAACTAACTTGGATATAAATTTTAAAAAATAAATTAAAAAAGAGAGTCTTAACCAACTGAGCCACTCAGGCACCCCCCTTTTTTTTAATCACAAAATTCTATTAGGGTAAGTTTTATTATCTACATTGAGGGAGAGAAAATTGGAGCACAGAGATTAAATCATATCATAGGTGACACAGCTCTGAGTTTATCTTAGGTCCTTTTGACTTAAAGTCTGAACTCGTAAGGAGTATCCAATGGCCACCTCACCTCACTTACATGGTTGCCTTCCTCCTAAAAGAGTGGTTGAGGATTGTTGGAATAAACCATCTGGGACTTTGAGAGCTATGCTTCCAGGGGTCACGATTTTCCTGCCCTGAACTCCAGTAAATTCCTGCACTTTCACTGGGTCTGTTTGCATCTCCAGTAGACCACACTCTGGGTGTTGGTTGAAGATCACTTACTCTAGTAACCCTTCTTTGCCTCCCTCATAAAGGACAAGGCCACATTCCAAGATACGTCAGTGGCAGGATGTTTGCTCTGTGTTTTCCAATGGGAATCTGACTGAGCTGGACTTCAGTAACAGCAAGCTTAACGCTTTTTCAATGAAGAAACTCTGTTACGAGCTGAGAAATCCAAGGTGCAAACTCCAAAAACTGACGTAAGTGTGAGACCCTCACAGTGTGAAAAATTCCATTGGAAGATAATCCAATGTCTTCCTTGGGATTATTGCATTGAGTGTCTGTTTTCCAGAAAGTAAGTTCAGGTGCTCGGGAGAATAAAATAAGTGCCCTTTATGAGCAAAACTGCTCCTTGGGCAAAGACCCAACACCCTGCCGTGTGTGGTCTTGCATGAGAGAAACGCATAGGCCAACTAGTTTTTCCATAAGACCTCTGCATGAGGCTGCTGTCTTGAGCTGGATATGAAGGAGTAGAAGACTTGGGATGTGGTGGAGACCAAGTGCTTGAGGAGAGCCAGAGTTCATGTGGAGTCTAGGTGAAGTGTTGTGTCTTAAGGAAAGGTGGATAGTTTGCAGTGAAGCATTTGTTCATTCAGTGAAGACCTAGCATCTCGTCTCTGTTCTGAGGTTATAGCAGTGAACAGAACAGATAATTCCTGCCTTCCTGGAGCTCACAGTGTTGGAGAAACAGATGCAAATGATCAGAGTAGTGTAGGAGACCGTGACCTACAGCAGGGGGGAAATCCGTTCAGGGACTCAGGAGAGGTCCTTCTTCTATCTAAAAATGCCAAGCCTCCTCTTTCACACCCTATCTAAAAGGTATTTGAGTAAAAAAAAAAAATAAAAGATACTTGAGTAAAGACCGAGTTGTGGAGCTGAAGCATCATTCTGGACTGAAGCCTCTCTCACATGATGTAAATAGAGATCACAGGGCCTTAAATCTGGCTTGAAGGTGGCGAAGAATGGAGGTGGCTCTTGAAGGGGGAGCCAGGGAAGAGCTACCTGACCAAGGACAGAGTGAGTGGCTCTTGTTGGAGAAGGTGTTGGGTTGGATGCTCCTGAGTTCAGGCCAACTGATTCTGTCCTGCTGTCCCTCTGCAATTCGGTGCTACCTCAAGGTCTGAGGATCAGAAGCATGTGTTGACTCAGTTAAGAGGCAAGGATTTGGCAGTAATGACTCCCCTCAAACCTGAGGGCGCTGGCTCCAACACCTGGGAGGCAGCCTTAAACATCCTGCTTGACGATCTGCCTTTTCATCCTTCCCCCTTTCCCTCGCTCTTGGTCTTCTCACTTAGTACTAAAGACGAGGAGAAATAACTTAAGAGAAAACAAGAGGAGAGATGTGTTCTCACTAGGCAGTACTGGGTTGGTGTGGGGGACACCCACCCCAAGGAAGAGTGGGGGGTTGGTTTCTGATTTAATACATCCAACTGCTTTGGATGTATCCAAATTTGGATGAATCCAAATCAGTTTTTGGATTCCTCTTTTATATGCACGTCCTTGAGGGAGGGTGTGCGTATGCACGTGTGTGTGTGCAAGCATGCATATGCATGGGTGTGGTAGAAAAGCGAGATGAGGAAGCACTCCCCTCCATGAGGCTACCCTCCTCCCCGGCTCTCTTCCCCAGGTGCAAATCAATAACTCCTGTGAGGATTCTGAAGGAACTTGTCCTTGTCCTGTATGGTAACCACAGGCTGACACACTTGAACTTGAGCTCGAACAACCTGGGAATTCCCGTGTCCACGATGATCTTTAAAACCTTGAGGCACTCAGCCTGCAACATCCAGTATCTGTGGTAAGTCTCTGGTTTTCTGGCTTGGTCCCCAAGGTCACCCCACCGTTCAGGGCTGCATTGGGAGGATGGGACTCAGCACGGCAGCGAAAGGCTGTAGAGAAAGATGAGCAAAGGGAACGCGCATGGGCACAGAGCAGTGCTTTGCAAAATTCTTGCCTGCCAGAGCCACCTGAGGGGGCGTGTTAAAAGGCAGGGGCCTGGAACCCACCCCCTGAGCCCCAACAGGGCTTCTGGGTGGGTGGTGGGGGCTGGCAGCATTTCTAACAGGCTCCAAGGTGGTGCTGGACCTTGGACCACACTCTGAGTAGCCCTGACTCGGAGACCATCCTGCCAGGAGAAAGGGTGAGGAACAAGGAGAAATTGGTTTTTGGTTGTGAAGCAAGGGGGACTCCAAATGAAGATCCCTCTTCGCCGGGAGTAACTCCCTGTGTTGGGGCTTCTCTGGTAGGTTGGAATCCTGTGGCCTCACCCCTCTAGCCTGTCGTCATCTCTTTCTGGAGCTCAGCAAGAACTCGAGTGTGCGCTTCCTCAGCCTGGGGGACAATGATCTCTCTGGTGTTGAGGTGAAAAGTCTGCAGGGACCCTCGGAGATGCCCGAGTCTTCCCTGAAGGAGTTGTCGTAAGCCTTCCTGCCTTGTCTAAATAGCAGCTTTGGGGAGTCTTGGGGAACATCCCATTGTAGTTACCCATCCCACGGACACATTCCCCGTCTTCACTCTTTCCACCTTCCTTCTTAGGGCTCTGTCTTGGCCAGTTTTGCCCTCACCTTGACTGCGGTGTCTCTCCTGCCAGTCTCCCCTAAACCCAGTGGTTTTAAACTGGTGGTGGTCTTGTCCTCCAGGGGACAGTGTCTGGACATTGACTTGGTCCTCACAATTTGGATGGGAAGATGCTACTGGCATGTAGTGGGTGAAGACTAGGTGTGATCAATATCCTTCAATGCACTCGAGACCCCCCACACACAAGCCCCCACCTCCACACCAGCACCACAAAGAATGTTCTTGACCAAAGGTCAGTAGGGTTGAGAATGAGAAACCTTACCTTGACCCACTTTTTTCTCCTGGAAGCTTTTGTTCTTTATACAGTTTAATCTTTCACGATGTCTGGGTCCCAGATGTGTGGCCCAAGGGACTGAGAGTTTGAGAAAGAAAACGTGGGCATGTCTGAGGCTCGCGCTGTACCTGTGCCTTCCTCCGCAGCCTGGAGAAATGCAACCTGTCAGCAGCCAGCTATCAGGATCTAGCTTTGTACCTCACCGGTACCCAGAGAACAAGTCGACTGTGCCTGGGATTTAATCCGCTCAGAGACGAGGGCGTGAGGCTCTTGTGTGCTTCCCTGACTCACCACGAGTGTGCCTTAGAGAGATTGGTGTGAGTGTCTCCTGGCTCTTTTTCTAGAAATGACTCTGCTTGGGGGTGGGCATGGAGGAAAGCAATGGGCCCTTCATTTGGGACCCGTTTCTTTTTTCTTGTTTTAATTTTTAAAAAAGTTTTATTTATTTTTGAAGGAGAGACAGAGCACGAGCAGGGGAGGAGCAGAGAGAGAGGGAGACACAGAATCGGAAGCAGGCTCCAGGCTCTAAGCTGTCAGTGCAGAGCCCGATGCGGGGCTCGAACTCACAAACTGTGAGATCATGACCTGAGCCAAAGTTGGATGCTTAACCAACTGAGCCACCCAGGCGCCCCCACTTGGGACCCATTTCTATCACTGAACACTAACACACGTCGAGCAAGTACTCCATGTGCCTGGCACCGTTCTAGACACAGATTCTGAGTAGCACCCTCAATTTGTTGAATCAATCTCTGGGGGTTGTGCCAAGGAATTCAGTTTTAACAAGGATACCAGGAAATTATGATTTAGTCAACCTATATCTGAGCTCCTTTATCCCAACACAGCTGGGCACCTAGGTTGGGGTGGTGGATAAGACAGAGAAGCTTCCTGCCTGTGAGGAGGGTGTAGATGGATGAGTGAGATACCAAAAAACACACACACACAAAAAAAAAACAAAAACAAAAAACCAGTAGTTCAGCGAGGAAGACAAAGTGGAATGAGTAGACAAGGCATGGTGTGTTGGTTTCCTGGTAAGGTCTCCCACTGACCTGAGGAGGTGACACTGAAGCAGAGACTGAAGGAACCAGACACAGAGAAGGAAGACGAAGGAAAGTTCCAAGACTGGAGTGTTGTAGGAACATCCAGAGGACTCGTAAGGCTGGAGTAATGTGAGCGAGGGGGATAATGGGAATATGCCCTGGCCATGTATGAATCTGTTTTGTTTGGAGCAAGGTGGAAAGTCCTCTGAGGACTGGAGGTTGTACAGGGACAGACTCTGAACGATCACCTGGACTGCTGTTGAAGGGTAGACTATAATGGAAGCAAAAATAGGAGGCAGCAAGTGCCTGTTGATCAAGCAAAAGGATGAATACGAATCAGCCAGGTGAGGCGGTGGGACTTCAGGGCATACGTGAAGGTACAGCCAGTAGGGCTTGCTGATGGGTCAGTGGTGGTTGAAGAATGAAAGGGACCAGGAACCAGGAATGCCCCACAGGTGGTGGGTTTGCCAGCTGGGTGAAAGGCGCTGCCGTTTTCTGACTGGAGAAAATGGGAGGATGAGGTTTGGATGTTAAGATTGGGACATGGGAACGTGAGATGCCTATTAACCAACCACGTAAAGCTGTTGTATGTATGTAGGACTGTAGGTCTCAAGGAGGTTGTCGGGTGGGGATGAGTCCACTGGCAATGGTAGGTGCCAGGTGTCATTTCGATGGGTTTTCCCAAAACTGGATATTGTTCAGGTGAGCATAAGAGGACAAAAAGGCCAAGGGTCTTGAGGCACATCCAAGGGGGTGTATGGTGAAAGACGACAGAATCTGAGCTAGGGACTAAAAGGTTAGCACTCTCAGCACAGAGCTTCAAAGAACCAGAATATTAGTAAGTAATTCATTCATAGGTAATATGAACTAATATAACATGACAGTTATAGGTTACATTATATTTATCCCACTTATAATTACACCTATATAAGATACTTTAATATATATACATATTAATAATACATACTATATGAAATATATAAAAATCTTATAACTGCACATTACATGTGATATGTTACATGATAACATATGTACACCCTGTATGTATCTGTTATATACCTAGATATCTAATATTTGCCATATATTTCAAACATGTATACTATATATATCTAATGCAAAAATAATCTGTTACATATCTCCTATATAACTATGTATCACATGTAACATATATAATTCACATGATATATGCTACACAGCAGCATTATCATAGTATGTACACCATGTATAAATGTCTGTTATACCTATATGTCTAATATATACAAAGTGTAACATATCTGTATTCTAGATCTCCTACAACTTGTATTGCATACTGCACTTTTTTTGACATGTGAAAAGTCGTACATATTTAATATGAACAAATCGGTGAGTTAGGGGAGAAGGACACACCCATGAGACCATCATGGCCATATGGTGGCCATATGACCACCGTTAAGGACATAAACATATCCATCTCCTTCCAAAGTTTCCTTCTGTACCATTTTTTATCAACTTTTTTTTTGTGGCTAAGACTTAACATAGAAAATATAAGCACGTAAAAAATCTGAATCTTGGAGAGCTTTACACAATACAGTATTGTTAGCTATAAACACAACACTATAAGGTACATCTTCAGAACTTACTCCTTTTGTGTTACGCAAACTTGGCATGCTTTGAGCATCCCTTTGTTGTTATTTTTTTTAAACCAAACACTAAGGGCCGGCATGTTCACGGTGTGCTCATTGCAGAAGTCTGGGGAAGGATAAGTAAGCACAGATACTCAGCATTTCCTGGGTGGGGGTTCAGGGGGACACCATGGCTGAACTCAACACCATAGTTGAGGTGGGGCTTGAGGCTTGTGTCCCCAGTGGTCTTGGTTTGGGCTGCTTTCCTGAGCATCTCTCTCCATGGCTCTTGCCCCACAGTCTCTGGTTCTGCCAGCTCGGTACATCCAGTTGCAAGTACTTGTCAGATGCTCTCCTCAAGAACAAGAGTTTGACCCATCTGAACCTGAGGAAGAATAACCTGAGAGATGAGGGAGTGAAGTTTCTGTGTAAGGCCCTGAGTCATCCGGACTGCAGCCTCCAGAACCTGGAGTAAGTTCCATTGCCTCCCTGCCCTTCGGACGATGAGAAGAGACCATGTGAATTGACCTGCAGACACCTGCATTCCAAATGGGACTGAGGTCCTGGGTGTAGACGTGATGGCTCACACAGAGAAGCTTCGGGCTCTATTGGAAGGGCGTGAGGGGATGGGTTACTGGGATGATTGTTAAGGACCAACCACAATGTGTGCTGGGAGTCCCCAAGACCACCCCAGGAGCTTGATGACTCACAGAGGACTCCACTGTGTGTGCAGTCCAGATTAGTGGCTGTGGTTTATTACAATGAAGGGAGGAAAAGCAAAATTAGTAAAGGGGAAAGGTGCATGGGGTGAAATCCAGAGGAAACCAGGTGCAAGCTCCCTATAGATGGCATGGGGAGAGGGTTATGCTGTTGTCCTGCCTACTTAATTTCCACCAGGGGTAGATAGAGTACCCAGGGTGTCTCAGACCTCCTGACCAGCACCCTTTTCTTCCCAGGGCTCTGGATGAGAAGTCTCACTTTGGCATCTCTCCTTTCCTTGGGAGACTGTGAGATGGGCTCGGTATATAGAGCAAAGTCTAAGGACTCCAGGATTGTTCTTTTTCCCTTTGTGTTTGTTTTGCAGTTTGTCAGATTGTTCTTTCACAGCGGAAGGCTGTCAGGAGCTTGCTAATGCCCTCCAGCATAATTGTAACATGAAAATTTTGGATATCGGGAGCAATGACATTCAGGATGATGGAGTGAAACACCTGTGTGAGGTCCTAAACCATCCGAAGTGTGCATTGAACACGCTTGGGTGAGTTGACCCTGTTCTCTTTGTAGGAAGCCCCCATCTCTACTTTTGGGGTAGGAAGGAATAGATGGGATCACCTGGGGGTTCAAGAAGGTGGGGAACAAAGGACTAAATTCTCCTGTTAAAAATCTCTTCTCAACAATAAGACTCCAGTTCAGAGACAGAAGTTCATACCACTCACCCCCTCCTTGGAATATTAATATTCTTTTCAATCGGTACCTTTTGGATAGTAGGTGGGGGGCAGATACAGCCTGTTTCCTGGCCCCAGAGTCTTTTCTGTCTAAGGAGAAGTCTGATTTTAACTATAAGATGATGTGTTTGTTTAGCAAACTAAGATGGTTTAGACTCCAGGAATAGGAGTTTGGGTTAAGTGTGGCTTACATGTTAGCTATTTTTCACATAGGCAGTGATTCTACTCACTCTCAAAAAATGTTAAGAGATTCTACAGTATTTCTTTCTCTGTGGAGACCCCCCCCCCATGTGTGTTTAATGGATGCACCTTGAGGGCATTATACCCATAAGTAAGTCACCAGTTGCTGCTTCTTAGTACATCCTTATCCTCCAAGGAGTATCTTCAGGTGCACAATTCTTTATCCTTCAGGTGAAGGAGAAGCCCTGGGATTTACACAAGTAATTCAGGGTCCTCTTTGTGCCTTAAAAAAGAATGATGGTCTGGTTTTAAGCCCTCACTCTCTAGCTGCTTCTCCCTGGATGCAGAAATGAGTAAAATGTTTGCAACAGCTCTCCTGTTGTCTTTAATGATGAACGCCTGCCTGACACTCAGTTCACTTCCATCTGGTTTCATTCTCCAAAGTAGTAGCCTTAAAGCAGGCACCTGCATGGCTAACTTGTGCTCACAAGGTCCCATCTTTACCATCACACCAGGGTTTCTCAACCTCAGCACTGTGGACACCTTGGGGTGAGTAATCCTTTGCTGTAGGTGGTCCTTCATTCTGTATGATGCTGAGCAGCATCTCTGGCTCCCACCCACCAGATGAAATTGTACCTCCCTGCTCTGAAGACTTTGTTCCGTCTCCCCTGTGGGGGAGGGGGGGAATCACCTTTCATTGAGAAACACTGACCTAGATGACCATGGAAATGTTAAAGGTTCACAATCAAGGTCAACAATATACAGTATAAGGTACTGGTTAAAGCCCTGCAGGTGGCGCTAGACTGGAGACAGGGTGCACTTGTGTGATCTTGGAGTCGGTCTTTCTCCTGTCATTCTCTTCCTATCCACCAAGTAGTACCTTTATCTTGAAGCATTCTCTGGATCTTACCCAACCCCTTCCACCCTAAGAAAACCTATTCTTTCTGTCCACTCTTCATGCATCGCAATTTTTTTTCAGAAGGCATTTTTTAAACTTAAGTTCAAGTTAGTCAACATACAGTGTAGTCTTGGCTTCAGGAGTAGAACCCAGTGATTCACCTCAAAATTTTCATGTATGGACACCTGTCACATTATCTTTATAGACTCGGTGGAAATTTCCACTCTGTTAAACTGATGTAACACTTTGTCACTTTCGTCTTTGAACATATGGTTGGCCAGCTCTACTAGGCATACAGATTTTTGTTTTGTTGAATTTAGGAACAAGATGAAAGTGTAGTGAAGAGGTTGTAATCTTATTTTAGTCCTTTCAAGGATCTTCCAAACTCACATCTACTTTTTACAAACATGGTTTCTTTCACAGTTGGGCAGACTAATGTTCTGTTGGCTCATCTGGCAAATGGAGTTTAAGACATTGGCCACCTCTTTATAGGATTGGTATATGAGTAAATGAGTTATGTGTAAGCAGTTGGAGAAGTGTCTGGTGTGTGGCAGGCTCTTCACTGCTTAACCACAGACTTTTTCCTAGATGTGTATCATTTCTGTTTCTAACTTCTCAATCCTAGTGGACCATCTTTCACACTTCCTTCTCACCCACTCCTAGGTTGGAGAAATGCAATCTGACACCTGCTTGCTGCCAGTATCTCTCCTCTGTTCTCAGAAGCAGTAAAAGCCTGTTTAACCTGAACCTTTTGGGGAATAACTTGGAGCCCAGAGGAGTCAGCACACTGTGGAAGGCCTTGAAAAAATCAACCTGCAAACTACAGAAGCTTGGGTAATCCCCACCACCTTTAATGCTGGGAGGCACCTGTTAAGAGGGGATGGATGGGCCGATGTTTTATAGCAAGCATCAGATTCACCCTGCATTGGATTTCCTGGAGCAGTGCTGGCCAGCAGAGCCTTTAGTAATGACGGAAACAGTCTATATCTACTGCCTGATAGAATAGCCAGTAGCAGCATGTAGTAACTGGGCACTTGAAATGTGGTTAATGCAACCAAGGAGCTGAATTACTGAAATGGCCACATGTGGATAGTGGCAACCATGCTGGGCAGGCAGCACCGTCCTGCAGACATCTGTGTAGTTGAGGAGTCCCCTCATTTTTTGCATTTTTGTACCTACTCAATAATCCAACAACATTTCACTCAATGATACCTTTTTTTAATGCTGACTATGGGCCAAGCATGCCATAGCAGATAGCAGTAAATAAATGGTCATGAGCCTTGCCATCATGGGTCTGCATTCTCCTCAGGGAGAGGACAAATCTGAAATGTATAAAAGCAGTGTTGTCACGAATTCTGGGAAGGAAACTTGGGATTGTGGTAGAAAAACAAGGGTGATCAGAGTGGTACCAGAAGGCATGTCAGAGGTGGTGATGTTGATGCTGAATCCCAAGGAGGCTGGAAGGAGGAATCCACATATCAGGAGGGAAACATGGACAGTGACAAAGGACCAAGAGTGTTTGAAGGAAGCTGGAGTAGCATGTGCAAAGGCTGAGGTTAGACTACCAAGCTCTGTATTGCCCCTTCCAGGCAGTGAAATAAGAGTGTTTAATTAGAACACTCTCCACCTTATTCAGTATTCTGGAGATGAGGTCAGAAAGGTAAGCAGAATTTTCTTTTCCCCTGGAGAAAGACCTTAAACTAGGCATATTTTTGCAGAAATCTCAGATACCAAAGAATCTTGCCTACTTGAGGAAGTTGTTCAAAATCTACACATTCAGGACTTTACATTACCAACTTCACATCTAAGTAATGCACTATTAAAAACATTCTATCTCTCTTTCTTGCAGGCTTGAAAAAGAGTTGTACAACATAGTGAAGGGGGAGCTCGAGGAATTGCAGGAGAGGGGGTCCTTTCTGAGAGTCAAGTGTAAGTGGGATTTCAATGACCTTGAGGACAAATGGTGGTGGTGATCCAATGGCTACACTGTGGGATGTTCTTGGAGTAGAATCACCAGGAGATTTCTCAGGTGTTGCTGCTCTTAAGGACAAATGAGCAGTTACCTCCAGAGTGCTTTCCCACAATTTGTTGTAAGCAGCATATTTAAATACCCAATCTCCAGAATCCTAATCTAATACTACATTTGGCCCCACGAGCCTACATTGGCTTTGTCTTAAGTTTCCTTTTGTCTTTCTTGGTGTAATGTCTTTAACTCTCACATGTTAAGAGAATTCAATAAAGCAAAGGATATTAAAAAAATACCTTGAGAAAGCCTAAAGCCTCATTTCCTATGGATTGAGAGATGGGACAGATGTGACTGTAATTCCGCAGTTATTATACTGTGGATAAACCAGCCAGATGGAGATCGAGAACCATTCCTACGATGCAGATAGACCCAATGTTGGCTTTTGCGTGTACCTTTGAATGATCCATGGCTGTGTTATGTCTAAAATGTATTTTACTCACCTGAAAATGCTGGGGAACATGGATCCTACCCAAGGATGTAATGTGAAATTGATGTTGTACATGGGAAATACATATGAAGATAGGATCTGATCACAATTTTATCTCCTTTGCCCTATTATTTAATAGGCAAAAGCTATCAGAAGTAGTCTGAGGGAACAGTGGGACATTCATTGCATTTTGCATTTCGTAGCTTATAAAACCTATCATAGTGTGTCTAAATCCACATCAGAGCCCTGTAGGTAGGGACGTCCCTACTTGACTGATTTTGAAAACAAAGATTCTGAGGGTAAATAAATGTTCTACAACAAATTACAGAAATAGTAAGTCAAATAATGAAACTTAGAATCCGAGTCTTCTATTTTAAGAGCCAACATGCCTTATGAGACCCAGTGGGGTCTTGGAGTAAGTCCATGATCCTTCTATCCATCATGTTCCCTCACCATTAAATATAAGTGAAACCCAGAGTCCTTGAAATAAATCCTTTCTTCTCTTTCTTGTGCATTTTGGTCATTCATCATAGATAAAAGCTGGGATAGTGGGGGGGGGGGAGGTTTATGAACTAAGAAAATCTTGTCAAGGAAGAGAGATTTTAAAGTCAAAGGTTTAGATATGCCTTAGTCTCCATGTCTTTAGTTACTGTAGGTTAAAATAGCATTGTGTTATTTCTGATAATCTGACAAACTGTTAACCCCAAATCCAAGAGGATCCCAAAATTTCTTCATTGTGTCTTTGAAAACAAAACATGGGCATATTCTTCTGTGAACATTAGATCTACAAATTCTCTATCAATATTTTCATAATATTTTAGGAATTTATTCTAGAATTTCTGGATGTGCCATGGAATTATTTCAATTACAGCAAAGGTTCTTCACCTTTGGGTCTTCTAACAATGTTGTTTTATTTCAAAGCCACGTAACGCCAAAGTGGCTTTCTAGGGAAATCAAGGATAGGTCTACCCCCATCCCCAGAAGGGAAATGGGATGGGACTGAATGGATTTGGATGAGGTGACAGCTGAGCTACTTCCCCAGGCTCACTGCAGTTTAGGAAGCCCACCACCCAACAAACACTGATTAGCTTGTGACCAATTGTACTCTAATTTCAAGTCCATGATTATGTGAAAGACCACCTACCCCCCCCCCCTCCTTTTTCACACCTGATACTTGGCCATCTTAAAAGTGTGGGTAGACGTGGCCAGGACTATGGTATGGCCGGGGGGGGGGGGGTGGTTAGGCAGGGGTAGTGTAGAGTTATCTAGAAGAAGCACAGAGAATCCCTCTTGTGATGTAATGGAGGGGATGTGGTTGAGTAAAGGATCCCCTGCGTTGAATCTGGCAAGACAAACAGGTTCTATGGAATGGAAACATTCACAGTGGCTTTTGATGATAAAACCACTGCTTCTCAGCTAATGATTTTATACCCTTTAAGCCAATTTTCTCATTACAACTTGGGTCTGATAGCATCAATCTCAGGTTTTGCAAAAATTACACAGAATGATGTGTGAAATGGTCAGTTGTGATAAGCACCTGTAAATGATGCTCTTAGGTTAATAATCTCCTTCAATCCTATCATCTCAAGATCCTCTCTTGCTAACTAGATGCTTCATGGCTCAGTTTTTTTGTCTTATTTTTTTATCACCTCTGTTGCAGAAACCCTGGCAGGATGCCTTCCCTCTTCTCCACAGATGAGAGATGAAGTGACTTTCTCAGTCTCTTTCTCTTGTGATTTTTATTGTATGGTAAGATGGGCATAACAAAAATTCACTGCTTAGCCATTTTATTTTTTTATTTAAAAAAATTTGTTTTAACGTTTATTTTTGAGACCGGGAGAGACAGCATGAATGGGGGAGGGTCAGAGAGAGAGGGAGACACACAGAATCTGAAACAGGCTCCAGGCTCTGAGCTGTCAGCACAGAGCCTGACGCGGGGCTCGAACTCACGGACCGCAAGATCATGACCTGAGCCGAAGTCGGATGCTTAACCGACTGAGCCACCCAGGCACCCCACTTAGCCATTTTAAAGTGAACAGTTCATTGACATTAAGTAGCTTCACACTGTTGTGTAACCATCACCACCATCCATCCCTGGAACTTTATGTCCCCAAACTGAAACTCTGTCCCCATTAAACACTAATTCCCCATTTCTCCCTCCCTCAGCCCCTGGCAACCACTATTCTTTATGTCCCTATGAATTTGACCACCCGAGGAACCTCGAAAAACTGGGATCATACAGTATTTCTTTTTGTTGGCTGACTTAACCTCACTTAGCATAATGCCCTCAAGGTTCATCCATGTTGCAGTAGGTGTCAGAACTTCCTTGCTCTTTAGGAATCCTATTTCACTATGGGTATGGACCACATTGTGCTCATTCCTTTGTCAACAGACATTTGAGTTGCTGACTTTACAAAATCTAACTCCTAAGTGGATGGCAGGGGAGTCCAGAAGTGAAATACTTGTATCCTTAAGCTTTCCTTCCAGTTACCACCCCCTCTCTTCAGTTGGAGGGTTGGAGGTCCTCAGTTGGAGGAGGGGAACAGAAGAGAGTCTTGAAAGCCATAAGGTTCAGCAGGAAGAGGAGGATGGGAGTAGAGTTTGGGGAAGGATGAGAGATGCAATGAGTCATGCAGGGAAATGAGATGAGCAAGGACAGAGAGATGACCCAAAACTTGGAAGGAGGCAGAAGAGAATGACTTCAGTATTGTTTTGGGGACCCTGCTGGGCTTGCAGCTTTGGTTGATGGAGTGACTTTACAACTCTGCAGAGGCTGACTTGTGGTGTCTTCTCTGGTGTTTCTGTACTCGTCAATGTTTTGCTTCGACTTTATCAATTTATTCCACTGAACAAGCACGACTCAAGAGACCGAATCACAAAGCATTCTTTTTGCCTGACTGTTGAAATTTACTCTCAGATGTGAACTCTTCTCCTGTACCTGCTTAAATACTTGTCCTGGGCCATTTCTTTTTCTTTTTTTAATCATTGAATAGTCTCAATAGCGATAACTTAACAACCTAGTCCCATGCCACAAAACTCAATTGAAACTTTAGGCTCTCCTGAACCGTGATATGGAAGCCCTGTGTCCCAAGAATGGATGCACTCAGAAAGGTGGAAGGCAAGGGAGCAGGAAACGTAGTTACTTGATTGACACAGTGACAGATGCAGCATCTGACCACTGGAGCTGGGTGTTTAAAGCCAGCATTCTTGGAATCAGCAGAACCTTCCCATCAATGGAGAAATACCCATTGGAGAATCTACTGGTGAAGACAGATACATGCTTAGCTCATCTGGTGGCTTATTCCTCCCTGAACCCCTATACATCCCATGAGACCAGTAGCTTATGTTGCTTATATTTGTTATATTGGTTTCACACATTATCTACTGTGTAAAATGCCTTACTGTGCTGGGATTGAGCTCATTTCTTCACGCACAATCTACCCACCTCCCTTGTTATAATTATCATCCTTCTATTAGTGTCTTATAACCATACGCACTACATGTACATCTCTGGGTGGCTGCCTTAAATATTCCTGTAGGAGAGATTTATAAGGTTGTAGGTTGTAGTGATACATATGATGTCAAATATTAGGATTTTAGGTGGTTTCTATCAATAGATCATTCAAATGACGTACATATATACAAGGCAATTCTATCCCGCTAAAGAAACCACTTTTAGATATATAGAGACCTATGGTTTACAAACTTATATCTCAACCTTTTGGCATGTGTGTACATACGTATACATGCATACGCCTTTTTTAACCTGACACAGAAGGCATTGTATATATACGTGTTGAACTATACACACATTTCTGTGTATACATATATATCACGAGTGATCTGTTTTCAGTCTATCCACGTTAGTCTACACACACCTATCAATATGGATAGCCTAACAATGAAAAAACAGTGCATTTGGCGTGGGATCTTCATGTAATTTAAAAAATCAAGGCTATTTTGTTAATGGATGCATTTATATATATGGAAGTATAAAAAGGGTATGGTACTTAGTTTCCTGCCAGATTGCCTGTGGGGTGTCGGAAGAAGGGAATGAGACAGGTTGGTGGTCAAAAGGATCTTCACTTTTAGCTGTACATGTAGGTGGAGGGCTATGGATGACTTATAGCACTTTTCTGGGTGCCTGGGGGGTACAGTCCATTAAACATCGAACTCTTCATTTCAGCTCAGGTCATGATCTCCTGGTTCATGGGTTCGAGCTCCACGTCAGGCTCTGTGTTGACAGCACAGAGCCTGCTTGAGATTCTCTCTCTCCCCCTCTTTCTGCCCCTCCCCTGCTCGTTCCTGAGTGCATGCTCTCTCCCTGAAACATTTAATAAAATAGTACTTTTCAAATCCCATCATGAGGCAAGAGAAGAGAAAGAGCCTGAGTTGGGACACCAGCAGCACAAGCAGAAAAGGGGGACCAGGTTATACCACAGGTCCAATGCTCACAGTATGGGCAGCACCTGTCCAAGCCGTGTAGGGAAAAGACCACAATTTCTACAACCCGCATGCTTGCTCTGGGCATGCACTGGGAACACAATCTTTTTGGAGATTTGACAAACTGTCTTAAGATCTAAGATTTTATTGAGTGTCTAAAATGTCCTTGTGAGACAGGATAAGAACTTGACCTTGACAGCCTTTCAGGGCTTGCCCAAGGCCACAAAGCAAATAAAAACCATATACACACACAGTATATGAAGTATCCAAAGTGGGGGGAGGGGGAGGCCATGCAGAAAGATCAGGGTTTACATCTGTGTCTGGAACTGTAATTCCTGGGGACAGAGTAGGCATGAGTAAGGGCTCCAATAACTTTTCTTTGCAGGTCACTTGGGTCAGGAGGAGTCACCAGTCACCTAGAACTGTCAAGGAGGGATTTTCTTCTTCTGCAACTGTCAGAAGTCTCTGGGTTTCCTCATCAAATTCAGTTTTTTGCAGCCTGGTAAGATATAAGAAGAGCTCTGTTGAATTGCTACCTCTTGTTTCTTCTCTGCAGCTCTTCTCTAGCATTTTTTCCCTGGTCAAGCCTAGGAGAACCTGGTGTTGCCTCCCTCCCCACCCCCATGGGACAGACATACCTTTCGGGCAGTGGTGCACTGATAAATGTTTAACACCTGGCTCTTGGCCGGGGGTGGGGGCCTGGAGGGGTTGGCGGGGGGGAGAAAAGCCCTGATTTATAGCACTGCACGTTTCTGAGGTGTAAATTCTCCTACCATGGCCAATACCAATTTTTTTTCAAATTTTTTAATATTTTTGAGAGACAGAGGGTGAGTGAGGGAGGAGCAGAGACAGAGAGGGAAACACAGAATCTGAAGCAGGCTCCAGGCTCTGAGCCATCAGCACAGAACCCAATGCAGGGCTCAAACCCATGAACCATGAGATCACGACCTGAGCCGAAGTCAGATGCCTAACTGACTGAGCCACCCAGGTTCTCTTATCATGGCCAATTTAAAGCTGCCAACTTGATGTCGCTAAACACAAGACTAGAAAGAACTGTCCACACAGGGTTATCACCATCTGGTGGCAGCGGTCTCCAGCACATTGCTGGACAGAACAGATGTCCTATCTGATAGAAAGCCCTGACTCCACCTGAACATTGGGGTTTGAAGATGGGAATTCAGGAAGCTAAGGAGCAAGACCAACTACTTTTATTGTTAAAAAGATAAAACAGTAATAGCTTCTGTTATCTGAATGCCTGGTCCTAGCCTTCTGCTGAGGGCTTTAGGTGCAGCTTTCATTAAAATTTCTCAGGGGCGCCTGGGTGGCTCAGTCAGTTGAGGGGCCGACTTCGGCTCAGGTCATGATCTCACAGTCCGTGAGTTTGAGCCCCGCTTCAGGCTCTGTGCTGACTGCTCAGAGCCTGGAGCCTGTTTCAGATTCCGTGTCTCCCTCTCTCTGACCCTCCCCCGTTCATGCTCTGTCTCTTTCTGTCTCAAAAATAAACGTTAAAAATAAAATAAAATTTCTCAACCGTGGGAGATAGCATTATTGACCCGATTTGTGATGAAGACAAGCAGGCAAAGCAAATTGGCTCAAGGTCACACAGCCATCGAGTGGTAGAGTCAGGATACAGATGCCAGTACCGTGGCCCTGGAGCCCCTGCACTTAACACGAGGCAGTCCATTGTGGCTCTGAACTAAATGGGAGGGTTAAGGATGACTGTCTGTGTGTGTTCTTCTGTGGGTACAAATATCTCTGGTGTCTGCTGGTATCTGTTGGCAACCGTCCGGAGCACCTTCACCTCCCTGTTGGAGTGAAGGACATTCTTTCAGGCATCTGTTCGTCTTGACACACAGATCTGTGGGACTGTCCATGGTTGGGGAGGGTGCACGGGATGTGGAAACTCACTTAGGTGTTTCCAGCATTTTTATTACATCTGTATTTTCACAGTACCTGTGTCCAATCATTTCCCTCATTTGGCAGAGAACAGACAATCAGGAGAAATGCCTTGCCTGGGGCTACAAGACTCAGCACGGAAAAGCTGGCATAACATGATTTGGAAAAACTATGGAAAATCCAAGTCTTCCCACTGCCTCAAGCACCACCTTCGGAACCTCTCACAAAAGGTAAGATGAGGATGAACTTTCTAGATGGCAGGCACCTGAAGTTTCTAGACATAGGACTTTGAGGAAATGGACTCATAGCTTCACAAGGTGGAAAAGACAGTAATGGTCTTAGTGTTGGAGTTATACCAGTTTTAGCCCAACATCTCCGAGTCCTTTCTAGAAATGAGTGGCCATGTAAGTACCTACGACTGCCCTGGATTTCAGATACGTTTGAAGAGAGTAGGAGAAATAAATGAGAAAGCGACGCTTAAGGTTCATTATATTGTCACCTAATAGAATAATCTTTGATAAAATAACCTAATACATACATTTTGTATTATATGTATAATTATAGTTTTATAAATATAATTATATAATTGTATGAATAATATATATTACATGTGTATAATTTAAATATTTAAATCTATAATTATAAATGTGTGGGTGCCCGGGTGGCTCAGTCAGTTAAGCATCCGACTTTAGCTCAGGTCACGATCTCATGGTTTTGTGGGTTTGAGCCCCTTGTCAGCCTCTGTGGTGACAGTTCAGAGCCTGAAGCCTGCTTCGGATTCTGTGTCTCCCTCTCTCTCTGCCCCTCCCCTGCTCACACTGTTTTTCTCTCTCTCAAAAACAAATATACAATAAAAAATGAAAATACATAATTATATACATGTATAATTATACATATAAATTATAACTATGAAATCTAATATATGAAATACATAAATACCTACTTAAATTTTAATATAAGTCTATAACATATAACATGCAGAAGTCTACTTTATACTTTAATTTTATAGCTATAAATATGTTTATGTCTACATAAATATACAAATTATATGTAGTTTACATTAGATTTTAGTTATAATTTATAAATGTATATTATGTAAGTCATTACATAATATACATTTATAAATTATGTAGACCCTAGGGTCTATATTAGTATAAATGTAAGTCTGATATATCAATAATTATAAATGTAAAATTTTTATATAAGCTTTAATTTTTTTTAATGTTTATTTTTGAGAGAGTGTGTGTGAGCAGGGGAGGGGCAGAGAGAGAGGGAGACACAGAATCCAAAGCAGGCTCCAGGCTCTGAGCTGTCAGCACAGAGCCTGATGTGGGGCTCGAACCCATGAACCGCGAAATCATGACCTGAGCCAAAGTTGGATGCTCAACTGACTGAGACACTCAGGCGCCTGGTAGATAAGCTTTAATATAGTAAGCTATACTTTATAATTGTACTGGAACAGTAGCAAGTGCCCCTGTTCATAGGGTATCACCACCCACCAGGTACTGTGCTGAGTTGACGTATCTTTCACTCCCACAATCCCAAGGCAAGGAGCACCATTTGCATTTTGACTGTGGCAGCACCACACCTCGGGTTCCAGTGAATCCTCCCTCACCCGGGCGTGTCCTCACCAGGAGAGCAAACCCCAGCTCACCCTAGAATCTGCAGGTTGCACGCTGGGTGTCTCAGGGCTTCACATAGCACTGCCACTCCGGTGTGGTCCAGGGCGTTTCCTTGCAGGTTCACACTCTGCAGGGTTTTACTGCTGGTGAGGGCACTAGAGAGGTCCTCACAGCAGGCACTTGTTAACTTGCATGTAGCCAGCCTGCGACCAAGCATACAGGGTGAGAGGTGGTTCATCCAAGTGAGTGGGATGAGGGTGTCACATTTAGCCAAGGTCACCCCTAGCCTCTGAGTATAGTGTGTGACATCTGGTCCCTGACTGGGGGGAGATCATAGAGGGCCACACTGTGTGTTCCTCTTTGATCCCATGCCTGTACAGGGCTTGGGTCTTGGCAGCTCCTTCCAGTCATGGAGGGACCTGTTTCCCTACCCCTGAAAGAGGCTGGTCTCCTGCATGGTCTTGGCTTGTAGGACCCAATGGAAGCAAGGTTATGGGAGTTCTGAGCCACCACGTTGTGCATTTCTTGCTGTCTAGAACCCGAGATGCTGATTGTGTCCCTCCAAAAACTCATGTTGAAGTCCCAACCCTCAGAACCCCCAAATGTGGCTACAGTTGGAGACAGAGTCTCCACAGAGGCCAAGAGGTCAAAATCAAGTTATTAATTACTCCTAATCCACTATGCCTAGTGTCCTTATAAGATGACAAAATTAGGACCACACACAGGGAGAAGACAGCTGTCTACAAGCCAGGGAGAAAGACCTTAGGAGAAACCAGCCCTGCCCAATCCTGAATCTTGGACTTCTGGTCTCCAGATCCATGAGGTGACACATCTCTGTGAAGTGGCCCAGTCCATGGGGCTGTGTTATGGCAGCCCCAGCACACTGTCAAAATGATTGAGAGGACCACCTACATGAGCCAGTCCCCAGGGAACCTTGGACCCCTGAGCCATTGCCAGTGCTCATTACTTTACGTCTCTAAGTTAGGAGTCATTACTCCAGGACAGCTCATGACTCCGTGTCCCAGTCTGGTTTCCACTTTCCTCCACCTTCCACCCACCGAGACCCAGCCTTGACATTGGGGTCACCCACCCAAGAATCTCTAAGTGACAGCTGGGATGTGCTAGACCTTGACACAGCAGCTTCACACCAGCATCTTCTATGTCATTGTAGCTGATTTGTAGACTTCTCAAATTCTGATTGCCAGTGAGGACTGAGGCGAGGTCTCGACAGCCATCAGCGGTGATGGAACATTTCACCAAACTGCAAGAGAACAGTGCTGATGTCACTCTTAAGGGTTACTGCATCCACACTTGAGATCAGAAAAAAGATACCAAAGCATTACATGTTCATCCATGCACAAAGGGCATAATGCAGCAGCTCTGCTAAGGCGGTGTCCACTCCCTGTCCCCCCGCCCCCCACTGCCCCCATGATGTACTTGTCCTCAGGCAATATCTGAACACACGTGGATGGGTCTTTTGGGGATCCCTATGCTGGTTGTTCATACCTCTGGATTCTGCTAGGCTTTTAATTTCTAAGACCTTATAACAAGTTATCTTTTTTAAAGGTTTAATGTTTATTTTTGAGAGAGAGAGACACACACAAAGCACAAGCGGGGCAGGGGCAGAGAGAGAAGGCGACACAGAATCCAAAGCAGGCTCCAGGCTCTGAGCTGTGAGCACAGAGCCTGATATGGGGCTCAAACTCACGAGCTGTGAGATCATGACCTGAGTGGAAGTTGGACACTTAACCAACTGAGCCACCCAGGCACCCCTATAACACCTTATCTTTAGAGCAAGACCTTCCCACTTCTTATTCATTAGGTGTTTTTGAGGTATCTTTGGCCCCTTGCAAATTCCACATACATTTGGAAATAGGCTTTTCAAGTTCACCACCACCACCACAAGTATTGCACTTTGGGATTTCATTAAAACTAAAAATCATTCTGTGTAGAATTGACTTTGGATAGTGAGTATTTCAATCCTTGAACATGGACTCTATCTCACATTTCCTGAATTACACTAGCATTTCATGATATTCACTGCAAAGGTTTCACACATACTATATTGGCTTAATTCCCAGATGATTCCTTTTTGATGCTACTGTAAATGGTACTTCTATTTAATTCCATTGGTGTATTGCTTCTTGTTGGCCTATAAGAAATCTTTTTTTGGTAGATTATTTAAAAGAAGCTTGTTAGACTCAATTTGATTATTTAGTTACAGATTTTTAAAAGATCTATAATATTCTGTCTGCATAGAATTAGGGGCTTGGGGGCACCTGGGTAGCTCAGTTGGTTAAACGTCCAACTTCAGCTTAGGTCACAATCTTGCAGTTTGTGGGTTTGAACCCCACCTCGGGCTCTGTGCTGACAGCTCAGAGCCTGGAGCCTGCTTCAGATTCTGTATGTCCCTCTCTCTCTGCCCCTCCCCCACTTGCACTCTGTCTCTCTCATTCAAAAATAAACATTAAAGAAAAAGGAATCAGGTGTCTTTTCCCTTCTAACATTTTTAAGGATTTACCGTTTTATATTTTTTACCTTATTGCTTTTGCTGACATTTATAGGACAACGTAGATTAGAAGTGATTATAGCCAGCCTTCTTACCTTTTTCTTGATATTAAAGAGAAAGATTTTGTGTCTTCATCGCTAAGTGGATGTTTGCTTCAGATTTCTTGAATGTTTTATCAATTCAAGGAAAGCCCCAATTATTAATTTTCCAAGAGTTATAATAAGTGGATATTGTTTTAACTAAAAGCTTTTTCTGTAGTTTAGAGGATAGTTATTTTATTTTTAATCAGTTTGTATGGTAAGTTACACTGATCTTTTTAATGTTTAACTACCTTCTCTGGATAAACCCAAACTTAGTCCTTATATTCTTTTATTTTTTTAATTAAAAAAATGTTTTTTGAGAGCATGTGAGCAGGGGAGGAGCAGAGAGAGGGGGACACAGAATCTGAAGCAGGCTCCAGGCTCTGAGCTGTCAGCACAGAGCCCAACATGGGGCGCAAACCCATGAACCGCGAGATCATGACCTGAGCTGAAGTCGGACGCTCAACCGACTGAGCCACCCAGGCGCCCCTATATTTATTCTTTTAATACATTTCTGGAATCTGTTTGCTCACATACCTTTTAGTGCTTTTGCATTTCATGAATGACATTGGTGTATACTTTCTTTCTTAGGAGTTTGACGTTATTCTAGCCTTGAAAAAATAGTAGGAAATATTTCTTCTTTTTCCAGTCTTTAAAGAATTTGTGTTAAGACTGGAATTATTTCTCCCTTGAATATCTGGCAGCAGCCATTGATGAAAACTTTCAAGCCTGATTTAATTTCTTCAGTGGTTTAAAACTATTCATTTTTCGGGGAGCCTGAGTGGCTTAGTTGATTAAGCATTAGACTCTTGATTTCAGCTCAGGTCAAGATCTCACAGTTCATTGAGATTGAGCCCTGCTTAGGGCTCTGCATTAATGGCACAGTGCCTGCTTGGGATTCTCTCTCTCTTCCTTGCTCACTCTCTGCCCCTCCCTCACTTTCATGCATGCACTTTCTCTCTCAAAATAACATTAAAATTTTTTCATTTTTCTAAGTTTGGTCATCCTTAGTATTTCTACTGATTTTTGAAAAAATCTAAATTTTCAAGTTTATTGTATACAGTTGCTCATAATAATCTGATATCTGTATCATCTGTAGTAATGTCTTTTCCCATTCTTGATACAGAGCAGTGCTGTTCAATATGGTACCCACCAGGGATGTGTTTTTTATTCAGGGTGTATCCTAATTTCTACTCTGATCTCTTCTTTGTTTTATGGATGATGAATGTGAAGTAATTACATTCACCTCCTAAGAATTTGAGTTCAATGGAATAGGACATTAGTTTAAAAAAAAAACAGCAGGATGCAAATAATGGATTGATGCTTTCTTTTTCAAATTCTGTTTTGTCTGTTGGATACAGCTTCAACATGTTCATGGCATATTGTCTTTTCCGTCTTCCAAATTTTTCTCATTAAACTTGAGATGAAATTTCCATAACAGAAAATCATCTTAAAGTGAACATTTAGTGGCATTTTCAGTGTAACGTGACATCACAGCTTCCTTACATTTTAATAGGTCACTTAAAAACATCACTTTTTTTTTTTTTAATCCAGTATGACAAGGGTACCTGGTGGCTTAGTCGGTTAAGTGTCTGACTTCAGCTCAGGTCATGATCCCACAGTTTGTGAGTTCTTGTGAGTTTGAGCCCTGGGTTGGGCTCTGTGCTGACAGCTCAGAGCCTGGAGCCTGCTTCAGATTCTGTGGCTCCCTCTCTCCCTGTGCCTCTCCCACTAGTGCTCTGTCACTCTCTCTCTCAAAAATAGACATGAAATAAGCCATACAGAGAAAGACAGATACCATATGGTTTCACTCTTATGTGGATCCTGAGAAACTTAACAGGAACCCATGGGGGAGGGGAAGGAAAAAAAAAAAAAAGAGGTTAGAGTGGGAGAGAGCCAAAGCATAAGAGACTGTTGAGAACTGAGAACAAACTAAGGGTTGATGGGGGGTGGGAGGAAGGAGAGGGTGGGTGATGGGTATTGAGGAGGGCACCTTTTGGGATGAGCACTGGGTGTTGTATGGAAACCAATTTGACAATAAATTTCATATATAAATATAAAAAAATAAATAAATAAATAAAAAATAGACATTAAAAAAAACTTTTTAAAATAAAAATCCTGTATGACAACCTTTCTTGTGGCCAAAATACTTAATTTTTTATATTTACTTATATTTTAGATCTACGTCTTACATTTTATATTAGTCTCTTGATTAGGTATTTTTTATCATTCCATCTTCTCTGCTTATTTGGGCATCAGCAATACTTTGTTTTTTTTCTAATGTTCTATAGAAATTTCTGTGTCCACATTTAACCCATCAACATATTAAGTTAATCAACACCTTTACCCTCTTTGTGGACTTTAGGACATCAACTTACATTTTATATTACTGCTGTTATACATTTAAATTGTTCTCCTTTAGGATTTAATAATTGTATCTCGGGGCGCCTGGGTGGCGCAGTCGGTTAAGCGTCCGACTTCAGCCAGGTCACGATCTCGCGGTCCGTGAGTTCGAGCCCCGCGTCGGGCTCTGGGCTGATGGCTCAGAGCCTGGAGCCTGTTTCCGATTCTGTGTCTCCCTCTCTCTCTGCCCCTCCCCCATTCATGCTCTGTCTCTCTCTGTCCCAAAAATAAATAAATGTTGAAAAAAAATTTAAAAAAAATAATTGTATCTCTTTTGTTAGTCCATATTTTGCTTGGATTGATCTACAGATTCACCACTTTTTCTATCTGGAATATTTTACCTTCTCTTTCCTTGAGGGATGTTCTTTACAATTGCCTTGAATGACACTTAGGTTTTTGTTCTCTTTCCTAATGATTTTTGTTTGTTATAAAACGTAAGGTTGACAATTTCTCCCCAGCATGGCAAAGATCCCCCTGCACTGCCTTTTTCCATGGTTAGTCTTCATCCACTCTGTGCTTCCTTTAGATATGATGGCTTCCCCCAGCCCCAAGCATTGAGGTTTTAGGACACTACCTGCATTTTTGGTGTTCTGCAGATTCTCCAGTATGTATCCTACTAGAGGCTGATGTGGATGATTGGATCTGTAGATCAGAACCTTTCATCAATTGCTTTTCCATCGGGAAAACTGTGAGCCATTACTTCATAAAATAGGTTGTCTGTCTGGGATTCACATTACTTGGGCTAGAACATCTTGTTCTTCTAGGCCCCCAGTCTCTCCTATTTTACATCTTTTTCTCCTCTTCACACCGTCTTAATTATGACCTGGCTTCTGTTTTACTGATTCTCTTCAATTATGTCTAACCTATTGAATGTCTTAAGCTTTTGGTATTTACAATTTCTAGATGTTTATGGCTTTCCCCCCCTCTAAGATATTGCAACTTTTAAAAAAGTTGTTTATTTTGAGAGAGAGAGCCCATGTGAGTGGGGCAAGGGAGAGAGAGAATCCCAAGCAGGCTCCTTGCTGTTGGCACATAGCATGATGCAAGGCTTGCTCTCACAAACTGTGAGATCATGACCTGAGCCGAAATCAAGAGTCAGATGCTTAATGGACTGAGTCACCCAGGTTCCCCCCTTTTTCTTTTTCTTGAAACATAGTAAATGCAGTTATTTTATATGTAGGTCTGATTTGAAGGGGTATATGCACCCTAATGTTTATGGCAGCATTGTCAACAAACTGTGGATAGAGTCCAAGTATCCATCAAGTGATGAACGGATAAAGAACACACACACACACACACACACACACAGGAATATTGCTTAGGCATCAAAAAGAATGAAATCTTGTCATTTGCAATGACTTGGATGGAGTTAGAAGGTATTATGCTAAGTGAGATAAGGCAGGCAGAGAATGACAAATAACATGTGATTTCACTCACATGTGGAATTTAAGAAAACAGATGAACATATGGAAGGCAGGCAGAAGAGAAGAGAGGGGAACAAACCATAAGAGACTCTTAACAATAGAGAACATACTGAGGGTTGATGGAGGGAAGTGGTAGGGGATGGGCTACATGGGCTATGGGTATTTAGGAAGGCAGGTGGTGTGATAAGCATTGGGTGTTACAGGACTCCTTTCTCCCAGTAACCAACTGAACAAGGAATACAAAATTCTGAACTGAGATATCTTGATGTATTATGTAAAAAGAATTGTGTCTAATCCACATCTCTTGATTTCTCAGGGAAAGAGACACTTGATGAGGTAATGCTGTCCCTCTTGGTAACTCCACCACCACAAGGTTACCCAAATATTTCTCCATTTTATAACATCAAATTAAATCTTTTCATTATCTCCTTTACTGTTAAATTTACTGCCCTGATTCCTTCCTCAGGTGTTCCTTGTGTTATCCATGTGTGTCCCACTCCTGTTATCAGTCCTCCCATTGCCATGTTAGATCTACCTACCTGAGATTTCCACCCCAAGATCCCTGTTCATCTGGTACAACTCATGTCAAGCATCCAACCCAAGACCATCCCTCAGCCCCCAGTCATAATTAGGTTATTTCCCTCAGCCTATATGTCTACCCTGCTGAATGACTAGCTACAACACCCTAAATCTGTGACACAAGGAGGAGGTAAGGTTTGCTCACCTCAACATTTCCACAAGAGTCTGAGTCAGGTCATTTCTAAACTTTACATTCTGAGGAACAGACCCTATGGCTCTCCTCAATTCCAGATAGATTCTGAGCAATCCAAGCGTTCCTCAAGAACACCTACCACAGTGACCACAGGTGGCAGCCTGGCTGCTTCAAGGCCTCACAGAGAAGTTTCAAGTTTTCATATTTCAGGACGTTGGCGCTGAGGTCTAGATGGGTCAAGCTTTTGTTATACAGAAGAAGGTTGTAGAGGTATTTCCAGGAGTGTTCAGTGAGGTAACAGTAACCTAATCTGTGGAGACAAACATGGGAGGAAAGGAGGGAAGGACTGACACCTCACAGAACTTTAACTCCACGTTAAAAGTAGAAGTCCTATAATTTTCCATATACAGTCCTTAATGAAGCAATGAACCTGTGGCTTATCTGAAAATACCTCTCTTTGAGTTTCCTTCCTCACATGATACATGAATTAGAAAATAAAACTGATAAAGTAATGCTGAGGGAAAACTATGGCACAATGAATACTCGAGAAGAATGTAGAAAATGTTGGTTTTAACTCTACATCTGATATTGTCCTTGGACAAGGCACTTACCTTATGACACTCTTCTCTCATGGACTGAGGAAGTGCATTGAATTACCTTATGTATAAAATCCTCTTTCTTTTTCAATTCTGTTACTCTTTAAAATCCTAAGTTCATGGCTTTCAACAAGATGCATGTTAACCTGGGAAATATTGTAAGGTACCGTAAAGTAAAGCAGGGGTTGCAAACTCGTGTCGACTGAACCACACATAGCCAATAGACTTAAATTTTCTGGCACTTTGATATTTAAATTTTAGTTGCTAACCTTTAAACATGAACAAAATTTTATGTAAAAAATCCAGGTTTTCAACTTATGAATATCATTTTTTTCAATTAAAAAGTGAATTTTAGTTTTAAACTTTCACAATTTAGTGGCTGTACAATATTGTTACTATGGTAAAAATATTCTTTAATGAAGATTACTCTAACATTTCATAGGATTTAAATATTTTGCTATGTTTAAGTGTCTTATTTTCAACCCTGGCAAACATTGACAACTAAAAATTTTCTACTTAGAGAAGTTGTCATGTTCTTTATTTACCATGAATCAAAAAAAAAAATGCAAGTTAATATGCTGATGCTGAATATACTTGTACTTTAGATACTTAACCCTATAAGTAAAATAACTCATTTTAAATCCAACAAATTCAGGAAAAATATGTAGCTTGTTTGTAAGATCTCACTCAATATTAATGTTGTATCAACTACTTCTAAGTTTTTTATATCCGTATATTTATTTCAATATAAGCAATCATTTCCATATGGTCTTCTTCCCAAATGTTTCTATTTACATTTTATCCTGATTTCTTTTATTGAGGCATAATTCAAAGACAGCCTAGTGTATTTTTACAGTATTATATATTTAAGGTGTATAGTTTAGGTACACCCATCGCCATTGGATGATGGAACATATCCATCAACTCCAAAACTTTCCTCATGCCCCTCTGTCATCTGTCCCTCCTTGTGACCCATCTGCCCCACACTTAGGCAGTCACTGATCTGCTTTGTGTCTCTATAGATTAGTTTGCATTTTTGAGTTTTATCGTATAATGTGTATTCTTCCTTTCTAGATTCCCCTGGATTTTCTACACCAACGTTCATGTTGCTTAAGAATAAAGACAGTTTTACTTTTTTCCAGTCTGGATTCTTTAGCTATGTTCTGGGAAATTGTGAAACTACCTGAGAACAATTTTCTAAGCATTTTCACCAAGACTAGGGTTTAGTTTACAGGTAATCATATCCCCCTCCCAAGGGGAGACTATTCTGAACACTCTACCTGATGCCTTGTGAATGAGAACTATGCCCTAGTCTGTGTGAGGACCAGGTCCAGCACCCTCACATCCTCTCAGGGTGGTCCTTCCCTGAGAAAGGGAAAGGTAGTTTTCTCTCATGTTTATGTGAGCCAGAACCCTGCTGCGTGCTTGAGAGGGTGTCTTTCAGACTTTGACGTTTTCTAGATGCTTTGGTGTGCTGTCCTGTGACCTCCCACAAACTTCCTAGACTCTCAGCCAACATCTCCCCAAACCCTGTAGTCTGCCATGCTCCGTGTGAGTTCTCTCTTCCTGAACAGTATCCTGGAAACTTTCTGCATAGTCAGCTGGGACAATTATAAGACTCCCCCTGTTTATCTCCTGTCTCTCAGGAATCCATGTCCTTCATTGCGTGATGTCTAGAAAATATTGTTTCACTTATTTGGTTATTTTTGGTTGTTTTCAGGGGGAGATTAAATCCAGTCCCTGTTTTTCCATTTTGACTAGAAGTGATGGCCTCTAACTGGCTTGATTTATTCTCAGAGTACTCTTATTCTCACATAGGTCACATTTTTACAAACCCAGAAGTGTAAACAGAGAAACGTTTCTCTCCCACCTTCCAGTTCTGTTCCCCACAGTCTATATCATATCACTAAGGATATTTGCATATAAAAAAACAGACCCAAATGCATATGTATTTTCCCGCCTCCCCTTTCTTACCAGTATTATCATAAACTGAAGATAGATGTGGAACTTTATTCAATGAAGCCAATGCCCCCAAGGTCATCTTGCTCCGCTGTGGCCCTTAGCAAGGACCATAGGTGAGAGCTCACTGTACATACTAGTAACAGGTAAACAGTAGGGAGTAAGGAAGTATCCGATTGTTGTAGTTACTTTCACCCAGTCTAATATTGTGTATGCTCTGTATGTGCTCTGCATAACCTCAACTTTCATAATACTTCTAGGACAGCATTTTTCCCTCCTCCTGTTTACAGAGGAGCAATTTGAACCCAAGAGAAGTTAGGTAACTTGGCTCAAGATGACAAGGGTTAAGTGGTAAATCCAGGGGTAGAGCTCAAGTTCTCCTGAATCCTCAGCTTAGGCTTTCAAATCTCTGCAGTGGTGCCTCCATCACTGGGTAGGATTTTAGACAACTGGCCCAAGTTCAAACTAACCACTGCCATGGTTCTCCACAGTGGACCCTCCCAATGTGCACTTACATCAAGCCCTCTAGACCACAGTCAGGGTGCTGCAAGGCCTCACACAGCAGGGGCACCCCTTGGTCCAGGTAGTTGTAGGATACATTAAGAAGCTTCAGCTTCTTGCTGCTGTTTAGGACACAGGTAAAGGCTTCACAATCATCTGCTGAAAGGTGACAATTTGCCAGCCTGTAGGAAAAAGAAGAGGTCACATTTTGTTGGTTTCTTTCTCTAATCCATTCCCCTTGTTAATCCTGTACAAGTCAGGAAGAACATATTCGCTCTGCTTTGGCACCTCATGGACCCCGTTCTTGATCCTGGTAACTCTCGGGATTTGAGGAGTCACTAGAGACACAGGCTTATTATCCATGTACAACCTAGGGAACTGCTACAAACACATCACATGATCTATGAGGCCCCTTCCTATTCCTATATCCTTGTGTCCAGCCATGTTGGCCATTTTCAGTTGCCTTACCCACATTAGGAGCTACTCAAGGTAGTCATTCATGTTTGCTGCTCTCCACATGTCCCCCCAAATCTTCTGACCCACTTAGGGTTTTTGCACTTGTGCACCTTGTTGGAATGCTCTTTGCCTGGTCTTTAGTTTGATCTTCATCTTTCAGGCCTCTGCTCGAGCAACACGTCTTCAGAGGACATTCTGTTGAAGATGACTTCAACTGGAATTCTATAGAACTCATCAATTGGTAGCTTGAGTAGGTGGAGGCTGCCAGTAATTATAGTTTTCTATTACCTCAGCCACTCTCCCTCTGGCTGCCACAGAAAAGGTATAAACTAGGTCCAGAGGTAATAGAATAAAGATGTAAACAATTAGTTGTTAAGAAATGAAAATGTAATTGGCAAGTTACCAAGTCTATGGCTCCTAAAATTTTTCTAAGATGATTCTGTGCCAAAGCTTGGTTTAAAAAAGTTGTTTCTAGGGGCGCCTGGGTGGCGCAGTCGGTTAAGCGTCCGACTTCAGCCAGGTCACGATCTCGCGGTCCGTGAGTTCGAGCCCCGCGTCAGGCTCTGGGCTGATGGCTCAGAGCCTGGAGCCTGTTTCCGATTCTGTGTCTCCCTCTCTCTCTGCCCCTCCCCCGTTCATGCTCTGTCTCTCTCTGTCGCAAAAATAAATAAACGTTGAAAAAAAAAAGTTGTTTCTAGCATTAGGGTATTATTTTCAAGGATTAAAAAAAAGGGGGGGGGTTGACTTACTGTACACTACCTACAAACAATAACTCAAAATGGATCATAGAATTAAATGTAAGAGTTGAAACTCTTAGAAGAAAACATGGCAGTAAATTTTCATCGCCTTGGGTTGGGCAATGGTTTCTTAGATAGGACACCGAAAGCACAAGAGGCAGAAGAAAAATACCTTTCAACATAAAAAAAATGGAACAGAATAAAAAGCCCAGAAGTAAACCAACACTTATATAGTCAATTAGTCTATGACAGAGGAGGCAAGAATACATAATGGGGATAATACAGTCTCTTCAACAAACAGAAAGTGGTCCAGTTTTTCCAGCATTAATACCATACACAAAACCAAAATGAATTAAATGCCTGATGTGAAACCATAAAACTCCTAGAAGAAAACATAGGCAGTAATCTCTTTGACATTGGCCTTAATGACATTTTTCTAGATAGGTCTTCCCAGGCAAGAGAAACAAAAGCAAAATTAAACTATTGAGACTACATCAAACCAAAAAGCTTTTGCATAGCAAGAAAACCAACAAAATGACAAGGCGACCTACTGAATGGGAGATATTTGCAAATGACAACCCCTTATGGGATATAATATCCAAAATCTGTAAAAAACTCACACAACTCAACACCAAAGAAACACTTCTCCAAAGAAGACATCCAGATGGCCAATAGACACATGAAAAGATGCTCAACATCACTCATCATCAGAGAAATACAAATCAAAACCACAATGAGATACCACCCCATACCTGTCAGAATGGCTAGTATCAAAACAACAAAAAATAAGTGTTGGTGAGGCTGTGGAGAAAATGGAACATTTATCCACTATTAGTGGGAATGTAAACTGGTGCAGCCACTATGGAAAACAGTTTGGAGTTTCCTCAAAATATTAAAAATAGAATTTCCATACCACCCAGTAATTTCACTACTAGGTATTCAAATTAGAAACAAAAACACTAATTTAAAAGATATGCAGCACCCCTAAAACATTATTTACAACAGCCAAGATATGGAAGCAACCCAATTATCCATACATAGATGAATGGATAAACAAGAGTGGTACACACACACACACACACTGGAATATTACTTGGCCATAAAAAAGAAATCTTGCCATTTGCAACAACATGGACAGACCTGGAGGGTATAGTACTATGTGAAATAAGTCAGAGAAAGACAAATACCATATGATTTCACTAATATGTGGAACTTAGGAAACAAATGGACAAAGAAAAAGATACCACCACCACCAACACCAGACCTAAATACAGAGAACAGACTGGTTGCCAGAGGGGAAGTGGGGATGGAGGGATGAACAAAATAGATAAAGGGTCTTAAGAGGTATAAACTTCCAGTTATAAAATAAAGTCATGGAAATATAAGTACAGCATAGGGAATATAGTCAATAATATTGTTGTAGCCTTGTAGTGTGACAGAGGGTAACTATACTTGTCATGGTGAGCATTTTGTAATGTATGTAATTGTTGAATCATTATGTTGTTCACCTGAAATTAAATATGTGAACTATATATACTTCAATTAAATATAAAGACATATAGAAAAACTAAAAAATTTTTTTAAAAATTGTGTTTCAAAGGACACCATTAAAAAAGTGAAAAGAGGGGTGCCTGGGTGGCTCAGTTGGTTAAGCATCTGACTCTTGATCTCAGCTCAGGTCATGATCTCATGGTTGGTGGGATCAAACCCCTCATTGGGCTCTGAGCTGCCAGTGCAGAGCCTGCTTGGGATTCTCTCTCCCCTTCTCTCTCTGCTCCTCCCTTGCTTGTGCTGGCATGCTCTCTCTTTCAAAATAAATAAACATAGTTTTAAAATTCAAGTGAAAAGATAAATGAAATTAAGAGTACATTTATCTTAAGCACTGAGAAATGGATAGAATTGTTGAATCATTATATTGTACATATGAAACTAATATAACACTGATTATAAAAAATTGAAAAGACAATTCATAGAATGGGAGAAAAAATTTGTGAATTATGTATCTTGCACATAACTTGTATTACAACTCATCACATAAAAAGACCAACAAACCAATTAAAAATGTGCAAAGGACTTGAATAGACATGTCTCCCAAGACATACAATTGCCAACAATCACATGAAAAGATTTAACATTATTAGTCATTCAGAAAATTCAAACCAAAACCAGAATAAGATGCCACATCAAACCTGCTGGATGGCTACAATAAAAATAATGGAAGGTAAGTATTTGTAAGGATATGGAGAAATTAGAACCCTCATACATTTCTGGTAGGAATGTAAAATTGTCCAGCCACTGTAGAAAACACTGTGGTGGTTGCCCCAAAATGTTAACATGAAATTATGACTCATTTCCACTCCTAATTATATACCCAAGAAATTGAAAACAGGTGTTTAAACACTAATATTCATAGCAACACTATTCACAACAGCCAAAGGTGTCAATAACCTAAACACACATCAACAGACGGGTAAACAAAATGTAGTATATCCACACAATGGGATATCATTCAGCCATAAAAAGCAAAGAAATACTGGTACAGAACAGGATTTAGATAAACTTGACAACATTTTACTAAGTAAAGGAAGCCACTCACAGAAGACCACATATTGTATGATTTAATTTAAATGAGAAATCCAGAATAGGCAAATTCATTGAGACTGAAAAGTTAGTGGTTGCCAGGGCAACAAGGCAATGGGGAGTGAGTGCTAATAGGTATGGAGTTTGTTTTCAAGGTTCTAAAATCAGATCGTTGTGATGGTTGCATACTCTTGTCAGTATAGACTAAGACCACTTGGTATATTCTTAATATGGAGGGGGTGAGTTTTATGGTTATGTGGATTGTATCTTGATAAAGCTGTTATTAACAAATGGGTTTGGGTCTTTGTGTATTTGGTTGATGGGCAACTAGAGAAAGCATTTGAAAATGTGGGTACTATTTGTAGCAACATGGATGGAACTGGAGAGTGTTATGCTAAGTGAAATAAGCCATACAGAGAAAGACAGATACCATATGGTTTCACTCGTATGTGGATCCTGAGAAACTTAACAGAAACCCATGGGGGAGGGGAAGGAAAAAGAAAAAAGAGGTTAGAGTGGGAGAGAGCCAAAGCATAAGAGACTCTTAAAAACTGAGAACGAACTGAGGGTTGATGGGGAGTGGGAGGGAGGGGAGGGTGGGTGATGGGTATTGAGGAGGGCACCTTTTGGGATGAGCACTGGGTGTTGTATGGAAACCAATTTGACAATAAACTTCATATATTGAAAAAAATAAATAAATAGAAACACACTAAAAAAATGTGGGTACTACAGAAGGTCAATAGAAGTTAAGTATTGGAATCATTACTTGATTGAAAACAATTCTTGAAGTATCATATACACACAGAAAAGTACATAAGTGCTAAGTGTTGGCCAATGAATGGTCACGAACTGAACACACTTGTGTTACTAGTATCCAGGTCAAGAAACAGCATATCTATCACCTCCTGTCGCTATCCTAACCTCTAATACCATGTCTTGCCCATCTTTTAACTTTATATAAAATCATATAATCTAGTCTCAAGTTTGGCTTGAGATTCATCCAAACTGTTGCTTATACTTGTAGATTAATTCTCAGGGAATGAGAATTCTTTTATTTAACTTACTGTTAGTAGATATTTCCATTTTTCAGGTCTTATGGATACTTGCCATGTATGTTTTTTAGTAACTCTTTTTCAGCAAACTTATACATCAACTCCGTTGAATGTACACCTAGAAGTGGAATTTTAGTAATACAGAATGCCAGAACCTATGAAAGCCAAATACAGGCAAATGTTTTGCAAAGTGGTTGTACCATATTCTAACCTCCATATTCTATCCTCAAACGCACAGGAGATTATGTTTGTGTATGAACAATAGAAAAGGGGATGAAAGTAGACAGGTAAAAAAAAGTATATAATCCCCTCTGGGATCACATCAGTGATCCTGGGGAGCATAAAAACTTACAGTAGTTCTTCTACATTGCACATTGGATTGTTCAGGGCATTACAGAGCAACTTCACATCATTGCGCGAGAGTGTTGTACCACTGAGGTTCAGGTATTTCAAATCTGGACTATGAGTGAGCACCTCAAAGAAAAGCCAACTGTCACCAGCGAAGGTAACATTATTCATCCTGCAAAAGTAAAGAAAATTTTGGGGACGTTTCATCCAACAAAACCTGAGAACACAGCCTGAGCACCTGTCTTTGAACTATGGCCTCTAATTAGGTCTCAGATCTCTAATTTCACAACTGAGTCATGTAGCTTAGTGGTTCTCAATCTGCCAACCAGCCCCTGTGAGGGCAAAATGGCCCAATGTCTGGAGACATCTCTGTTTTGCTGAGGTATGTGAATGTGTGCTGCTAGCAGCTAGTGAGTAGAAGTCAGGGATGCTACTAAACATCCTATGGTGTACAGGACAGTGCTCCACCACCAAGAATGAGACACCCTGATGAAATACCATCCATGTTAAAAACTCCCAAGTTTAAATGGGTTAGCACAATGTTTATTTTTCCCTCATGTAATGTTTCAACACAGGTATTACTGATGTTTGGAGGGGAGGGGTTTCTTTTAAGCCAATAGTTTTCTACCTTGGATGTACATTGAAATCCCATGGGAGATATTTTGATAAATTGGTTTTGAGGCTTGACTTGGGCACGAGGAACTTTTTAAAACATCCTTGGATAGTTTTTTTTTTGTGTTTTTTTTTTTAATTTTTTTTTTTAACGTTTATTATTTTTGGGACAGAGAGAGACAGAGCATGAACGGGGGAGGGGCAGAGAGAGAGGGAGACACAGCATCGGAAACAGGCTCCAGGCTCTGAGCCATCAGCCCAGAGCCCGACGCGGGGCTCGAACTCACGGAGCGCGAGATCGTGACCTGGCTGAAGTCGGACGCTTAACCGACTGCGCCACCCAGGCGCCCCCATCCTTGGATAGTTTTAACATGCAGAAAATATTACAAAGTCACTGCTCTACATCCTTCTCAAAGCATGGTTCCTGGACAAGCCACATCTCAGCATCATCTAGGGACTTGTTAGAAATGCAGTCTTAGGCCCAACTCCAGACTTACTAAAGCAGGTGTTTCCATTTTGATGAAGTTCAATTTTAATGACCTGACACTCCACTGTGTAGGTACAGACCCAGCTGGTTTCCCTGTCTTGGGACTTCAACATTCCACTAGCAAATGGGGAATGCACATATAGAAACTCTGGTCTCTTAAAGGCTTTCGTATAAAAGTCATACTTCTGCTCACATTTTATTGCCAAGAAAGAGTCACATACTCCTATTTAGATGCCAGAGATCCACAGACATGGACAAGACAACATCATACTACGGCAAGGGGAGCACACCTAGACACCTGTGCCAGACCAATTCTCAGACAATACCACTCTTGCATATCCTTCCTGTTCTCTGGAATCCATAAGTTCCATGTCCTCTCAGAAGGTAGTCTAAACTCCTCGACTAGGAGGACTTTCCAGACAACCAGAATCTCGGATTGTCTCTCATCCTTTCATGTGCACCTCCCACTCAGAAATGTCTATACATTTCATGGCGAGGAAACAAGCCAAGTCACACCTGACCACAGTGGTCCTTGAGGTCAAGACCATAATTCTTACCCCTACTTTATCCTTGGGATTTAGTAAAAGTCTGACACCCAGCTGGATCCCAAATGTTGGTTGACATAATGCTCCTCAAGCATTTTTAGAAGCAGCAAGTGTGGTGGCCACCAGAAGAGGCTCTGCAAGTTGACCAGCTCTGAAGTTCAGAACCCAGATTTTCCCTTTCATAGCTTTGTGACCTTGAGAAACACATTTTAATGTGATGAGTGCAGTAAAAGGTGACACAGCAAGAGAAGTAGGCATGTGGAAATCTGCTCTGATTATAATTCTTTGGTTATGCAGTTGGCCTCACCTAAAAGTGAGGTGGGACCAATTTGGTATCTACACCAGAGACTCAAGTCTAGGAGGATCCCCAACTTACTGAAGCTTTTGAAGGTGACAGCTGGGATGCCTCAGCTGATTACACAAAGTTACATAGGTTGACTCACTGAGGATACTGTGACTCATCTGGAGTTCTCTGAGGTGCTCATTTGTAGTGAGCACAGAGCAGATATCATGCCAACAGAGGATATTGTAACTTGACCTGTAAGAAAGGAGAAAGGATGTGTTTTCCAGGATATTGTCAACCCAAGCAATTCATAACATAAGAAAAAATTATCTTCGTGGACATAAAAACTCTGACATAGCCCAACCTTTAACTAGACAGAATAACATCCATCAGGTAAGTTTTATATTCATTATTCTCAACCGAGGGGACTGTTGTCCCCTCTGCCCAGGCAACATTAGGCAATATCCGGAGACATTTTTTTGTTGCTACAACTTATGGGAGGGGTACTTCTGGATCTAGTGGTAGAAACCAGGGATGCTGTTAAACATGCTACAATGCGCAGGAAAGCTTCCCCTCACCCCCTGCCAACACAATTATCCCTCCCAAAATATCAATAGTGCCAAGGTTGAGGAACCTTGCCATATATATGGGCAGTTTTATACTTAAGACTTTGGCAGGACATCCCAGCTGTAAGTGAGTCTTGAGTAATATAGCCTAGGCTCAAACCTAGCCTTCACAACTTCCTAACTTGGCCAGCCTACAGGATCTTTTTGCTCCAGTTTCCCCATCTGTAACATGATAAAAATCTACCTCATAAGATTTTCAGGAGCACTTAGTTAAAATTTATAAGATTTCTAAAAAAGAGGTTAGAGTGGGAGAGAGCCAAAGCATAAGAGACTGTTGAGAACTGAGAACAAACTAAGGGTTGATGGGGGGTGGGAGGGAGGAGAGGGTGGGTGATGGGTATTGAGGAGGGCACCTTTTGGGATGAGCACTGGGTGTTGTATGGAAACCAATTTGACAAAAAATTTCATATATAAATAAAAAAATAAATAAAAAAAATAAATCACAAAAAATAAAATAAAATAAAATTTATAAGATTTCTAGAATAAATTTTAAAAGGTAATTTTTTTTCAATATATGAAATTTATTGTCAAACTGGTTTCCATACAACACCCTAAAAGGTAATTTTTAACTGGGAATTCAAGAAAGGATGTGAGTGTAGTCCTTTGAGAATGATGCTAATTATAAGTACATACCAACCATATTGAAAAGTATAAGAAACACACATGGATTCTCATATTCAATCTCCACAATACCTCACAACGTAGTTAACATTATTGCCCTACATTTAGTGAGGCAACTTCAACAAAGAAGGGAAATCCCATGGGCAAGGTCATGTAGTTCATAAACAGTCACACCGGGACCTGAGCTAAGGTCTGTTTGACAGGAACAATGACAATCCTATAATAAAAATGCCATCAGCCAAGCCCACCTGGAAATGTGGACAAATGCTGAAAAGATAACAGAAAGAAAGCAATTAGATGGACTCACACAGAGCTGTCTGCATTTCCCACTTGAAAGACATTCTGGGTGGAGAAGCAAAGCTTCTGCAAACTGGAACAGTATTTTAAGCAGTAGGCAGAAACCCGCAAGTCCACGTGGTCCGTGATGGTAAAGTGAACATCTTGGAAGAAGTCCATTGCCCACTGCACAAAACCTTCATTCTGCATCTCAAACAGACAGTAACACAATGCCAAGAAATCTATCTGTTTCTGAAGATGCTCATTCTCACCTATGCGCTGCAAGTGCTGGTGACATTCCTGCTGTATCTCCTGGGACAGGTGAAAGCCAAAAACTGTATCCAGCTTTTGTTGTTCCTTTTCATTTAAAAGGCCAAATATGAAACACCCCAAAGAAATCCAATGTACCTTTTCTTTCTTCAAATAGGTAAATAGCACAGCCTTTCTACATCCAACAGCTGGGTTAGGATGGTCCATGTGGCTCTTGAGAAAATAGAACATGGCGGCACAGAACTCCTGGATGCTCACATGGAGAAATATGTAGGAGTTCTCCTCCTCCTTGCACTTCTGAAGAACCTTTATGTCCAGCAACGTAGAGATGTCAGAATCAACTAACCCATTTCTCCTGAGGTCCCCTTCACTGAACAAAAACATGTTGGTCCACATACCCTCGGCAGCCAGGGAACACAAGCCCTTCAACTGGCCTTGGCTTTGCTCATCTGGACAGCTAGCCCCCCTGGGCGTGAACAAGTTAAAGATGAAAGAGCTATAAAGAGAGGTGGTACGTCGGCAGGTCAGCGCCAGGTCTTTCCCCTTTTCCATTTCCTGCTTCAGACAAGTGCTCACAATCCAGCAAAGGATGGGGATTTGGCACATGATAAACAAATGCCCATTTTCTCTCATGAAACTGAAGGCTTCCATGGCTCTATTCCGGTCTTGAAACATAGAGCAGAAATAGATCTTCTTATCACTGTCACTGAATCCCAGGAGTGTTCTAATTTCTGGGTACTCCAACCTATCCTCAACTTCCTGGGGGTACACAGGTGTAGCAGTGATGAGCAGCGAGGACTCGGGGAGCAATTTCTTCCTCAGCAAGCTGCTCAGGAGCACCTGTACTGGCACCTGCTTCATACAGTCGCTGCACAGATCCGACTCAGGTTCACTCAGGCTACATTTCAGTTCTTCGAAGCTGTCTATGAGAAACAAGAGTCTCTCTGGTTGGGACAGGATCTCCACAAAAGGAGTGGAGGAGTCAGACCAGCCTCTAGAGAGGAGTGCAGCCAAACTGGTCTCTGTCAACTGCTTCATTTCCCGGCAGCAGAGGTAGAAAACATAGGAGAATCTCTCCTGGTAGAGGTTGCCCTCCACCCAGGCCAACATCAACCTAATCAGGAATGTTGTCTTCCCAATACCTTGTATTCCTTTGAGGAGCACCGTCCGTGTCTGTTTCCCAGTTTCCTTAGGAGTAAAAAACAGTTCCAAGCATTCACGTTCTCTCTGGGTGAGTTCAGGATGTAAGTGATCTTGAATCCTGGGGATAGATTCTCTGCGCCACATGTTGTTGAATTTCTCCTTCACGTGCATTTGGTACAACTTTGTGTGTCCTGAGTGAGAACAAGAGGAAAAAAGAAACATACAACATCTCCAAGTTAAACTCAATGCTCATCATATATTATATATCCTTTTTGACCCTGCAATTTTTCTTCTAAAAATGCATCTTCTCGGGATCTGCCGGCTGCAGTCTTTGGGCCAAAGCTGGACAACAGCCTGTTTTATAAATACAATTTCACTGGAACACCACCATGCTCTTTGTTTACATGTTGTCTATAGCTACCTTCCCACTACAAATGGCAGAGAGGGGTAGTTGTGGCAGAGACAGTATGAAAAAAACAACAGTGACAAAACTCTGCATATTGGGACACTTGAGAGATTTTTTATAGAAAGAACCCTGAACTGGGGCACCTGGGTGGCTCAGTTGGTTAAGTGTGTGACTCTTGGTTTTGACTCAGGTCACGATCTCACTGTTCAAGAATTTCAGTCCAGGGGCGCCTGGGTGGCGCAGTCGGTTAAGCGTCCGACTTCAGCCAGGTCACGATCTCGTGGTCCGTGAGTTCGAGCCCCGCGTCAGGCTCTGGGCTGATGGCTCAGAGCCTGGAGCCTGTTTCCGATTCTGTGTCTCCCTCTCTCTCTGCCCCTCCCCCGTTCATGCTCTGTCTCTCTCTGTCCCAAAAATAAATAAACGTTGAAAAAAAAATTAAAAAAAAGAATTTCAGTCCCGAGTCGGGCTCTGCGCTGATAGCTTGAAGCCTGATTAGGATTCTCTCTCCCTCTTTCTGCTCCTCCTCTGCTTGTGCTCTCTCACTCTCGCTCTCAAAATAAGTAAACATTAAAAATAAGAAGAAGAACGCTGAACTCAGAAGTTCAGTGGCCTGTGTGGAGGTCTGGCATCTGCTGCTCATAGCTATGTGATCTGGGGAAGGAAGGAATCTCCCCAAGCTTCAGGTTTCTCAGTTGTAAATGAAAGTAAGGATGAGCTACCTCATATAGGGAGATTGTGAAGATCACAAGCTATAAGAGACCATGCATGTGGGAGCATAATACATAGTATGAAGGGATTTAGAATAGGAGGCATTTGTCAGATTTGCACTTCAGTTTGGAAAGGGATGATGATATCTCCTGTGGTTGAGAACGAAGACACCAACAAGTCATTCCCACCTACATATAAGCACCATCATGTCTTATAAGCCTAATTCTCTATCAGGTTCTGAGCATGATAGTATTTGCATAGCACTCCTCATGCCCACAATGGTGCACTAAGGTAGAGAATTTGCCCTTCCCTCTCCCCCCCCCCTTTTTTTAAACAGAGTTGTGAGAGGTTCACTGATTTCAACAGGCCCATGTGAGTGTCATTAAGATTGCAACCATTATCGGGGCGCCTGGATGGCTCAGTCGGTTGGGCGACCGACTTCGGCTCAGGTCATGATCTCACACTCCGTGAGTTCGAGCCCCGCATCGGGCTCTGTGCTGACAGCTCAGAGCCTGGAGCCTGTTTCAGATTCTGTGTCTCCCTCTCTCTCTGACCCTCCCCCGTTCATGCTCTGTCTCTCTATGTCTCAAAAATATATAAACGTCAAATAAAAAAGAAATTTTTTTTAAAGATTGCAACCATTATCTGCCATGCCCTGGCAGGTCCAATCTGAAGGCCAATTCTGCCTTCTGTTCCAAAAAGAATATTGGAGTGACTCTTTCAACATGTTCTATGTCCAACAGCATGTTTAATGACCTGGATTAGGGAAGATCATGTTTCTGGTAAGGTTTGACATTCAACCCTCACTCTAGAAAAAAAAAAATTACAAAGAAGGAAACTGAGGAGAAACACACAAAGGGGAAATTCAGAAACTCCTAAAACACTTCCAAGATGACAAGAAACAAACAGAAATTGTTAAAACACAGAAACTATTAATACTTTAATTCACCACTACCAACCAAAAGCAGCACCAAAAATTTGGTTTTAGTGCCTATAATTCATGCCACAAGACATTTGTTTAGCCATATTTTTTTTTATAAGAAACCGAATCCTATTGAATGTGTATTTTTAGTACTTTTTTGTTCCCTACTGAAAAATTTAGGTCTTCCACTAGCTACATGTACCTATTCAGCAACTTCAATGGGACTGGTGTAACTGAGGAATGAAATTTCTTATTCAATTTAAATTAATTCAAATGTATGCCAACTGGTGCAGCCACTCTGGAAAACAGTGGGGAGGTTCCTCAAAAAATTAAAAATAAATCTACCCTATGACCCAGCAATAGCACTGCTAGGAATTTACCCAAGGGATACAGGAGTGCTGATGCATAGGGGCACTTGTACCCCAATGTTTATATCAGCGCTTCCAACAATAGCCAAATTATGGAAAGAGCCTAAATGTCCATCAACTGATGAACGGATAAAGAAATTGTGGTTTATATACGCAATGGAGTACTACGTGGCAATGAGAAAGAATGAAATATGGCCTTTCATAGCAACGTGGATGGAACTCAAGAGTGTTACGCTAAGTGAAATAAGTCATACAGAGAAAGACAGATACCATATGGTTTCACTCTTATGTGGATCCTGAGAAACTTAACAGAAGACCATGGGGGAGGGGAAGGAAAAAAAAAAAAGGTTAGAGAGGGAGGGAGCCAAAGCATAAGAGACTGTTGAGAACTGAGAACAAACTAAGGGTTGATGGGGGGTGGGAGGGAGGGGAGGGTTAGTGATGGGTATTGAGGAGGTCACCTGTTGGGATGAGCCCTGGGTGTTGTATGGAAACCAATTTGACAATAAATTTCATATATTAAAAATAATAATAATAAAAAGTTATGTGAAGTCAGAGTGCGTGGGTGGCTTAATCAGTTGAGCATCTTACTCTTGATTTTGACTCAGATCATGATCCTAGGGTTGTGAGATAAAGCCCTGTGTTTAGCTCTACACTGAATATGGAGCCTGCTTAAGATTCTCTTTCCCTCTGCCCCTCCCACCCCCCACTCATGCACTTGCTCGCTCTTTCAAAAATGTTAAACGGTGCCTGTGTGGCTCAGTCGGTTAAGTGTCCAACTTTGGCTCAGGTCATGGTCTCACAGTTCATGAGTTCGAGCCCCACACAGGGCTCTCTGCTGTCAGCACAGAACCCACTTCAGATCCTCTCTCTCTGCCTCTCTTCCACCCTTGCTCATGCTGGCTGTCTCTCCAAAGTAAATATTTAAAAAGATTAAAAAAGGAAAAATTATGTGAGGTCACTAAAGAGCTATGAAAACACAAAGTTCTTGAGAAGCCAAGATACAGGAGACAGAGGGAAAGGCCAAGAAGGAGAGCTTAGCACTTGTCTGTTTTCCTTGGGGCATTTTCCTCTAAAGAGGCTGTGAACCTGAATAGACATTAAGGGCTAAGAGGCTAATAAGCCAAGTCAAACTCCTGCCAAGTTCAAGGGTTTGGGGGACAAATGATAGGTTCAGAAGTTCAGCACACGTCAGGCATGAGGGGATACTGGATGGACCATCTGGGAAGAAGGGGAAACTAGCAACAAAATATTCCTCACAAAACACAGCCTGGCTTTGAATTATTTCAATCTGCACTATTAAGGACATATTCATCTGTTACCAGAAGCAATTCTACTTGATCTGGAAGAACATAATCTTGCAGAGCCTCAGTAGCCTCTTTAATGTATTGTATCAAAAGCCCAGTGCTCAAAATTTCCAGGCATGCTGGGAGACAAAAACCACAGGACCAAAACAAGGAGGGGTGGGAAACACATTAGAAAAATATTTACTTTAATATCTGTCTCAAAATGAACCTAACTTAAAGTGTTCAATAAAAAAGAAGATAGGAAGGAATGGAAAAACAAAGGGAAATTATATCCATAAAATAGATTAGCTGAGTTTATGAAATCAATAGATGAGTTTGTTAGCAGATTGGAAATAGCTGAAAAGGGGATTAAGGACTAAGAGATTAGAAATAAACACACAGACTAAAACACAGAGAAGTGACTGAGGAGACACAGTGTAAAGGTCTAATATGTGTCAGCAGAGTCCCAGAAGGGAGCAAAGAATGGGACAGAAGCGGTATTTTCATATGATGGCTGAGACTGAGGAATGAGCAATGCTACCAAGACACAGGTCCAAGCTTAGCAGCTCTAACAGGTACAAGCATCTCAACAGCACCTCAGACAGGTGCAAGTACTCCCAACAGGTGCAAGCACCCAAAACAGGGAGAACACAAAGCCTCATCTATGCACATCTTGGTGAGGAGTTGAACGTTGAAGATGAAAACATGATGGTAAGTCAGAATGGCTATCTCCTCCCACTGATACCTTAAATATGCAAAACAAAGGTAATGCCTGCTACCAGGATAAATGTACAAGTGACCCTTAAGGTGTGACATACATTCAACTGGCATTACAGAAGGAGAGAAGAGTCAGAAGAGACTCAAATGTAATGGGGCAGACTTTTCCGGAACTGGAGGAAGATAGGAGTGTACAGATCAAAATCATCTTTCAAGAGTGGAGCAGCAGGAATTACATTCACATCCACACAACAAAATACGAGGCTCTGGTTACAAGTCCATGGCATGGATTAGAAGCAGACCAGAAGCTGACTAATGTTACAGGTTGTATTGCCAGGATGGTTCAACATTACCCAATGGAGTGAGTGCTTATTCTTCAAAGCAACCCTCAGTCTCTCTTACACCAACAGGAGCAGAGGAGCAGAAGCATGGTGACAGGGATGACTGGTCTCCTATTGTGATGAGGCCCTGGAGGTATTGAGAGGACAGTGTGTGAGGCTCAAACCTCTACACAGCCCTGAGGAGAAAGACCAGGGGTCTTTCTGGTCTACGACACAGCATGAAGGTGGGTAGTGGTGCAAAGGTGTGCATGGGAAGGCACATATTCCCACCTGGAAGATCCAGGGGAGGCGGACCTCATGCAACCCACTCTCTATGACCACAGCCTCTGGTGCCATGGCCATGGGCAAGAGGTCACCCACCAGTTTAACCCTTAGAGGGAGCACCTGCCTGGCATTTGCCTCTCCAGCATGGTCCTCCATCACTTGACAATTTTGTACAAGGAGCTCAGGTGTCAGACCTTAAATTAAGATGCAGTATTATGTATTGCCTTGATATGTGGTAAAGTTGTGGAGGAAGAGACTGGAATGTCCTAAACTTAAGTCCCCCTCCCCACTTTGTGCCCACAGATATGGTCCCCTAGCTAAATAATCTGTTTATTAAGGAATCAGGCATAATTCATGTTTATCCCTGAGTAGTGGGTTTCAGTTCCCTGAGAGTCATAGAATTATTCACATTCACATCCTCCAGGGATTCAGGGCACACCCACTCTTTCAATACCACAAACTGCCTGCCACACCCCTGGTTGTTCACTCTGTTTCTAAGTGCAATCATCATGGGGCCCCATGTGGTGGTGTTTTGACTATATGTGGCTGTGAGTCTATGTGCTGAAACACTGCTGTTGACTTCATCTGTACAGTGTTGGGGATTACGGGCTTAGTCATCTTCATAACCTAAAGGTGGGAATCCTTCCCCCACCAGCAGGGTATAAAAAGGAGGCAATTAAAACAGGAGTCCACAGGATCTCCAGAAGTATTTTGCTTTATTCTACCCCCTCTGGTCTGGGTCCTGGGAGTGCATGGGATTGGAAGGCAGAAGATCTCAGGTGTGAACCTCTGTTGGTCCATGGACTCTGCTGTAGCTCCTCATCTCTGATATGGTTTGAGAATGGGTGTAGGATTGCCACATGGAGCCAAGTCAAGACTGTACCATCAGTGTCCCACTAGAGATTAAGTGGTTCTCCATCTTATTAGACCCAATGCCCTCCCTTTTGAGTAATCTTGTGTCATATCTTTTCTAATCTGAACGGACATGGCGCGTCTGATTGGCTTGGTTGGTTCAGTGTCTAACTCTTGATTTTGGCTCAGGTCATGATCCCAAGCTTGTGGGATCAAGTCTTACATTGAGCTCCATGCTGAGTGCAGAGGCTGCTTAAGATTCTCATTTAAAAAAAAGAGGTTAGAGTGGGAGAGAGCCAAAGCATAAGAGGGAGGTAGGAGGGAGGTGGGAGGGTGGGTGATGGGTATTGAGGAGGGCACCCTTTGGGATGAGCACTGGGTGTTGTATGGAAACCAATTTGACAATAAATTTCATATAGTGAAAAAAGAAGATTCTCATTTTCTCTTTCTCTCTCCCCCTCTCTCTCACAGCACACAGTGTGTGCTGTGTTCTGTCTAAAAACAAAACAAAACAAAACTAATCTGAAAGGACATTTGTGCCTCATTTAACTTTCCCACAAATGTAATTAAACAGTCAACATGATATCCTAACTGTAATTATAAAAATGAAGTAAAACTTACAGTAAAATGGAATGTATTCCAATATCTAAATGCTCCAACGGGGCTACTATAAAGATGTAATGAAGTTGCCAAGAGCCCACATTGTATGTGGATAGGATACACACAAATACAGACGGTGGTAGTGGAAACTCAGAGGTCACAAGAAGTGCTGATATTTGGGCAGATGAGGGTATAAAATGGTCCACAATTCAATAAAGTTCTGAACAAAAGACACGCTTCCCTCAAAAAAAATATTGGCCCTTAAGATGATACTGCTTATAGGTCACAGATTTTCCGACATGAACTATTGCTTGCTGAGTATTAAAACACACACGTATGTGGCAATGATTTCGAAATCTCACTGACCACTGGCACTCTATGCAGTCTTAAATAAACACACTACCACACCAGTTACCGCCAGCGCAGTAGACCACCCACAGCAGATGGTGTCATTGCTAATGGGTCAAAGCTATAGTTCCTACAGTACAATATCACCTTGGAGTTTCTGCTTGGACACAAGTTCTCTGCCGAGGACAAAATTACCGGTAATCCAGACAGAAGTGCAGCACAGGTTAGGACAGGATATCCACCCACATTTTACCACGTCTAACCATGAGGTCCTAATTAAGTTACTTTCTATCTACAAGGGTAACACTGTCCCATCATAGATTCTGGACCTGCTGTAGGTAGACATGTAGAGAACGTTTATCAGCATCATGGCATAATCTTCATTATGAGGAACCTGTCCCCATCCCACAACCCCAGACCCTCTCACCTGTGATCTCTTTCTTTGCCTTCTCACAGAGATCTTTTCTATTGATCTTGTTAAAGACGCTGAAAGTCACATTCCATGCTTGCTGTTCCTTGTAATGCCTCATCAGCAGGTTTGCAAGATCTTCCCGTGTTGCCTTCTTTACTTCAGTCCAGGGAATTATCTTGAGTCCAAGCTTCAGAGGCTCCTGTTTTAGGAGCTCCTTAAATTTTCTGAACTCATCCTTTTTGAGTTCCTCCAGGTACCACATCAGGCCAAAATCAGAAAAGAAAGATGACGCCATCTTGACCAGGACAGAGATGTCAATCTTCAAAGAGAGAATTACCAGTAACAAGAAATATATGGAACCTGTGAAAAATTCAGGGCAGTACCAAGCTATAAGAAAAAAAAAAATCAATTGTAACTAAGTTTTTGTATAGTACCTTGCTAGTTTTGGGGGGAATGGGGATGAGGGCAGGAAGTTCTTTAGACCAGACTCATCTCTTCTCACCTTTTTATTGAAACGATCATGAGAAGGATGACAATAAAATTCAGCGTAAGTAAGAAATAGTCCTTGGAAGAATTTTTTCTAACCCTAATTCTGACAACGCCTGGTGGAGATACATAATAAAACATATCCAATGTTAGTATCCAGGAAAGGACTCCTGATGAAGATATAGATACCTGGTATAAACCAGTTGAAAAAAATTAAATAAGCCAAATATGTCCCAATTAAGGCTTACATATTACGGTACCTGATGAGTTCAACTTTAAGGCAAAAATCAAGATGACAGATAGTGATATCTTTACCTAATAAAAAATGGAACAATTATTTCATAAGATATGATAATCTTAACCTATATTCACCTGATATATCCTGAATTTCAATGCAAATAAAGACTTACAAGCAGTGAGAAATTATGTATCTCTCAGTAGATAGTAGAGAAGGCGTGCCCACACAAAAACAGTCAGTTGATTTTTTTGACAAAGGCACAGTGCAGAAAGGACTTTTTTTTTCAATGACTGGTGCTGGGACAACTGGAAGTCTATATAGAAAAAGAAAAAAGTAGATTCAGATCTCAGATCTTATACAGAAATCAAGTCCAAATGAATTACAGACCTAAATGTAAAATTCAAAACTATAAAATCCTGGAAGAAAAGATAGAAGAAAATCTATAGGACATTGCGTTTGATCAAGAGTTTTTTCAATACAGTATAAAAAGCCTGATCCACAAAAGAAAAATGATAAGCTGGACTTTCCTTTGTTCTTTATTTATTTATTTATTTATTTTTTAATTTTTTTTAAATTTATATATGAAATTTATTGTCAAATTGGTTTCCATACAACACCCAGTGCTCATCCCAAAAGGTGCCCTCCTCAATACCTTTGTTCTGAGAAAATCTTGTTAAGGTAAGGAAAAGACAAGCTACAGACTGGGGAAAAATTATTAAAATTACGTACCTGATAAAATATTTCTATCGAGAATATACAAAGGGCTCTTAAAATTCAACAAGAAATTAAACTCAATTAAAAAAAGGTAGAAGAGGGGCGCCTGGGTGGCGCAGTCGGTTAAGCGTCCGACTTCAACCAGGTCACGATCTCACGGTCCGTGAGTTCGAGCCCCGCGTCGGGCTCTGGGCTGATGGCTCAGAGCCTGGAGCCTGTTTCCGATTCTGTGTCTCCCTCTCTCTCTGCCCCTCGCCCGTTCATGCTCTGTCTCTCTCTGTCCCAAAAATAAATAAACGTTGAAAAAAAAATTAAAAAAAAAAAAGGTAGAAGATCTGAACAGATACTTCACCAAGGAGGATACACAAATGGCAGAGAAGATCAATGAAGCCAGGAGAAGGTACTTTGAAAAAACAAAATTGACAGACCTGTAGCCAGACTCATCAAGGAAAAAGACGATCCAAATAAAATCAGAAATCAAAGAAGGGGCACCTGGGTGGCTCAGTCAGTTGAGTGTCTGACCTCAGCTCAGGTCATGATCTCATGATTTGTGGGTTTGATACCCATGTTGGGCTCTGTGCTGACAGCTCAGAGCCTGGAGCCTGCTTCGGATTCTGTGTCTCCCTCTCTCCCTGCCCTCCCCTGTTCACACTTTGTCTCTGTCTGTCTCTCTCTCAAAAATAAACGTAAAAAAAAAAAAAGAAGTGAAAGAAGTAACAACTAACACCACATTATATGCCAACAAAGTTGGCAACATGGAAGAAATGGATAAATTCCTAGAAACATACAATCCTCCAAACCTGAATCAGGAATAGAAAATCTGAAGAGCTCAATGACTAGTAATGAAACTGAATCAGCAATAAAAAACTTCCAATGAACAAAAGTCCAGGACCAGATGGATTGGCAAGTGAATTCTACCAAACAATTAAGGAAAAGTTAACACCTATTCTCCTCAGCCTATTCTAAAAAACAGAAGAGGAAGGAAAGCTTCCAAATACATTCTACAAGACCAGCATTACCCTGATGCCAAAAATCAAAGTGCCATACACACACACACAAAAACTATAATATCCCTGATGAACATAGATGCAAAAATTCCCAACAAAATAATCGCAAACTGCATTCAACACTACATTAAAAAGGCTCACTCAGGGGGCGCCTGGGTGGCTCAGTCGGTTAAGCGTCCGTCTTCAGCTCAGGTCACCATCTCGCGGTCCGTGGGTTCGAGCCCCGCGTCGGGCTCTGGGCTGATGGCTCAGAGCCTGGAGCCTGCTTCCGATTCCGTGCCTCCCTCTCTCTCTGCTCCTGCCCCGTTCATGCTCTGTCTCTCTCTGTCTCAAAAATAAATAAAACGTTTAAAAAAAATTAAAAAAAAAAAAAGGCTCACTCAGTACAACCAAGTGGGATTTATTCCAGGGATACAGGATGTTTCAATATTAGCAAATCAATGTGATACACCACACTAATAAAACAAAGGATAAAAATTATGATTATCTCAATAGATGTAGAAAAAGCATCTGACAACCGAGCTCTGCGCTGACAGCTCAGAGCCTGGAACCTGCTTCAGATTCTGTCTCCCTCTGTCTGCCCCTCCCCCACTCACACTCTGTCTCTCTCAAAAATAAATAAACATTAAAAAATAAAAAAGAGGGGTGCCTAGGTGGCTCAGTTGGTTGAGCGTCTGACTTTGGCTCGGGTCATGATCTCATGGTTGGTGGGTTTGAGCCCCGCACCGGCCTCTGTGCTGGAGCTCAGAGGCTGGAGCCTGCTTCAGATTCTGTGTCTTCCTCTCTTTCTCTGCCCCTCCCCTGCTCACACTCTGTCAATCTCTCTCACAAAAAATAAATAAACATGTAAAAAAAAATTAAAAGAAAAAAAAAGAAAAATCATCTGACAAAATTCAACATCCATTTATGATAAAAACTCTCAACAAAGTGAGTTTAGAGGGGACATACCTCAACACAATAAAGACCATATATAAAAAACCCATAGCTAACACCACACTCAATAGTGAAAAACAGAGTTTTCCCTCTAAGATCAGGAACAAGACAAGGATGTCCACTCTCACCACTTTTATTCAACATAGTACTGGAAGTCCTAGCCATAGTAATCAGACATGAAATACAAGGCATTCAAATTGGTAGGGAAGAACTTAAACTGTCACTATTTGCAGAGAACATGATACTATGTATAGACAATTCTAAAGACTCCACAAAGAAAAAAAAAGCCCTATTAGAATAAATGAATGCAGTCAAGTTGAAAGATACGAAATTAATGTACAGAAATCTGTTGCATTTCTGTATACTGCTAATGAAGTAGCAGAAAGAGAAATTAAGAAAACAATCCCAATTTCAATTGCCCCAAAAAGAATAAAATACATAGAAATCAACTTAACCCAAGAAGTGAAAGACCTGTACTCTGAAAACTAAAACATTGATGAAATAAATTGAAGATGACAAAAACAAATGGAAAGATATTCTATTCTCATTGATTGGAAGAATTATTATTAAAAATGTCTATACCACCCAAAGCAATCTACAGATTCAATGCAATCCCTATTAAAATACCAACAGTTTTCATGGGACTAGATTAATCCTAAAATTTGTATGGAATCACAAAAGACCCCCAATAACCAAAGCAATCTTAAGAAAGAAGAACAGGGGCGCCTGGGTGGCTCAGTTGGTTGGGCGTCTGGCTTCGGCTCAGGTCATGATCTCACGGTTCATGGGTTTCAGTCCCGCGTTGGGCTCTGTGCTGACAGCTCGGAGCCTGGAGCCTGCTTCGGATTCTGTGTCTCCCTCTCTCTCTCTGCCCCTCCCCTGCTCATGCTCTGTCTCTGTCTCAAAAATAAATAAAAAACATTAAAAAAAAAAAAAAAAGAAGAACAAATCTGGAGGTATCACAATCCCAGATTTCAAGGTATGTACTACAAAGATGCAGTAACCAAAATTGTATGGTACTGGCACAAAAATAGATCAATAGAACAGAATAGACAGCCCAGAAATAAACCCACCTATATGGTCAATTGGTCTATGATGAAGGAGGCGAGAATATTCAATGGGGAAAAGACAGTTTCTTCCACAAATGGTGCTGGGAAAACTTGACAGCTACATGCAAAAGAATGAAACTGGACGACTTATTGCACCATATACAAAAATAAACTCAAAATGGATTAAAGACTTAAATGTAAGACTTTATACCATAAAACTCCTAGAAGAGCATAGGCAGTAATTTCTTTGATGTGGCCATAACAATGTTTTTCTAGATATGTCTCCTCAGGCATGGTAAACAAAGAGCAAAATTAAACTACTGGGACTGCATCAAAATAAAAACCTTTTGCACAGTGAAGGAAACCATCAGCAAAACAAAAAGACAACCTACCGAATGAGAGAAGATATTTGCAAACAGTATATCCAATAAGGGGTTGATATCTAAAATATATAAAAAACTTAGACAACTTAACACCAAAAACAATACAATTTAAAAAGTGAGCAGAGGAACTGGATAGACATTTTCCCCAACATACAGATGGTCAACAGATTCATAAAAAGATAATCAAAATCCCTAATCATGAGAGAAATGTAAATCAAAACTACAGTATCACCTTACAACAGTCAGAATGGCTAGAATCAAAAAGACAAGAAATAATAAGCATTGGCGAGGATGTGGAGGAAAAGGAACCCTTCGCGCATCGTTGGTGGGAATGTAAACTGGTGCAACCACTATGGAAAAGAGTATGGAGGTTCCTCAAAAAAAATTTTTTAAAATACCATATATTAGCACTTTTTAAAGATTCTACATAAATGATATCAGAGTATTTGTCTCTTTCTGATATATTTCACTTATAATGTACAGCATGGGGACTACTGTTAACAAATATGGATTGTATATTTGAAAGGTGCTGAGAGAGTAAGTCTTAAAAATTCTCATCACAAGAAAAAAGTTGTAACTATGTTAGGTAAATGATGTTAACTAAACTTATTGTAGCAGTCATTTCATAATGTATACATATATCAAATTATTATGTTTTATATCTAAACATGTATGTTTTATATCTAAAACAACATTGTATGTCAATTATATCTCAATTTATGGATATCTAAATTATTTTTAAAAAGCTAGCATATGATCCAACAATTCTACTACCGGGTATTTACTCAAAGAAAACAAAAACACTAATTTTAAAAGATATATGCACCTTTATGTTTATTGCAGCATTATTTACAATAGCCAAGATATGGAAGCAACCCAAGTATCCATCGATAGATGAATAAAGATGTTGTATGTATGTGTATACACACACACACACACACGCACACACACACACACACACAGTGTAATATATCAGCCATAAAAAAAAAAATGAGATCTTGCCCTTTGCAAGGACATGGATAGACCCAGAGGGTATTATGCTAAGTGAAATAAGTCTGACAGAGAAAGACACACCATAGGATTTTACTCATAGGTGGAGTCTACAGAGACCCATAAACACAGAACAAACTGATAGCTGCTGGAGGGGAGGGTATGGGAGATTGATAAAATGGGTGAAGAGGAGCGGTAGGAACAAGATTCCAGTTATGGAATGAGTAAGGCAGGGGAACTAAAGGTATAGCATAGGGAATTTAGTCAATGGGATTATAGTAGCATTGTCTGGTGACAGATGGTAGCCACACTTGGGGTGAGCATAGCATCACATGAGCTAATGTAACATGAGCTGGTTCACATGAAACTAATTTAACAGTGTGTGTCGACTACATGCCAACTTAAAAAAAAACAACATGAAGAGATGCGTAACATCATTTGTCATTAGGAAAATGAAATCAAAACACTGATGAGATGCCATCAGGCACTATTAAAATGGCTAAAATTAAAAAGACTGACCACATCAATTGATGTTGAGAATATGAAATAATAGAGCCTCTCCTTTGTTGCTGGTATTGTGGACACTTTGGAAGATAGTTTGGCTAATACTCTTACCATACAGTTGAGCAAACATATTTCTAAATATTTACACAAGTGATTTGAAAAACTTTTTCCACACCAAAACTATATGTGAATACTTATACAGCTTTATTCATAATCACCCCAAACTGGAAGGAACCAAAATGTCCTTCAATAGACAAAGGGGTAAATAAACTGTGGTACACCCATACAATAACACGCTATTCAGCAATAAGAATAAACTATAATTCTATGCAAAAACATGGATAAGTCTTAGATGCATGTTGCTAAGTTAAATAAACTAGTCTGGGAAGGATATACATGTGTGATTCCATTTATAGGACATCCTGGAAAAGGCAAAATTAGAGAAACGGTAAGTAGATCAGTGGTTGCCACAGATTCAGGGGTGGGATTGAGGGTGAATACGTGCAGCACAGGACGTAGGGCTGGTTTTTTAGGGTTGGTTTAGGGTTGTTTTTTTAGGGCAGTGAAACTATTCTGTATAACACTATGATTGTGGATACATAACACTGTGCATCTGTAAAAACCTATAGAATCTGGGATGCTTAGGTGGCTTGGTTGGTTGAACATCCAACTTGATTCCAGCTCAGGTCATGATATCGAGCCCTGTGTCAGGTTCTGCACTGAGCACAGAGCCTGCTTAAGATTCTCTCTCCCTCTGCTCCTACGTGCTCTCTCTTTCTCTCTCTCTCGCTCAAAACAAAACAAAACAAAACAAAAAAACAACCCTATGGAATCCAACAGCATAAAGTGACCCTTAATGTGTTCAAACAAATAAACAAAAAATTAGTATATCTACAGACCCAGGAGGGAAAGCCAACTGTTACAAACATTTTGTTGTATTACCAATGTATGATATAACTTCACTGAAAGGGATGGGAGCACAGAGTGTTGATCTAAGTAACTTAGGAAATGAGACGGAATTGACAAAAGGAAGTGTACATAAGCACTGCTCTTGAGTTGTTCAGGTTGTTTGCCATGAGGGCACAGGTTAACAACCCAAAACTGCCACCATGAATCACAGGACTGCACAAATAAGCAAATAGAGGGCTGGATTCCTCCAAGCTAGAGGAGAACACTAGAGATAAGCCAAGGAGAGCTTATAATGATCCATGGGATACTGGATTCGAGCAGGAGACATCAGTGTGAACTTAAGGTTTAGCTTCTATAATGCAGGTCAATATTTATAGAAAATTCTATACACACACAGGCTCTTATACACCCATACATTCACTTGCTCTGTCCACTGAGAGGACTGTTATGGACTGAATGTTTGTATCCCCCCCAAATTCATAGGTTGAAGCCCAACCCCCCACCACTGTGACTATATTTAGACATAGGATCTTTATGGAGGTAATTTTGGTTAAACGAGGTCATAAGGATGGGGACCTCATGCCATACAATTAGTGGCCATACTAGAAGGGACACCAGAGAGCCCCCCTCCCCTGAATATGTGAGGACACAGAGTGAATATGGCCATCCACAAGCCAAGAACAAAGAGCTCACTAGAAACCACCCCTGCTGGGGGCGCCTGGGTGGCGCAGTCGGTTAAGCGTCCGACTTCAGCCAGGTCACGATCTCGCGGCCGTGAGTTCGAGCCCCGCGTCGGGCTCTGGGCTGATGGCTCAGAGCCTGGAGCCTGTTTCCGGTTCTGTGTCTCCCTCTCTCTCTGCCCCTCGCCCGTTCATGCTCTGTCTCTCTCTGTCCCAAAAATAAATAAACGTTGAAAAAAAAATTAAAAAAAAGAAACCACCCCTGCTGGACCTTGATCTGGACATTCTGCAATCCAGACTGTGAGAAAATAATTTATGTTGTTTGAGCTACCTGGTCTGTGGCACTTTGTGGCAGAGACCCCAGCAGCAGTGAGCATACTCAGTGTCCAGAGTTTGGTTTCTAAGATCATTTTCTTTTTTTTTTTAATTTTTTTTCCCAACGTTTATTTATTTTTGGGACAGAGAGAGACAGAGCATGAACGGGGGAAGGGCAGAGAGAGAGGGAGACACAGAATCGGAAACAGGCTCCAGGCTCTGAGCCATCAGCCCAGAGCCCGACGCGGGGCTTGAACTCACGGACCGAGATCGTGACCTGGCTGAAGTCGGACGCTTAACCGACTGCGCCACCCAGGCGCCCCTCTAAGATCATTTTCTAATAAAAAGAACCAGGACTCCTTGGGGGAAGTAATTGATGCTGGGGCAGGGAATATAAAAGATGAGCTTGGGGCATTTGTAGCATCTAAACCTAAGGAATGCCAGAAATAAAAACAAAAATTATAGTGTAGGTCAAAGGACATGGAAGCCAACTTTAAGAGCTCTTAATATCTAAAGCTCGAACCGTTTCAGCAAAAAAAGTAGATAATGTTACTGGATTATAACCAACACATAAATAAGTGTTCATGAGTCCATACCAATAATTGAATAAATGGGGAGAAAAGACAAACATCCCATATAGAAGAATTTCAAATAATTTATATGAATCCTCCTTTAAGGAGATAGGAGGTAAAGCTCTACTTTTTTAAGTAGGCCTCATGCCCAGCACAGAGCCCAATATAGGGCTTGAAACCATCAATATTGGGTTATTAGTTGTGAGAAATGTACCGTATTAATGGAAGATGTTAACAAGAGGGAAACCGGGACACAGGATACATAGAAACTCTCTGTACTGTATTTACCATTTTCTTGTAAGTGTGAAACTATTCTAAAATGAAAAAAAGAAGTAGTCAAGGTGGACCAGTAGTTATTGTTGATATAAATATATAAAAATTAGCACAAAAAATTCATGACTCCGAGATCAAGACCTGAGCTGAGATCAAGAGTTGGAGACTGTCCAGGTACCCCCAAACCTGACTTTTTAAGTGCAGGATGTATGTAGTGACTTTTTTAAATTTAAATTTAAGTTAGTTAACATACAGTGTTGTCATGGCTTCAGAATTAGAACCCAGTGATTCATCTCTTATATATGACACACAGTGCTCATCCCAAAAAGTGCCCTCCTTAGTACCCATTACCCATTTAACCCATCCCTCCACCCACCTCTCTTTCAGCAACCCTGAGTTTGTTCTCTTTATTTAAGAGTCTCCTGGGGCTCCTGGGTGGCTCAGTCGGTTAAGCATCCAACTTCAGCTCAGGTCATGACCCTGTGATCCTATGCTGACAGCTCAGAGCCTGGAGCCTGCTTCAGATTCTCTGTCTCCCTCTCTCTCTTTCTCTGCCCCTCCCTGCCTCACACTCTGTATCTCTTTCAAAAATAAATAAAAACATTAAATTAAAAAAAGAGTCTCTTATGGTTTGTCTCCCTCTGTGTTTTTATCTGATTTTCCCTTCCCTTCCCCTATGTTCATCTGTTGTGTTTCTCAAATTCTACATAGGAGTGAAATCATATAATACCTGTCTTTCTCTGACTTATTTCACTTAGCATAATACCCTCTAGTTCTATCCATGATGTTGCAAATGGCAAGGGTTCATTTTTTTGATCACTGAGCAGTACTCCATTGTGTGTGTGTGTATCACATTTCTGACTTTCTTTTAAAATCACTCATTGAAGGGTGCCTGGGTGACTCAGTTGGTTGAGCGTCGGACTTTTGCTCAGGTCATGATCTTGCAGTTCATGAGTTCAAGCCCCACATCAGGCTCTGTGCTGACAGTGCGGAGCCTGGAGCCTGCTTCAGATTCTGTCTCCCTCTCTCTCTGTCCCTCCCCTGCTCAGACTCTGTCTCTCTCTCTCAAAAATAAATAAACATTAAAAATAAATTTTAAAATCTCTCATTGTGATGAGCACCAGTTGTTATATGGAAGTTTTGAATCACTATATTGTACACCTGAAAATAATATTACATCGTATGTTAACTAACTGGAATTTAAATAAATTTTAAAAGTTCAATATAGAAAAGGCAGAGGGAAGTAATTTTACAGTGGAGAAAACTAACACACCTAAGGTAGGTGATCAAGGTTAACATCAGTGTAGATTATGCTGAGAGCATAGGATACGAGCATGGCACTACCTCTTGATTCTTCCTCAAACCCCAGTTTAATCATGAGATACACATCATGCAAACTCAGTGGGAATGACATTCTACAACATATGTGACCTTATCAAAACTGTCAACATTATCAAAAAACAAGGAGACTTTAAGAGAGTGTCATAGTTTAGAGGCACCTAAGGAGACATAACAGCTAAGCATCGTGTAGTATCCTAGATGAGATCCTGGCACAGAAGACGAAATTAGATAAAAACAAAGGAAATCCAAAGGAAGTATGGTCTTTAGTTAATGTTAATCCATCAATATGGGGTTATTAGTTGTGAGAATAGTACCATATTAATGGAAGATGTTAACAAGAGGGAAACCGGGACACAGGATCCATAGAAACTCTCTGTACTGTATTTACCATTTTCTTGTAAGTGTGAAACTATTCTAAAATGAAAAAAAGAAGTAGTCAAGGTGGACCAGTAGTTATTGTTGATATAAATATATAAAAATTAGCACAAAAAATTCATGACTCCGAGATCAAGACCTGAGCTGAGATCAAGAGTTGGAGACTGTCCAGGTACCCCCAAACCTGACTTTTTAAGTGCAGGATGTATGTAGTGACTTTTTTAAATTTAAATTTAAGTTAGTTAACATACAGTGTTGTCATGGCTTCAGAATTAGAACCCAGTGATTCATCTCTTATATATGACACACAGTGCTCATCCCAAAAAGTGCCCTCCTTAGTACCCATTACCCATTTAACCCATCCCTCCACCCACCTCTCTTTCAGCAACCCTGAGTTTGTTCTCTTTATTTAAGAGTCTCCTGGGGCTCCTGGGTGGCTCAGTCGGTTAAGCATCCAACTTCAGCTCAGGTCATGACCCTGTGATCCTATGCTGACAGCTCAGAGCCTGGAGCCTGCTTCAGATTCTCTGTCTCCCTCTCTCTCTTTCTCTGCCCCTCCCTGCCTCACACTCTGTATCTCTTTCAAAAATAAATAAAAACATTAAATTAAAAAAAGAGTCTCTTATGGTTTGTCTCCCTCTGTGTTTTTATCTGATTTTCCCTTCCCTTCCCCTATGTTCATCTGTTGTGTTTCTCAAATTCTACATAGGAGTGAAATCATATAATACCTGTCTTTCTCTGACTTATTTCACTTAGCATAATACCCTCTAGTTCTATCCATGATGTTGCAAATGGCAAGGGTTCATTTTTTTGATCACTGAGCAGTACTCCATTGTGTGTGTGTGTATCACATTTCTGACTTTCTTTTAAAATCACTCATTGAAGGGTGCCTGGGTGACTCAGTTGGTTGAGCGTCGGACTTTTGCTCAGGTCATGATCTTGCAGTTCATGAGTTCAAGCCCCACATCAGGCTCTGTGCTGACAGTGCGGAGCCTGGAGCCTGCTTCAGATTCTGTCTCCCTCTCTCTCTGTCCCTCCCCTGCTCAGACTCTGTCTCTCTCTCTCAAAAATAAATAAACATTAAAAATAAATTTTAAAATCTCTCATTGTGATGAGCACCAGTTGTTATATGGAAGTTTTGAATCACTATATTGTACACCTGAAAATAATATTACATCGTATGTTAACTAACTGGAATTTAAATAAATTTTAAAAGTTCAATATAGAAAAGGCAGAGGGAAGTAATTTTACAGTGGAGAAAACTAACACACCTAAGGTAGGTGATCAAGGTTAACATCAGTGTAGATTATGCTGAGAGCATAGGATACGAGCATGGCACTACCTCTTGATTCTTCCTCAAACCCCAGTTTAATCATGAGATACACATCATGCAAACTCAGTGGGAATGACATTCTACAACATATGTGACCTTATCAAAACTGTCAACATTATCAAAAAACAAGGAGACTTTAAGAGAGTGTCATAGTTTAGAGGCACCTAAGGAGACATAACAGCTAAGCATCGTGTAGTATCCTAGATGAGATCCTGGCACAGAAGACGAAATTAGATAAAAACAAAGGAAATCCAAAGGAAGTATGGTCTTTAGTTAATGTTAATCCATCAATATGGGGTTATTAGTTGTGAGAATAGTACCATATTAATGGAAGATGTTAACAAGAGGGAAACCGGGACACAGGATCCATAGAAACTCTCTGTACTGTATTTACCATTTTCTTGTAAGTGTGAAACTATTCTAAAATGAAAAAAAAAAAAGTAGCCAAGGTGGACCAATAGTTAATGTTGATATAAATAGATAAAAATTAGCACATCATTTAATGGATATTTATAGAGTCCTCTACACAATGAGGAAACTTTTTTTTTTTTTTTTTTTTTGAGGAAACATTCTCTTTAAGCACACACAGAATACTCACAATTGTTTATGCCCTGGGCTGTAAAACAAGTCTTAATATAAAAAGAAAAAAAAAAAAAACAATAGCAGAGAGACCATCTACTCCATTCCTAGGACAACAAAATTGGATCTCATTAATAAAAAAAGCAGCAAAAATCCCAAACTATACAATGGAAACTTAACAAAAAATAAAACCACTTTACTCATGAGTTGCCCTAAGATAGGATTTATCACCAAAATAGCTCAGGTGATTTGGATAAAAACTTAAATCTTAATACATTAAATATCTAAAAATTAGGATAAATTGTTTAGTACACAGAATGAGAATATAAGAACAAAAAGATGGCTTTCAAGGAGATTCAATGGCTTCTTCCTGGGGAGATTTTGACCAATGGTGTTTTAAAAAGCCTGCTTTTGGTCAAATCTTGTTTTCCTTTTTTTTTTTTAAGTTTATTTATTTATTTATTTTGAGGGGAAGAGGGGCAGAAAGAAATCCTAAGCAGGCCCCACACTGACAGCGCAGAGCCAGACTCGGGGCTCAAACCCACAAACCATGAGATCATGACCCGAGCCGAAGCCAAGAGTCGGATACTTAACTGACTGAGCCACTTAGGTATTCCAACTTTTGGTCAAATCTCGAGTCACAGGCACACCTGAGTCCTGAAACCAACAGAGGAACAGACTCTAAAGCAGTGGTTCTCTAAATGACATCACCACCACCAGGCAATTTGTAGAAATGTAAATCCGCAATGCCATCCCTACACCTAATAAATTGAGTGAAGTACAGACACCTGTTAAAGCCTCCAGTTGATTCTGATGCACCCAAATTTGAGAACCACTGACCTAAAGAGTGGCTTTGACTGGGCAAGAACCTTGCTGGCACTTGGCTCTGAGCCCTTCTATAAGAAGCAAGAAACTAGCTGGAATTTTCATGCCTGGAAGACAGAGCTTGTAAGATCAGAGGTCAGCCTCTTACCAAAGGCTGAAATCTTAACATGGGCAGAGACCATGGAAGTGAGGGGACTGATTGCATTCAAATTTGGTACAAGTCAGATTTTAAATGTCCACCCAGGGGGTGTCTGGGTGGCTCAGTCGGTTGGTGTTGGACTTTGGCTCGGTCATGATCTCACAACTTAGTGAGTTGGAGCCCCACGTCAAGCTCTGTACTGACAGCCCACTTTGGATCTTCTGTCTCTCCCCTGCTCAAACGCATGTGTGTGCTTTCTCTCTAAAATAAACATTAAAGAAAAGCAAATAACCCAGTGAAGAAATGGGCAGAAAACATGAATAGACACTTCTCTAAAGAAGACATCCGGATGGCCAACAGGCACATGAAAAGATGTTCAGCGTCGCTCCTTATCAGGGAAATACAAATCAAAACCACACTCAGGTATCACCTCACGCCAGTCAGAGTGGCCAAAATGAACAAATCAGGAGACT
>NW_024412774.1:2588935-2623560 GCF_014898765.1 Herpailurus yagouaroundi
AAAAAAAATAAAATAAAATAAACATTAAAAAAATTAAGTATCCACCCAAATGCGTGCACATGCACACACTTCTCTACCCCCAACATTAAGTCAACAGAGATAACTTTTCTGTCTCCAATGCAATAATACTAGATGCATTAGGAGTTAAATTGTATCCCCCTCACAGGTCATACGTTGAAGCCCCTAACCCCCAGCACCCCAGAAAATAGGGCCATTGCAGATGCAATTAGTTAAAAAGAGGTCATACTGGAGTGGAATGAGCTGTTAATCCAGTGGATCTGGTGTCCTTACTAACAGGGGAAATTTGAACAGAGACATACATGGAGGGACGATGACAGGGAACACAGGGGGAACACCGTCTCGATGCCTGGCTCTGTTGTGCATCAAGAGCCAGCAAGTGTTGGACACCTGGCACTTGAATAGAGCATGCTTAAAAACAGAGACGTCAAACATCATCACCACAACGGTCTTTTAACTGACCTTAAAGAGTCAAAATCCAGGACCATAGAGTAAAGACACTAGGAATCCTTTCTGGTTCGTCAAGAAAAGAAGCAGGACAAAGAGGAGAAAATGAAGACACTGTAACGCAAGAAATAAATGTTTAAAGAAGAGACACAGCAAGGCGTGCTGACTCACCCCTCCAGGCCTTCCTGGTTGGTCCTAATGAATAGCAGCTGAAACTGGCAGGAAAAAGGGTCTGGACCCATTTGATTGGCCAGTGAATCACTCCCTTCCCATTGGCTCAAGAGGGCTTTCGATGACCAGGCCAGAAAATAGGTAAAATGAAATTCTTCAAAAAAAATTTTTCCCACCTTGGGTGCTGGTCTAGTGCTTTGCCGCTGGCGTCCTACAGAATGGTTCTGATTTAGGATTCGTGAGGAAGCTCCTCCGGTCTCTCCAAACTGGGTAACCTAGGGAATGAGGATTACTCTCTGCAATGCAAATGACTATGAAATTAAACAATCAGTTCCTTCCTCCATTCTAAGCTCCTTGAGGAACGTCAGTGCGTCCTGATCACTTTTCTGTCACCACCATGTCTAACACCCAAAAGAAACCCAATGACCAATGGCTAATGTAGTTTTGAGGATGTGGAACAGGTGTTAAGGTTTTCAGGTGTGAGGTCAGTATTTCATCATTGAGCATGATTTTCACTCTGCCCTGGGATTCCTTGTATTCATCACAACCATCTCTGAAGTTCACTGGAAACTTCAATATGCCAAAGCCTATCCTTTTTCTAATTATAATTTGGGTTTCTCCTTTTAAGAACCCTATAAATTAAGTACTATTATTGGGGGTGTGTGAAATACATTATGCATATAAAGAAGTGTAGACAGTATAATGGAAAACTTGAGGAATAACCATAAACAGAACACAAATATCTGTGGTCTAGAACCTTGATTAAGAAATAGACATTATGGGAGCTCTGGGTGGCTGAGTCGGTTAAGCATCCAATTTCGGCTCAGGTCATGATCTCACAGGTTCATGAGTTCAAGCCCTGCTTCAGGCTCTGTGCTGACAGCTCAGAGCTTGGAGCCTGCTTTGGATTCTGTCTCTCCCTCTCTCTGCCCCTCCCCCACTCACTCTCTGTCTCTCTCGGTCCCTCAAAAATGAATAAATGTTAAAAAAAAAGTTTTAAATTAAAAAAAAAAAAGAAAGACATAGGGGCACCTGGGTGGCTCAGTCAGTTGAGTGTCCGACTTTGGCTCAGGTCATGATCTCACGGTTCATGATTTGGAGCCCCACATTGGGCTCTCTGCTGTCAGTGCAGAGCCCGCTTCGGATCTTGTGTCTTCCTCTCTCTGCCCCCTCCCCTGCTTGCTCTCTCTCTCTCTCTCTCTCTCTCTCTCAAAAATAAACATTAAAAAAAGAAATAGACATTATAAGGACCTTTGCAGGTTCTGTCTACCCAGCCCCAACTGCATGCCCTTTCCACCCTCAATAGTTGCCAAATGAAGTAATTTTGGTATCAATTACTCCCCTCAACCTTCTTTTTATTTTTCCCTCTGGTAGATGCTCCCCTAAGAGATATGTTTAGTTTTCCCTGATTTTGAATTAGGGAGCATTTGTCCTTCTATGACTTGTTTCTTTCACTTACCATTACATTCTTGAAATTTGCCAACATTAAATTCGTTTTAGCTGTGGTTTATTTATTTTTTTACTGCCTTAAAGTATCTATGTGTATGAATATGTCACAGCTTATCCATTCTGTCGGTGATAGTTTTTGTTTCTCAATTGTTGCTAAGATGAATAACGCTGTGCTGAACATCCTTGAACATATCCCCTGGTCCACATGTGTCAGAATGTAGAATTACTTAAGAGTGAAATTGCCAGGTTAATGTAAGATGCCCAGACCATTCCTGCCTATGCCTATTTCCAAATGTTTTAACCAAGTTACATTACCATCCGACATAGATGAATGTCCCCATGGCTGCACATCACTGCTCACTCCTGATGATGTCAAACTTTAAAAATACTTGCTAAATTTTGGGTGTTTCGTTGTTGCTTCCCTTTGCCTCTGCATGATTACTAATAAAGGTCAGAAGTTTTCTCATGTCCAGGCGACATTTCTTGCCTTTTGTGGTGTGTGTGTGTGTGTGTGTGTGTGTGTGTGAGAGAGAGAGAGAGAGAGAGAGAGAGAGAGAGAGAGAAATGCCTTTTGGTCACTTTGTTTCTACTTTCTTTGGTTATTTCCTGCTTTTGTTTGCACGCAGAAGTGCCTATGTTTTCTGATAATGGTGCTTGGCCAGTAACGTAGGATAATGTCCCAGTTTGTGGTTTGTACTTTTCTTTCTTTCTCATAGGATGATTTGCTGAACAGTTTTTACTTTCAATGAAATCAAACTTATCCAGGTTTAGTTTATGAGTCTTGTTTAAGAATAAATCATTCCATTTCCCCAAAATAAACATCCCCTACCCCAAATCAAATGGGTATCTTATATTGTCTTTGAAGATGATAGTTTGGCTTTTCACACAGAAGTATTCATCTACACGAATCCCATTCATCTAGGATAGGGAGAAGGGATCTTTTTTTTTTTCAATTAACATCAAAAAAAGTACTAGCTCCATTTATTTTATTCTATTTTTTAAATTTTTTTGCCTTTAATTTTTTTAATTTTAATTTTAATTTTTTAAAATTTACATCCAAATTAGTTACCATATACTGAAACAATGATTTCAGGAGTAGATTCCTTAATGCCCCTTACTTATTTAGCCCATCCCCCCTCCCACAACCCCTCCAGCAGCCCTCAGTTTGTTCTCCATATTTATGAGTCTCTTCTGTTCCCCCCCCATTTTTATATTATTTTTGTTTCCCTTCCCTTATGTTCATCTGTTTTGCCTCGTAAAGTACCCATATGAGTGAAGTCATATGATATTTGTGTTTCTCTGACTAATTTCGCTTAGCATAATACCCTCCAGTTCCATCCATGTAGTTGCAAATGGCAAGATTTCATTCTTTTTGATTGCCGAGTAATACTCCATTATATATATATATGTATACATATATATATATATACACACACACATATATATATATATATATATATATATATATATATATATATACATATATATATCACATCTTCTTTATCCACTCATCCATCGATGGACATTTGGGCTCTTTCCATACTTTGGCTATTGTTGATAGTGCTGCTACAAATATGGGGGTGCATGTGTCCCTTCAAAACAGCACACCTGTATCCTGTGGATAAATGCCTAGTAGTGCAATTGCTGGGTCTAGGTTAGTTCTATTTTTAATTTTTTGAGGAACTTCCATACTATTTTCCAGAGTGGCTGCACCAGCTTGCATTGCCACCAACAATGCGAAAGATATCCTCTCTCTCCACATCCTTGCCAACATCTGTTGTTGCATGAGGTGTTAATGTTAGCCATTCTGACAGGTGCAAGGTGGTACCTCATTGTGGTTTTGATTTGTGTTTCCCTGATGATGAGTGATGTTGAGCATTTTTTCATGTGTCAGTTGGCCATCTGGATGTCCATTTAATGAATAGTTTGCCTTTCCCGCTGCACAGCAATCTGTTAAGAAGCAACTTTTTATATTGATTGCCTTTGCTTCTGGGATCTTTTGTTCTATTGATTCATTTGTCCATCCATGTCCCAATAAGTCTTAATTACTATAGATTTTTTTTCCTTTTTTTGTTTTGTTTTTGTTTGTGGAAGTTCATCATCTTTAGACTCAAGGAATAGACTCAAGTGATGGGTACAGACTACACCAGGCCCAGAGTTTTGTGGCTCCGGGTGGGGGGTGGTGGGGGTGGGAATATGGGCAGACCCAGCTACAGCAAGCACACAGGAAACTTGTGGGAAGGGAGGGGGAAGTTAGCAGATTTGGTCTTGAACTTGGTGGGAGTGGGGGCAGAAATGTGATTATCTTTGGGGCTTGGGAATGAGGAACAGAAGGAAGAAAGCTGTTTTAGGGGGGCCAGAGCAGGCCTAGAGGGACAGCTCCCTACCCCAGGAGCTCATAGTTGAGAAGGAAGGGAAATGAGGCCCCTCCCCTCAGTGCTGAGGACAAGGCCCTTGGCTCAGTCTTCTTCTGCCCCACCCTCAACCATGGAAGAGATGTGGTCCTTGTCCTCTGGCTCCTTTGAAGAGTCCAGAGGCTGTTCTCTGTTGAGCCTCTGGAAGAAGCTTTTGCTAACCTCATAAGTGCTGATCATTATGGCACAGGAGGGGGTGGCCTTGATGACCGCTGGAACAGAGCCTGCAAAGAGTCCCGTGGTGCCTGGCTCAGCCAGGATCTTCCACAGCAGACGTCACTCACAGCCGCGACTGCTCCCAGTGTGAGGTGGCATGGAGTCAGGATGGCCACTACTATCCCTTAGAGGCTGCCAGCCACAAAGCTGATGATTCCCACAGATGTCTGGTGTTTTGGCCAGAGCCCACTCATCCATCTGCTCACCAGCTGTAGTTGAACCAGGACAGGGTTGAGAAGGGCACATCCCCAAGGGTAGCAGGACCCTGGCCTCCGTGAGTGCCAGCCAACCTGAGCCATGGCAGCTGGGCACAGGCACCAAGCTCCCGGTGTGACACAGGCTGAGCCTACAGCTTGGTCTGCACCAGCTACAAGTGGGCTAGTGCACCAGCCACCATGGGTGCAAAGAAGTCAGGAGTCAGGGCTTGACCACAAAGGAAGGCCTTCAGTTGGTCATAGGCAGTGAAGGAGACGGCAGTGGCTAACACGGGTGGCTGGGAGGCCAGTCCACAGGGTCCTCTTCTGTCCTACAGTCTTCACAGAGGTATCCACGATGCCAGTGAGGCAAGCACAGTCCTGAAACAAGGTACTTGTTTCCATTTGGGTACAAGTACAGGGGCTCCAGAACACCACTGCAGATAGGAGGCACCTCCCTGTGGACCAGAGAGAGGAGAGCAATTTGGCATAGCAGAGGCTCCAGAGTCTGGAGGGAGGCCTCAGCTATCTGCCCACTGAGGGACACAGCCTGCAAGTGTGCCTTCCCCACATCCAGGGGTGTTATGCAGAGGGAGGTGGCCACAGTCCCAGTGCCTGAGGCACCATTTGATGGAGGGAGCTGATGCCACCTTGTAGCTTCAGTTCTGGCTGGAGGCCAGTGCACGGTCTGTGCACCAATTACTAGAGCTTTTAAGTGAAATCTTTGTAAGGTCCACCCAATTCAATCAACATCCCCTCTCCCACACTCTGTTGTGCTCTGGGAGTAGCATGGTTTACACTAACCCCCTCTGTCTCCCACATACACTTCAGAACAGCTGCATAAAAATTTCTGTTGGGATTAGCAATTTACTGAATATAGAGGTGGATACGGAGAGTATTGACATCCTTATAATAATGATCATTCACATACAAGAACTTAGTGTAATTCTTCATTTGTCACAATTTTTATGTGTCTATCAATAAAACTTCATACTTTATCCATTAAGGCTTATAATATTGTATGAGATTTATTTCTTGTGATTTTATATTTTTATTGTCATTAAGTAGGACATCCTTTCTTAATTTTCAATTATAAATTCGAGTACAGTGAGTGCTTCCACAATTCCGTACCTTCCTCAGTGCTCATCATGAGAAGTGTGCTCTTAATCCCCTTCCCCTATGTCACCCACTCCCCCCACCGACCTCTCACCTGGCAAACACCAGTTTGTGCTCCGTATTTAAGAGTCTGTTTTTGGGTTTGTCTTCTTTCTTCTTTGTTCATTTGTCTCTTAAATTTCACATGAGTGAAATCATATGGTATTTGTCTTTAACTGACTTGTTTCACTTAGCATTATACTACCTAATCCATCCATGTTGCTGCAGATAGGAAGATCTCATCTTTTCTATGGCCAAGTAACATTCCTGTGTGCGTGTGTGTGTGTGTGTGTGTGTGTGTGTGTATCACATCTTCTTTGTCCATTCATCTATCAATGGATGCTTGGATTGCTTCCATATCTTGGCAATAATAATAATAATAATAATAATAATACTGCAATAAACATAGGGGTGCACATAATCTTTTCCAATTGGTGTTTTTCTTTTCTTTGGGTAAATATCAAATGGCATTATCCTATGGTAATTCTACTTCTAATTTTTTGAGGAATCTCCATACTGTTTTCCACAGTGCCTGCACCAGCTTGCATTCCCACCAATAGTGCACAAAGATTTCTTTTTCTCCACATCCTCACCAACACTTGTAATTCCTTACCTTTTGAGTCTAGCCCTCCTAACAGGTGTAAGGTGATATCTCATTGTGGTTTTGAGTTTCATTGCCCTGATGATGAGTGATATTGAACATATTTTCATGTGTTTATTGGCCATCTGTATATCTTCTTCGGGAAAATGTCTATTCATGTCTTCTGTCCATTTTAATCTAGATTCTTTGGGGGTATTTTTGGTGTTGAGTTGTATAAGTTCTTTATATATTTCGGATATTAACCCCTTATTAGATATATCATTTGCAAGCATCTTCTTCCAGTCAGTAGGTTGTCTTTTTGCTTTGTTGATGGTGTCCTGCGATGTGCAAAAACTTTTTATTTTGATGTCGTCCCAATGGTTTAATTTTGTTTTTATTTTCCTTGCCTGAGGAGACATATATAGAAAAATATTTCTATGGCTGATGTGAGAAAGAGTACTGTCTATATTTTCTCCTAGGAATTTTATGGTTTTACATCTCACAGGTCTTGAATCCATTTTGAATTTACTTTTGTGTATGGTGTGAGAAAGTGGTCCAGTTTTGTTCTTTTGATTCTAGCTGTCTAGTTTTCCCAACGCCATTTGTTGAAGAGATTCTTTTCACATTATATATTTTTGCCTCCCTTGTGGAAGATTAATTGATGATATAATCATGAGTTTATTTCTGGGCTCTTTACTCTGTTCTATTGATCAGAATTGATGTGTCTTTTTGTGCCAGCAGGATACTCTTTTAATTTTTATAACTTTGTAGTATATCCTGATATCTGGGATTGTGACACTTCCTGTTTTGTTTTCTTTCGCAAGATTGCTTTGGTTATTGGGGGTCTTTTGTGGTTCTATCCAAATGTTAGTATTATTTGTTCTAGTTCTGTGAAAAATGCTGTTGGTATTTTGATAAGGATTACATTTAATCTGTAGACTGCTTTGGGTCGTATGGACATTTTCACAATATTTTTCTTCCAATCCATGAACATGGAATGTTTTCCATTTGTGTCCTCGTTAATTTCTTTCATAAGTGATTGACAGTTTTCAGAGTACAGGTCTTTCACCTCCTTGGTTAAGTTTATTCCTGGGTATTTTATTCTTTTTGATGCAATTGTTAATGGGATTGTTTTCTTGATTTCTCTTTCTGCTACTTCATTAACAGTGTATGCAAATGCAACAGATTTCTGCATATTGATTTTGTATCCCACAACTTTACTGAATTCATTTATCAGTTCTACTAGTTTTTTTTTCATTGAGTCTTTAGGGTTTTCTACATAGAGTAATATGTCATCTGCAAATAGTGAAAGTTTTACTTCTTCCTTGGATGCCTTTTATTGCGTACGACACCTTTTTTTTTTTCTAGGTTACTTCCAATGTGTCATTTTAAATATTATATAAATTTCAAAAACACTTGATGTTCATAAGCCCTAGAAGAATATCAAAGGGACATCTTTATAACATCAAATATCAGTTGCACAGACCAACAATAATAGTACCAACATATGAATATTATAGAGTTTACAAATGGTCAAAAAAAAAAGGAGAAGAATACCTTTTAATGGTAGGCTGCTAACTAAAGTAGTTGGAGGATTATTAACTAAAACAAGATAACAGTTTTCTTTTTTTCTTTTTTTCAATATATGAAATTTATTGTCAAATTGGTTTCCATACAACACCCAGTGCTCATCCCAAAAGGTGCCCTCCTCAATACTCATCACCCACCCTCCCTCTCTCCCACCCCCCATTAACCCTCAGTTTGTTCTCAGTTTTTAACAGTCTCTTATGCTTTGGCTCTCTCCCACTCTAACCTCTTTTTTTTTTTTTCCTTCCCCTCCCCCATGGGTTTCTGTTAAGTTTCTCAGGATCCACATAAGAGTGAAAACATATGGTATCTGTCTTTCTCTGTATGGCTTATTTCACTTAGCATCACACTCTCCAGTTCCATCCACGTTGCTACAAAGGGCCATATTTCATTCTTTCTCATTGCCATGTAGTACTCCATTGTGTATATAAACCACAATTTCTTTATCCATTCATCAGTTGATGGATATTTAGGCTCTTTCCACAATTTGGCTATTGTTGAGAGTGCTGCTATAAACATTGGGGTACAAGTGCCCCTATGCATCAGTACTCCTGTATCCCTTGGGTAAATTCCTAGCAGTGCTATTGCTGGGTCATAAGGTAGGTCTATTTTTAATTTTCTGAGGAACCTCCACACTGTTTTCCAGAGTGGCTGCACCAGTTTGCATTCCCACCAACAGTGCAAGAGGGTTCCCATTTCTCCACATCCTCTCCAGCATCTACAGTCTCCTGATTTGTTCATTTTGGCCACTCTGACTGGCGTGAGGTGATATCTGAGTGTGGTTTTGATTTGTATTTCCCTGATGAGGAGCGACGTTGAGCATCTTTTCATGTGCCTGTTGGCCATCCGGATGTCTTCTTTAGAGAAGTGTCTATTCATGTTTTCTGCCCATTTCTTCACTGGGTTATTTGTTATTTGGGTGGAGTTTGGTGAGCTCTTTATAGATTTTGGATACTAGCCCTTTGTCCAATATGTCATTTGCAAATAAGATAACAGTTTTCTATCTGATGAAAAAGCCATACTAGTTGTTGGAAGATAGTTCTTCAAATAGACAAATACAATCTTGGATCCTATAAAGATAACTAAGAGGTGAAATGGAATTCAATAAAGCCAAGTTTTTTTGTTCAGTGATCTCCAATTTTTTTAAAAATGTAAATGCAAGTTAGTAAACATACAATTAGTATTGGTTTCAGGAGTAGAACCTAGTCATTCATCACTTACATATGATACCCAGCACTCATTCCAACAAGTGTCCTCTTTAATGCCCATCACCCATTTAACCCATCCCCCCACACACACCTCCCCTCCAGCAACCCTCAGTCCATTCTCTGTATTTAAGAGTCTTTTATGGTTTGCCTCCCTGTCTTTTTATCTTCTTTTTCCTACCCTTCCCCTATGTTCATCTGTTGTGTTTCTTAAATTTCACATATGCGTGATATCATATGATATTTATCTGTCTCTGACTGACTTATGATATCCTTTTAAATTTCAAATTCTAACTAGATTTATTTATAGAAATACACACGAATTTTTATATTCATAAAAGTGCCATTTAAAAGCTTAGTAACATTTTTTTTCCAGCCTTATCAAGATATAATTGACATAAGACATTGTGTAAGTTGAAGGGCTTAGGATGTTGATCCGATACACTAATATATTGCAGAATGATTGCCACCATAGGATCAACTCACACCTCCACCACATCTCATAATTACCTTTTGTGGGTGTTTGTGTGGTGAGAACACTTAAGAGCTACTCTTTTAACAACTTTCAAGTATACAATACAATATTAATTCAAACAGTTTTTCCATAGATTTGCGGGGAGGGAGTTTGTACAGATATACCAAATTATTTCATGTACTCTCAAATTTGCCTCCTCTTTCCAAGTCCCTTTTCTTGTCCCACTGAATTAACTGCTGTTTCAGTACTACATTGAAATAAGATTGGGGACAGAGGGTATGTTTGTCTCATATCCTAAAAGGTATTCTGTCATCATTTTTCCATTATGAGGTTTTGGCTACTTTTCTTTCTTTCTTTCTTTCTTTCTTTCTTTCTTTCTTTCTTTCTTTCTTTCTTTCTTTTTTTTTTTTTAATGTTCTTTTGGAATGGGTTAAGGAAATTCCTGTCTTTCCTAATTTACAAAGATACATCTAAGAGCACAAATAGACATGGAATCTTCTAGATTTACCTTTTTTTCATCTGTTAAGGTGATCATATTTGTTTCCTTCTGTAATCTGTGAAATATGAAGAATTACATTTACTAGTCATACCCAGAACACACGCTGTGCTGATGAAAGCAGGGCGCCTGCAGGTGGGAGCAAATCCTCAGTCAGCGTGAGAGATGTCAGGTGATTCCAGCTGTGCAGCAAATCTGGCGACCTCAGGGTTTGGGATCTAGGCAGGGCCTCTATGAATCCCATCACCTGTTAAATTTGCCCATGATTGTACTGCTCCACAATCTCTTATACTGGAAAGGCCCCTTGCCAGACCTTGATGCAGAATGCATGGAATATTCACCTTATGTGGATCATGGAACAGACGGTTATCTGAAGTTAAGATTATAAGCGGAGTTCTTTTTCTTTGGCACTGCCCCAGTCAATTGTTTTGGGGGTTCTTTGCCAGATTCCCCAAGAGCTCCAACATCACAAGCTGGGTCTGTACTGTCTTGTTGTCAGCAGACCTGAGAAGAAAGGTCTAGGTGGAGAAAAACAGTTGAGGCACAAAAGCCCAGGTGAAGCAGTGTTTCCCTTCCATTGTGAACCTGGTTATCCAGAACCTACCTCAGTCAATAAAAAGGGGAGGAATTAACCCGCCCACCCATCTATGGGTGGGTGTAGACCTTCTCTTCCCACTTCCCTGGCGTGCTTGCTTTAGGAACTGGCCCAGGAGATTGGTGTCAGGGTTGGTGAGTTACCATTCTTGCCAATTTGTTCATTTTGATTTTTAAAATCCTGTTATTTATGTTGTTACTGAAATTTTCCAATTCTCTCAGTTTTTTTCTCCACGCTGTTTTTTTTTTTTTTAACCAAAAACTCATGCTTGTGGCCTTACCATGGACACCATCCTTCTATTTAGTGACTGCAATGTTAGAAAAAGGATATTTTAAGGGTGAGCTATAGCTTCTCTACTCTGAGGGATCCTCAACTGTGTTCTAAGGCGCTGGCTCTCAATTTTGGCTGCGTGTGGAAGTTATTTGGGGGAATTGTAAGAAAAGATGGATTCCTGGGTCTTTCAAAGCTTCTTGTTTAACAGGTCTGGATATTTCTGGGCATTGGGAGTGTTAAAAAAAAAAAAAAGAAGAAGAAGAAAGAAAAGAAAAGCAGACATAGCAAAATTAAAACCACCAAATTAGTAAAATAGATTTAGAAAGAGCTTATTGTGGATTTAAGAATGGTTTTCGAACTTGGTGCTCTCAAATTCAAAACTCATGAAGCTCAGGTGAATGACGTTACAGCGTATAAAATGAAAATGAGAAGTTATTTAACCTTTACAATGGTTGGTTATTCTGGAGAAGATCTCCAGATGGCAGGGAATGGTTTCAAAGTCATTATCTTAAACGTTTTTAGGAAGATGGCTTAAGTTTCTTAAAAAAAAAAAAAAAAAAAAAAAAAAACTCTTGAATTTTTAAACTGATGTATGATTAACCTACAATGTTACATTAGTTTCAGGTGTACGACATAGTGACTCAACAACTCTATAACTCTGTGCTCTCCATAAGTGCTCACCATCCACGTTAAGTTTCTTCTATGGTTATCAGAGGTGTTTACAAGAAACAACTTCAGTTTCACTTATGTTCATGAAATAAAGTAGATTTAGTTTTGCTGATGTGGTTTAAGTGGTTTCTTCTGCCCAGGGGATTTTCTTCTTGAAAACATTTTTATTTTAAGACTTTTTACTCAAATTCCAGTTGATTAACATACAGCGTGATAGTAGTTTCAGGTGTACAATACAGTGATTCAACACTTGCCTCAGACACCCAGTGTTCATCATGGCAAGTGCTCTCCTTAGTCTCCATCAGCTATTTAACCCATGCCAGCACCCTCTGCTACCCCTCAGTTTGTTCTCGATAGTTAAGTATCTGTTACTTGGCTTGCCTCTCTCTCTTTTCCTTGGCTCCTTTGTTTTGTTAAATTCCACGTACGAGTGAAATTGTTTGGTATTTGACTTTCTCTGACTTATTTCACTTAGCATTATACTCTCTAGTTCCATTCATGTCCTTGCAAATGGCAAGACTTCTTTTTTTTCTGGCTGAGTAATATTCTATTTATATATATATATATATATATATATATATATATCCATCATCTATATACATACACCACATCTTCTTTATCCAGTAATTGGTTGATAGACACTTGGGCTCTTTCCATAATTTGGCTATTGCTGATAATGCTTCTCTAAACATCAAGGTACATGTGTCCCTTTGAATTAGTATTTTTGTATTCTTTAGGTAAGTACCTAGTAGTGCAATTGCTGGATCATTGGGTATTGTTGTTTTTAATTTCTTGAGGAATCTCCAAACTGTTCTCCACAGTGGCTGCACCAGGTTGTGTTCCCACCAACCATGCAAGAGGGTTCCCCTTTCTCTGCATCCTTGCCAACACCTGTCTTTTCTTGTGTTGTAGAATTTGCCCCAGGGAATTTTCAAGTTTGGTCTCCATTTTCTATTTAACATTAACAGGTGTTGTGTGTGTGTGTGTGTGTGTGTTTTTTTTTAATGAACTCAAGTGATTCTTCTGGGCAACAATTCTTGAGAAGGTCTGGTCTAAGGTGCTCAGTATGTAACTATCGGGTCCTCAGTTATTCAGCCACATGATTCAGTCAGGATACTTCAATCCTTCTGCATTCATTTTCCTTGCTGAAACCTTGTATGGGCATTGGACCCCATCTCAACTGTTAAAAAGAATCTAAACCCCAAGGAGGAAGTTCAATGACAGAGGATGGTGTAAAATAGAAGTCGAAGGAGGGAAATACGTTGGGATTCAGGGGGGAAGAGTGGATTTCAAGGGGATTTAACTTTCTTCACTGCATAATAAACTTCTATTCATCAAAAAGCTCTTAGAACCAAGATTTAAAACCAGAAACAGTTATCCATGCTATACAAACATAACCAATGTTAAGCAAATTTACTTCCTTCTAGTGATGTTCGTCTAAGAAAGGAGACAGACTTTATAAACACTAGTCTCTTACACAACTTTGATTTTCCTAAAACTGGAAGTAGGAGAACTTGTTAAGTATTCTTTGAAAGCAATAGCACTGCTGGGAATTTATCCAAGGGACACAGGAGTGCTGATGCATAGGGGCACTTGTACCCCAATGTTCATAGCAGCACTCTCAACAATAGCCAAATTATGGAAAGAGCCTAAATGTCCATCAACTAATGAATGGATAAAGAAATTGTGGTTTATATACACTATGGAATACTACGTGGCAATGAGAAAAAATGAAATATGGCCTTTTGTAGCAACGTGGATGGAACTGGAGAGTGTGATGCTAAGTGAAATAAGCCATACAGAGAAAGACAGATACTATATGGTTTCACTCTTATGTGGATCCTGAGAAACTTGACAGGAACCCATGGGGGAGGGGAAGAAAAAAAAAAAGAGGTTAGAGTGGGAGAGAGCCAAAGCATAAGAGACTGTTGAGAACTGAGAGCAAACTGAGGGTTGATGGGGGGTGGGAGGGAGGAGAGGGTGGGTGATGGGTATTGAGGAGGGCACCTTTTGGGATGAGCACTGGGTGTTGTATGGAAACCAATTTGACAATAAATTTCATATATAAATTAAAAAAGAAAAAAAAAGAAAGTCTGAATTTGAGTTTATAGTGTACAACATTGATACACTAGGTATATTTAGTCATGCTCTGTTGTCAATCTTCAGTTTCTGATTTTATACAATCCATTGGACAACTTAAAGAATTCTGTATTACATAAGATTGACACCTAGTGGTTCTACTTGATAGGCTCCTAGAAGAGGAACTGAGTCCAAGATCGTTAAATTGATGAAAAGCTTTTAATACTGTCTGCTTTCCTAAAGGGACATCACTGTTTGACACCAACAATCTATATGCCCATCTGACCACACTGCAATGCTTCTTTTCAGATTACTTGAATAAACGTCTTTTTCTTTTTTTAAACTTTTTTTTTTTTTAACGTTTATTTATTTTTGGGACAGAGAGAGACAGAGCATGAATGGGGGAGGGGCAGAGAGAGAGGGAGACACAGAATCGGAAACAGGCTCCAGGCTCCGAGCCGTCAGCCCAGAGCCCGACACGGGGCACGAACTCACGGACCGCAAGATCGTGACCTGGCTGAAGTTGGCCGCCCAACCGACTGCGCCACCCAGGCGCCCCTAAACGTCTTTTTCTGAACCATAAGGTACACTGCTCTGAATATTTTAGCTATATCTTGCATATAACTATTTTTAATTTCTTATCTCTATTTCCAACTTCTATGTATAATTGGCAGTGTTTTCCCACTGATTAACAGAGCTCCTGAAGTAAGGCTAATTTGGCTTACTTTGGTTGTTGGGTATTCTCTATTAGCTTATTGCTTCTATGTATACATTTTCCCCCTCAGAATACATGCCTGTGGGTTTTTTTAAAACTTTCATGCCTGTTTTTTTTTTAAATGCCAATCTTATTTTTTCTTTAATGTGCACATCTTTATTATATTTGCAATCCACGAGCCTGGTGCTCACTCTGTCTTGGAACATTCTATGACAATACTGAATGAGGGACTCTTTACACTCAAAATCATAGGAAAACCTCAACAATAATTAAAATCTACAAAATAGAAGAACAATAACGTTCGTTGTTTTCTATTAAACTAATGTTGGGGCGCCTGGGTGGCTCAGTCGGTTGAGTGTCCGACTTCAGCTCAGGTCATGATCTCACAGTCTGTGGGCTGGAGCCCTGCGTCGAGCTCTGTGCTAACAGCTCAGAGCCTGGAGCCATCTTCAGATTCCGTGTCTCCCTCTCTCTCTGCCCCTCCCCCGTTCATGCTCTGTCTCTCTCTGTCCCAAAAATAAATAAAACGTTGAAAAAAAATTTAAAAAAATAAAATAAAATAAAAAAATAAAAATAATGTTTAAAACATACTCATTGCTGGAGATGGTGTACTAAAACTGGTACACATGTGCATTTCTTTTTTTATACATTAAATGTAATTTATTGTCAAATTGGTTTCCATACAACACCCAGTGCTCATCCCAACATATGGAACTGGAGGGTATTATGCTAAGTGAAATAAGTCAGGCATAGAAAGACGGGTACCTATTTCTTACCTTTGTAAGTTTGTTTATTTTGAGAGTGAGTGTGTATGTGGGCAGGCAAGTGGCAGAGAGAGAATCTTTTTTTTTTTCACCTTTTAATTTATTTTTGAGAGACTGAGCACAAGTGAAGGAAGGGCATAAAGAGAGGAAGACACAGAAGCCAAAGAGGGTTCCAGGCTGTCAGCACAGAGGCTGACGCAGGGCTCTAACTCATGAGCTGTGAGATCATGACCTGAGCTGAAGTTGGACGCTTAACTGACTGAGCCACTAAGGTGCCCCAAGGGAGAGAGAGCATCTTAAGCACCCTCCACACTCAGCACGGAGCCAGTCACAGGACTTGATCCCATGAACCATGAGATCATCATCTGAACCAAAATCAAGAGTCTGATGTTGAACTGAGTCACCAAGGTGCCTCCCAATCCTATTTCTTAAAAATGCAGCTAACTAATTTGTTTACCTGGAGTTGGTGGTGGTGGTGGCTCCTATTTTCTCCTGAATGTTAGACAGCCTTATCAGCATCATTTAACGCATGCACCTTCATTTCAATATGAATTCATGATGGCATTGCAGATGGACACAAGTCCACACCATGTACACAAAAACATTGGTGTTTTTATGGGCTATTAAGGACGATAGTCATAAAAGAAACACCATGTTACAGAAACTGATATCTGCCTTCCCCCAGAAAGTGTTAGGACTGATACTCCACATTTATCTCAACTCAAAAGTTTACCAAGTCTGTTGTTAAGATCATTGTTCCAGAAAGAGTTCAGACCTATGATTAACAGATTATCAAACAGCAGCTCCTATCAGACCACAGGAATCTTCTATGTCAACTTTGAATGAATAGATGGTTCTGTGTAGTTTTTTAATGTTTATTTTTGAGAGAGCTTAAGCAGGGGAAGGGGAGAGAGAGACAGAGAAAGGAAGAGAGAATCCCAAGCAGGTTCCCCGCTGTCAGTGCAGAGCCTGATGTGGGGCTCAATGTCACTAACTCTAAGATCATAACCTGAGGTGAAATCAAGAGTTGGATGCTTAATAAAGTGAGCCACCCAGGTGCCCCGATGGTGCTGTGTAGTGTGAGTCCCTGATCCCATATTTATGTTCTAGATCCTATATTCCTTGGTCCTAAGATCCTAAGTCTGACCCTCCCTGAGACACAAGATGGTAGAGTTGGGTCCTACTGACTTTGACCTACTGTGGTATCAAGATAAACTCAATAAAAAGGAATCTCTAGGGGCGCCTGTGTGGCTCAGTCGGTTAAGCGTCCGACTTCGGCTCAGGTCACGATTTCATGGTCTGTGAGTTCGAGCCCCTCGTCGGGCTCTGTGCTGACAGCTCAGAGCCTGGAGCCTGCTTCGGATTCTGTGTGTGTCTCTCTCTGCTCCTCCCTCGTTCATGCTCTGTCTCTCTCTGTCTCAAAAATAAACATTAAAAAAAAAAAAGGAATCTCTAGACACTGAGTGGAGATTGGACTGCCACAGACCCCAAGGCTTGATCTATGGTAAGTCAAACAATATCTGGTTAACATGTTGACCACCTCTTATGAGGCACAGCACATCTGAAATAACAGAATCTTTGAAAAGCTCCATCACAAAGATCTGTGTGAGAAGACCGACATTAGATGAAACTGTGAGTAGTGGATAAGGATGGGGGAAGTTTTTAGGAAGCCTGATTTTTCTAAGTGACTTCTCTATCCCCAAAGATCCAGTTTTCAGATCTGGAAGCTATAAGAAGACCGGTGATGGATTGGATGTGGGTCTGGTCTTCTGACTTTGATTCTTCAATCCTCCTCCATTGTCCTGCATCCTACTAAGTCTTATGAAAGTAGCCACCCAAGGGGATTATACCCACCCAAAGAAAGTGCTTAAACTAGACTAGATTATAAGCATAAAGCTTTATCATAAGATCTGGCCAAAGCAATCTGTAGACCAATGTAGATATTATGGGAAATTAACATACTAGGTATTCTGCTAGGCATATGTTCATTGACCCAGCTGATAGCACACATCTCTGAAATGGATGTAATTATTGATACCGATTGAAAGAAACAGAATATAAAGGGACACCTGGGGGTGCCTGTGTGACTGAGTTTGTTAAACATCCAACTTCAGGTCATGATCTCACAGCTCATGAGTTAGAACCCCGCCTCAAGCTCTGGGCTGATAGCTCAGAGACTGGATCCTGCTTTGGATTCTGTCTCCCCCCTCTCTCTGCCCCTCCTTCTCTCACACTCTGTCTCTACCTCAAAAGTAAACATTAAAAAGAAAAGAAAGAAACCACCTGAGAGGATAAGAGAAATTACCAAGACCATGAATCTTGTCCCAAGTCCCTTAGGTAGGGTGAAGACTACACACCACGATCTTTTCCATAGCTTTTCCTTCCCTTGTATATTCTTCATTTGTCTGGAGAGATTCCCATATTTACAGGGACCAGTGAACCAGGTAATACAGATATGCAAAGTAGTTGCCAATTCGAGATAAAATGTGTGTTCAGGTCGCTAGGATTCCTCAGCTCTTGTTACTTTTCAGATTTAACAAGTAGTCTCATGAAAGAGAGATTTCAGATCATCTTCGGTCTTAGCCCGAAATAAATTATTGGCCATCCTCTACTAAACTGATTTCTTTTTTAATTTAAATACGGTTGATATACAAGATTACTTTCAGGTGTTCAACATAGTGATTTGGTAATTCTATATGTTACACAATGCTCACCATGGTAAGAGTAGTTACCATCTGTCACCATACAAAATTATTACAGTATTATTGACTATATTCTTGAATTTTCATCCCCATAATTTATTTATTTTTATAACTGGGCATTCATACCTTGTAATTCCCTTCACCCATCTCCCCACTCCACCTCCCCTCTGGCAGCCAACAGTTTGTTCTCTGTATTTAGGAGTCTCCTTTTTTTTTTTTTTAATTCAAGTTAGCTAACATACAGCATAGTCTTAGCGTCAGGACTAGAACCCAGTGATTCATCTCTTACATATGACACTCAGTGCTCATCTTGAAAAGTGCCCTCCTTAATGCCCAGCATCGATTTCACCCATCCCCCCACCCACCTCCCTTCAAGCAACCCTCAGTTTGTTCTCTGTATTTAAGAGTCTCTTATGGTTTGCCTCACTGTTTTTATCTTTTTTTCCCTCCCTTCCCCTATGTTCATCTATTTTGTTTCTTAAATTCCACATATGCGTGAAATCCTATGATACTTGTCTTTCCATGACTTATTTTGCTTAGCATAAAACACTCTAGTTCCATCCACATTATTGCAAATGGCAAGCTTTCATTCTTTTTGGTCGCCAAGTAATACTCCGTTGTGTGTGTGTGTGTACACACACACACACACACACACACACACACACACACACACAAACACCATGTCTTCTTGCTCCATTCAACAGTCCATGGACATTTGGGCTCTTTCCTTAATTTGGCTATTGTTGATAATGCTGCTATAAACATTGGGGTGCCTGTGCCCCTTCGAATCAGCATTTTTGTATCCTTCAGGTAAATACCTAGTAGTGCAAGTGCTGGGTCGTAGGGTAGTTCTACTTTTAATTTTTTGAGGAACCTCCATACTGTTATGCAAAATGACTGCACCAGTTTGCATTCCCATCAGCAGTGCAAAAGGGTTTGCCTTTCTCCATATCCTTGCCAATGTCTGTTGCCTGGGTTGTTCATTTTAGCCATTCTGACAGGCGTGCTGTGGTATCTCATTGTGGTTTTGATTAGTATTTCCCTGATGAGTGAAGTTGAGCATCTTTTCATGTGTCTGTTAGCCATATGGATGTCGTCTTTGGAAAAATGTCTATTCATGTCTTCTGCCTATTTCTTCACTGGACTATTTTGTTTGGGGGGTGTTGAGTTTGATAAGTTGGTAGATTTCAGATACTAACCCTTTATCTGATATGTCATTAGCAAATATCTTCTCCCATTCTGTTGGTTGCCTTTCAGTTTTGTTGATAATTTCCTCCGCTGTGCAAAATAATTTTTATTTGAGAGCAAGAAAGCACACAAGTGGGGGAAAGAGGCAGAGAGAGACAGAATATTTGGGGGGGGGTCCGTGTATGTATTATTTATTTTTATTTATTTAGATTTTATTTAGTTAACATACAGTGCAATCTTGGTTTCAGGAGTAGAACTCAGTGATTCATCACCTACAAACAACACCCACTGCTTATCCCAACATGTGCCCACCTTAGTACCCATCACCCGTCTAGCCCATCTCCCACCCACCTTCCTCCATCAACCCTCAGTTTGTTCTCTATCCTTTAGAGTCTCTTGTGGTACGTTTCCCTCTGTCCTCCCCCCCCCATCCCACTCCACATATGTTCATCTGTTTTGTTTCTTAAATTCTACATATTAGTGAAATTATATGGTATTTGTCTTTCTTTGATTAACTTATTTCACTTAGCATAGTACATTCTAACTCCATCCACATCGTTGCAAATGGAGATATTTTATTCTTTTTGATGACTGAGTAATATTTCATTGTGTATGTGTATGCCACATCTTCTTTATCCTTCATCAATTGATGGACATTTTTCAAGATTTGGCTATTGATCATGCTGCTATAAACATTGGGGTGCATGGACCCCTTAAAATCTGTATTTTTGTATCCTTTGGGTAAATACCTACCTAATAGTGTAATTGCTGGATAATAAGGTAGTTCTATTTTCAGTTTTTAAAGGAACCTCCATACTGTTCTCCAGAGGGGCCACACCAGCTTTCATTTCCGCCAACAGTGCAAGAGGATTCCCCTTTCTCTGCATCCTCGCCAACACCTTTTTTTTCCTTGCGTTGTTAATTTTAGCCATTCTGACAGATATGTGGTAGTATCTCCTTGTGGTTTTGATTTGTATTTTCCTGATGATGAGTGATGTTGAGCATCTTTTTGTGTGCCTGTTGGCCATCTGGATGTCTTCTTTAGAAAAGTGTCTATCATGTATTCTGCCCAGTTCTTAACTGAGTTATTTATTTTTTGGCTGTTGGGTTTGGGAAGTTCTTTATAGATTTTGGATACTAACCCTTTATCAGATATGTTGCTTGCAAATATCTTCTCCCATTCAGTAGGCTGCCTTTTAGTCTTATTGATTGTTTCTTTTGCTGTGCAAAAGCTTTTTACCTTGATGAGGTCCCAATAGTTCATACTTGATTTTGTTTCTCTTGCTTTCAGCAACGTGTCTAATAAGAAGTGGCTGCAGCCAAGGTCAAAGAGGTTGCTGCCTGTGTTCTCCTCTAGAATTTTGATGGCTTCCTGTATCACATTTAGATCTTCCATTCATTTGAATTTATTTTTGTGCATTGTGTTAAAAAGTGTTCCAGGTTCGTTCTTCTGCGTTTAGTTGTCCAGGTTCCCAACACCATTTGTTGAAGATACTGTCTTTTTTTTTCCATTGGATATTCTTCCCTGCTCTCTTGAAGATGAGTTTACCATATAGTTGTGGGTCCATTTATGGGCTTTCTATTATGTTCCATTGATCTATGTGTCTGTGTGTGTGTGTGTGTGTGTGTGTGTGTGTGTGTACACACCATACTGTCTTGATGACTACAGCTTTGCAATATAGCTTGAAATCTGGAATCATGATGCATCCAGTTTTGTTTTTCTTTTTCAGGATTGCTGTGGCTGTTTGGGGTCTTTTGTGGTTCCATGCAAATTTTAGGATTGTTTCTTCCAGCTTTGTGAAAAATGTTGGTAGTATTTTGATAGGGATTGCATTTAATGTGTAGATTGCTTTGGGTAGTATTGACATTTTAACAATGTTTGTTCTTCCAATGTATGAGCATGGAATGTTTTTCCATTTCTTCGTGTCTTCTTCAATTTCTTTCATAAGTCTTCTATAGTTTTCAGAATACAGATATTTTACCTATTAGGTTTATTCCTTAGGTATCTTATTGTTTTTGGTGCACTTGCAAATAGGATCAATTCCTTGATTTCTTTTTCTGCTGCTTCATCATTGGAGTATTGAAATGTCACAGGTTTCTGCTGATTTTTATATCCTGTGACTTTACTGAATTCATGTATTCCAGAAATTTTTTGGTCGAGTCTCTGGGGTTTTGTACTAGAGTATCATGTCATCTGCAAATAGTGAAAGTTTGATTTCTTAGTTGCTGATTTGGATGCCTTTTATTTCTTGTCTGATTGCTGAGCCTAAGACTTCCAGTACTATATTAAATAGTAATGGTGATAGTGGGCATCTTTGTCTTGTTTCTGACCATAGGGGAAAGGCTCTCAGTTTTTCCCCATTGAGAATAGTAGTCATGGGTCTTTTGTATGTGGCCTTTAAAATGTTAAGGTACATTCCGTCTATCTCTAGTTTGTTGAGGGTTTTTATCAAGAATGAATGCTGTGTTTTGTCACATACTTTTCCTGCATATATTGACAGGATCCTATGGTTATTGTCCTTTTATTAATGTACTGTACAATACTGATTGATTTGCAAATACTGAACCAGCCCTGCAGCCCAGGAATAAATCCCACTTGATAATGGTGAATAATTCTTTTAAAATACTGTTGAATTCTATTTGCCAGTGTTTTATTGAGAATTTTTGCATCCATGTTCATCAGGGATATTGACCTGTAATTCTCCTTTTTAGTGGGGTCTTTGGTTTTGGAATAAAGGTCATGGTTTGTAGAATGAGTTTGGAAGCTTTTGTTCCATTTCTATTTGGGGGGAACAGTTTGAGAAGTACAGATATTAACTCTTCTTTAAATGTCTGGTAGCATTTCCATTGGAAGCCATCTGGCCCAGGACTCTTGGTTTTTTGAGATATTTTTGAATAGTTATTGAATTTATTTGCTGTTACGGGTCTGATAAAATTTTCTATTTCTTCCTGTTTTAGTTTTGGTAGTTTGTGAGTTTCTAGGAAGTTCATTTCTTTGGGATTTCCCAGTTTGCTGGCATATAATTTTTCATAGTATTATTTGTGTTTCTGGGGTGTTGGTTGTGATCTCTCCTTTTTCATTCATGATTTTATCTGTTTGGGTCCTCTCTTTTTTATAAGTCTGGCTTAGGGGGTTATCAATTTTGTTAATTCTTTCAAAGAACGCACTCTTAATTTCATCGATCTGTTCTACTGTTTTTTTGTTTCTATATCATTTATTTCTGCTCTAATCTTTATTATTTTCCTTCTGCTGGCTTTGGGATTTATTTGCTGTTCCTCTTCTAGCTCTTCTAGGTGTAAGGTTAGCTTACGTATTTGGGAGCTTTCTTGCTTCTTAAGATAAGCCTGAATTGCAATATACTTTACTTTCCTCTTAGGACTGCCTTTGCTGCATCCCAAACGGTTTGGGCTGTCAGGTTTTTGTGTTCATTTGCTTCCATGTATTTTTTAAATTTCTTCTTTAATTTTCTGGTTAACACCTTCATTCTTTAGTAGGATGTTCTTTAACCTCCATGTATTTGAGGGCTTTTCAATTTTTTTTCTTGTGGTAGATTTCAGGTTTCATAGCGTTGTGACCTAACAATACGCATAGTATGATCTCCATCTTTTTGTACGTGTTTAGGGTTGATTTGTCACCTGTTGCAGACTATGAGTCTTGAGTTCTCTCTCCTCCAGCAAGATAGTGGATTCAGAATTGAATATGAGAAAGGCTAATATCTGCGAGGAGACCAGAGCCCCAAACAGGGGTTTCCTCTCCGCATCTACTGAGCTCTCAAGATCTTACACACTTAGTGAATGTGAAGATAATAATCATTAACTTGCATGTGTAAGAAGCAAAGGGTTTGGGGGGCAAGTGGTGTTTGTGATCAAAGTATATTGGCGCCAGATGGAAAGTAATTTCCTCCAAGTGATATAACAAGTTACTCATGGCCCCATTATAATATCTTACTAGTTAACCCTGGGTGTTTTCGCCCTGTGGTGGGAGCTTTCTGCCCTAAGCTTTCTTAGCCCATTTATGTAAGTATAAGGAATTCTTGAACCTATTTCCCCACAGTGACCCAATATACGACCTATTCTGGAGAATGTTCCATGTGCACTTGAGAAGAATGTGTATTCTGCTTTAGAATGAAATGGTCTGAATATATCTGTAAAATCTGGTCCCATGTGTCATTCAAAGTCATTGTTTCCTTTTGATTGTCTGCTTAGATGGTCTGCCCATTGTTTTAAGTGGCGTGTTGAAATCCCCTACTATTATTATATTATTATTAATGAGTTTCTTTGTCATTAACCTCTATATTTGGCTTTCAAGTTGGGGGCATAAATATTTACAATTGTTAGCTCTTCTTCATGGATAGACCCCTTACTTATGATATAATGCCCTTCTTCATTTCTTGTTACAGTCTTTGTTTTAAAACCTACTTTGTCAATATAAGTATGCCTTTCCCAACTTTGTTTTGACATCCATGACCATGATAGGTGGTTCTCAGTCCCCTCACTTTCAATCTGCAGGTGTCTTTAGGTTTAAAATGAGTCTCTTGTAGGGAGCATGTAGATGGATGTTGTTTTTTATCCATTGTTTTAAATTTTTTTTTCAATGTTTATTTATTTTTGGGACAGAGAGAGACAGAGCATGAACGGGGGAGGGGCAGAGAGAGAGGGAGACACAGAATCGGAAACAGGCTCCAGGCTCTGAGCCATCAGCCCAGAGCCTGACGCGAGGCTCGAACTCCCGGACCGCGAGATCGTGACCTGGCTGAAGTCGGACGCTTAACCGACTGCGCCACCCAGGCGCCCCTTTTTATCCATTCTGATACCCTCTGTCTCTTGACTGGAGCATTTAGTCCATTTACATTCAAAGTGATTGTTTTTGTTACAGAAAGAAAAATACAAACAAAAAACCAACAACAACAGTAACGAAGGGAGCTAGGCTTGGTATAGCAACTTCATTCTCCACTTGGTGGCACTGTTTAGTTCACTGGGGCCAATCAAGCTGGTGGGTGCAGAAAGAAAATGGCTTTCACCTATTCGCTTCTCTCCACATGGGGAAATATGCACCATCCCTCCTCAGCAAGCCCTCACAGACAAGCAGTGAGCGTGACTGTGTCCCTGGTTTCTGTTAGATCCCCACCTCCAACCTGTCTGCATCTGAGCTGTCTGCCTGCCAAACAGAATAGTGCTCTATGTTTTAACACGGGCAGAGCTGTGTTTCAAACCCTACACTTGAGAGACCCCCCCCCTCATTGTAGACACACACTGATTTTCTGGAGGAGGGTATCCCTGCCTTGTGGCTGGTGACAGCTTGTTGAAGAAGACAGCCAGGCGACCACACAGCAGACCAGAGTTTATGGTAAATTGTAACACATGGGGTACTTTGTCCTGGGAGAGGACATATTACTTCCACCAAATATACTTCAAGCAGGGGTATCAATTCTCCCTATGTGACCTCAGGTTATCCACTTCTGGGCTCGGCTCTGCTCTCCCACCAGGTCAAAACTGGAAAAATGACAGATCTCCGAATCTTTAGAGTCCATCCTCCGCTGTTTATAGAAAAGTGGCAGTATTATAACCCTCTCCTTTTTCCCTGTCAAAGGTTTTGGGGAATAGTTTTCTTGTGCAGTTCCTTGCCTGTGTTTTTGCTCTTTTTTTTCCCCTCACTTTTTCTCTCTCTTCTCTCCTCTTTGTCTGTCTCTGTCTCTCTCTCTTCCCCCTCCCTTCCATCCCTTTATCCCTCCCTCCACCCACTGGTCAGGGCACCAACAGCTCTTTTCTCCCATAAACTCTACCCAGTTCCTACCTTCCATGGGTTGTTTTTCTGGTTTGCAGACATGGAGCCTTGTTCTCCAAGACTTGATCTCTTGGGTGTTCAGAATGATTTGCTATTTATCTAGCTGTTCTGAGGAAGGAGGCAAGCTTAGGGTTGCCCTACTCCTCCACCATCTTACTACCAACCACAAGAAAGAGAGAATCTTAATCAGGCTCCATGCTCCACTCAGAGCCCAATGCCAGGCTTTATCCTACAACCCTAGGATCATGACCTGAGCCAAAATCAAGAGTCGAACACTCAACTTACCAAGCCATCCAGCTATCCCAAAGCTTTTTATTTACACATATACAATGGAATATTACTTAGCCAAGAAAAGAATAAAATCTTGCCATTTGCAATGATGTTGATAGAGCTAGAAAGTATTGTATGAACTAAAATAAGTCAGAAAGACAGATACTATATGATATCATTCATGTGGAATTTAAGAAACAAAACAAATGAACACAAGGTGGGGAAAGAGGCAAACCAAGAAACAGACTCTTAACTATAGAAAACAAAATGAGGGGTTGATGGAGGGAGGTGGGTGGGAGATGGGCTAAATGGTAATGGGCACTACTCATTGTTGGGATGAGCCCTGGGTTACATGTAAGTAATGAATCCCTAAATCCTACACCTGAAACTAACTGTATGTTAACTAACTGGAATTTAAATAAAAGCTTGGAGAAAGAAAATGAAACTCTTATTACAATTCTCAAAAAAAAAAATACTGGCTTAATGACATTTAAGTAGGTATAATTTCTTATCTACAGATTTTTGGTTTCCTGTTGGATTTTTTATACAGATTTCAGAAATATATCATAAAATCTATCCATTTAAAGTGTACATTCAGTGGTTTTTAGTATGCTCAGAGTTGTTCAACCAACATCACCATCTAATTTGATAATGTTTTCATCACCTAGAAAGTTGTTGGCATGCTGCTGCTCATAGATCACATGTATATTTAATAATCCAGATTTTTCTCTATTTCTGTATGGTTTTTTTTTTTTAATGTGGAAAATGAATTTTAAGCCTAGGAGCTCTGCAGCAAGTAACACTAGCATAAAGAAAATACCAAGTTTATGGTCACATATCTGACCATAATAAAGACAAAGTCTGATATATGGGAAATAATTCCCAATGGGTTATTGGTGGTAGTTTCAGTGGCTTTTACAAAGACAACAGAAAATTTCTTTAGCTTATGTTTTGCTTTTACATGCAATTAATGAATGCAAACTACTATGCCAATGAAAACCATCCATTTCACTAATATCAAGGAAAGCCAAATTAATATACCAACATGGTACCATTTTAAGAAATCTAATTAGGGGCGCCTGGGTGGCTCAGTCGGTTAAGCAGCCGACTTCGGCTCAGGTCATGATCTCGCGGTCCGTGAGTTCAAGCCCCGCGTTGGGCTCTGTGCTGACAGCTCAGAGCCTGGAGCCTGTTTCAGATTCTGTGTCTCCCTCTCTCTGACCCTCCCCCATTCATGCTCTGTCTCTCTCTGTCTCAAAAATGAATAAACATTAAAAAAAAAAAGAAATCTAATTAGTAAACATAAAAAATAATCTATGTCTGGAATCCAATGAACAGAGATGGAAGCAGATATTTGATATCTCACACAAATTCAATATACCACAAAACATGCATGACCAAATCTGCATTAACAATTTTAGGTGTATTAAAAATATTACATTAAAAATAAACCTTTGTGTTGCCCTATATGCTAACCAATTTGTATGTAAATTTAAAAATAAAAAATAAAATTAAAAAATAAAAAATGAAAAAAAAATTATATGTAGTCAGGACAGACTAAGGTTAAAATAAATGCATTTTAAAAGTAAAAAAATAAGGGGCGCCTGGGTGGCACAGTCGGTTAAGCGTCCGACTTCAGCCAGGTCACGATCTCGCGGTCCGTGAGTTCGAGCCCCGCGTCAGGCTCTGGGCTGATGGCTCAGACCCTGGAGCCTGTTTCTGATTCTGTGTCTCCCTCTGTCTCTGACCCTCCCCCGTTCATGCTCTGTCTCTCTCTGTCCCAAAAATAAATAAATGTTGAAAAAAAATTTTTTTTAAATAAAAATAAAAGTAAAAAAATAAAAAATAAAAATATACCTTAGGGCACCTGGGTGGCTCAGTCAGTTGGGTGTCCAACTTCAGCTCAGGTCATGATCTCATGGTTCAGAAGTTTGAGCTCTACGTAGGGCTCTGTGCTGACAGCTCAGAGCCTGGAGCCTACTTTGGATTCTGTGTCTCCCTTTCTCTCTGCCCCTCTCCCACTCACACTCTCTCTTTTTCTCAAAACTAAATAAAAGTTAAAAAAAATTTTAAGATATACCTTACTTTTTAGAGAAATTCAGAAATATTAAAAAATGAAAAAATGTGATGTCTGTTACTTGTTTCCAAATACAGCTGGGGCAGAGGTATGTGAGGTATGAAAAAATAAGTCCATGAATTCATAATTTTTAAGGCTTGGTGATGGGTACTTGGTACTCGTTACAGTATTGCCTGATTTTGTATATTTGAAATATTCTATCATGTTCACAATGATTTAAAACTCTTTCCCATGGCCAACAGGCATGTGAAAAGATGCTCAATGTCGCTCCTCATCAGGGAAATACAAATCAAAACCACACTCAGATATCACCTCACACCAGTCAGAGTGGCCAAAATGAACAAATCAGGAGACTATAGATGCTGGAGAGGATGTGGAGAAACGGGAACCCTCTTGCACTGTTGGTGGGAATGCAAACTGGTGCAGCCACTCTGGAAAACAGTGTGGAGGTTCCTCAGAAAATTAAAAATAGACCTACCCTAGGACCCAGCAGTAGCACTGCTAGGAATTTACCCAAAGGATACAGGAGTATTGATGCATAGGGGCACTTGTACCCCAATGTCTATAGCAGCACTCTCAACAATAGCCAAATTATGGAAAGAGCCTAGATGTCCATCAACTGATGAATGGATAAAGAAATTGTGGTTTATATACACAATGGAGTACTATATGGCAATGATAAAGATTGAAATATAGCCCTTTGTAGCAACGTGGATGGAACTGGAGAGTGTGATGCTAAGTGAAATAAGCCATACAGAGAAAGACAGATACCATATGGTTTCACTCTTATGTGGATCCTGAGAAACTTAATAGAAACCCATGGGGGAGGGGAAGGAAAAAAAAAAGGTTATAGTGGAAGAGAGCCAAAGCATAAGAGACTCTTAAAAACTGAGAACAAACTGAGGGTTGATGGGGGGTGGGAGGGAGGGGAGGGTGGGTGATGGGTATTGAGGAGAGCACCTTTTGGGATGAGCACTGGGTGTTGTATGGAAACCAATTTGACAATAAACTTCATATATTGAAAAAATTAAAAAATTAAAAAATAAAAAATAAAACTCTTTCCCAGATAATCCATCATTAGGAAAATTTCCTATTGAAATAAGCAAATGGAAGAGCTTGATGACAAACATGGAATGCAACAGAAGTGAATATTATGTGTTGTTAACAGAAACATTAACAATGGGGTAAATGTCTATGAAGTCTAGTGGTGCCATTTAGTCTAGTATTCAGAACAACTGAAGTGTTAATAGTTTCATAGATGTTATAAAACTGCATTGCTGTTTTTAAAATAACTGAAAGGTATGAAATCCTGATCTTCTGGTCTGATCAAAACTATGCATAGAAAAGTTTTTGAAAAATGCATTAAAACAATAAGAGTAGTGAATTCAGGAGTGACTTGGATTTCTTTAAAAACACATGATGGGAAAGGTAGGGACTTCAGGGAACAGACAGGTATAATGAATGAATGAATTAATTAATTAATTAATTAATGACAGAGGTAAGTGGGAACTTGCAGCAGGATAGTATATGCCAGGCATAAAGGGAAAGGATGTGCCAACACTATAGCTGTTTGACATAGTTTTTCTCTATAAGATTAGATAGTAAATATTTTAGGTTTTATGGGCTGTGTGTTCCTGGTGTCTATAGAAGAGTCAACTCTGTTGTAGCAAGAAAACAAGCATAGACCATATGTAAATGAGCAGGTGTGGCTATGTGCCAGTGCAACTGAGAATTAAAAAATAAATTTCATCTAATGCATCATGAAATATTATTTCTCCTTAGATTTTTTTTCAACCAGCTGAAAGCAAAAAAACCACTCAGGGCACCTGGGTGGCTCAGTTGGTTGAGTGTCGAACTTTGGCTCAGGTCATGATCTCATGGTTGGTGAGTTTGAGCCCCGCCTAGGGCTGGCTGTTACAGCAGAGCCCACTTCGGATCCTCCATCCTCCTCACTCTCTGCCCCTCCACTGTCCATGCTCATGCTGGCTCTCCCTCAAAAATAAATGTATTAAAAATATTTTTTCTATTTCTTCCCATTTGAGTATTGGTAGTGTGTGGGTGTCTAGGAATTTGTCCATTTCTTCCATGTTGTCCAGTTTGTTGGCATTTAATTTTTCATAGTATTCTGATAATTGTATTTCTGAGGGATTGGTTGTGATAAGTCCAATTTCATTCATGTTTTTTATCTATTTGGGTCCTCTTTTCTTTTTGAGAAGTCTGGCTAGGGGGTTATCAATTTTGTTTATGTTCAAAACGCCAGCTCTTAGTTCAATTGATCTCTTCTGGGTTTTTTAATTCTATATTGTCTCTTTCTGCTCTAATCTTTATTTTTCTCTCTTCAGAGATGTTGAGCTGTCCCTTGTCTGAAAAAAAATAATATTTTTATTCTTTGAAAGTTTTCTACCTTAAATGCCTATTATTTGGCTTATAAATAGGGTACATCTAGACCATAAGAGTGTCTTCTGTTCATAAAATGGCAAGACTATAGTCGTTGAGCTCCTGAACTGCAACACTTAATAGACTTGTATCAGAAAGTAGCCGACCCTATTATATATAACTGTTTATCTCAAACTTCTTCCTGGCTTGCAGTTATAATTTGAATCCATGGTTCTATTGACTTTACTTGTGTGGGGGTGGACAAGTCAAGGAAAACAGAAAATTCTGGGGAGAATATTTTATTCTAGAGTCTTGTTTCCTCTGGCTCTGCAGGATATAAGAAAATGCCTTTGGGGAAATAACTTTTCTTTTTCTTTGACCCTTATTTTGCCCTCAGTGGTTTGAGAAAATGAACTCAGTGTTGTAGACCAGGGGTCCAGCAAACTTCTTCAATAAAGGGTTAGAGAGTAAATACTTTGGGCTTTGTTGGCTGTTTGGTCTCTGTTGTAATACTCAGCCCAGCTTTATGTATCAAGGGCAGCTGTGGATGATACATAAACGAATGGGTGTGGCCATGTTCTAACAAAACTTTATTTAGAAGAGAAGGAAGTTGACTGGATTTGGCTGATATACTTTAGTTTGCTGTCCTCTGCTGTAGATTCCAAACATTGTTCAGTCATCCTTCAAAAATCACTTTGAGAATAACTTTCTATTCCTTCTATTGTCTACCCCAACCTGTGATGAGGCCTCTTCTCTGAGCACTTGTAGGGCATATAAAATACTGCATTGTTTATGTAATAAATTTTTACTCTAAGCTTGAAAGCACAGGCATATATTATAATTAATCTACAATTATCACAGTTATTGTCAGCATTGTTAATGCTCCACAACTACTGAATGAATAAGCTTGATTTTCTAGTATCTGCCTCAGTATCTGAGTATGCAACAGATGATTACTGAATGTATACTGTCAGGTACTCTTCTAGATGGTTAGGATATATCAGTCAATAAAACAAATATTTATGTCCTAATGAATTTGCATTGGCTTTGGGGAAAATAGGAAAAAAAAAAAAAAAAAACCCAAACCAGGACATGAGTAGACTCATGTGTAAACGCATAGTGTTAGACCAGGTGCTAACAAACTATCTGGCCCTCTGCCTTTTTTTTTTTTTTTTTTGTAAATTTTTTTGGGGACATAACCATTCATTTATATGTTGTCTATGAATACTTTTTTTAATTTTATTTTTTGTTTTTTAAAATTTACATCCAAATTAGTTAGCATATACTGAAACAATGATTTCAGGAGTAGACTCCTTAGTACCCCTTACCCATTTAGCCCATCCCCCCTCCCACAACCCCTCCAGCAACCCTCAGTTTGTTCTCCATATTTAAGAGTCTCTTCTGTTTTGTCCCCCTCCCTGTTTTTATATTATTTTTGTTTTCCTTCCCTTATGTTCATCTGCTTTGTCTCTTAAAGTCCTCATATGTTTGTCTTTCTCTGACTAATTTCACTTAGCATAATACCCTCCGGTTCCATCCACGTAGTTGTAAATGGCAAGATTTCATTCTTTTTGATCGCCGAGTAATACTCCATTGTGTATACATACCACATCTTCTTTATCTATTCATCCATCGATGGACATTTAGGCTCTTTCCATACTTTGGCTATTGTTGATAGTGCTGCTATAAACATGGGGGTGCATGTGTCCCTTTGAAACAACACAACTGTATCCTTTGGATAAATGCCTAGTAGTGCAATTGCTAGGTCATAGGGTAGTTCTATTTTTAGTTTTTTGAGGAACCTCCATACTGTTTTCCAGAGTGGCTGCACCAGCTTGCATTCCCAGGACTTGTCTTTAATAATTAGAGAAGAAACAAAGGTCAATTCTCAGCCTGTCACTGTGTAGCTCCAAATCCTGGGTCCTTAAATTCCTTTTTGTAAAGCAAAGATTCTCTTCCTTTCTGTATTAGGTAACTATTGCTGCATGGAAAATTACCACAGATGTAGGGCTTAAACAATACATGTTTATTAAGTTTATGTGGTGCAGGAGTCCAGCCACAAATTAACTGGTCGTCTTCAAGGTCTCTGACAAGGCTGCAGACAATGATGTCATCCATGGTTTGGGGACATATCTGAAGGCTCAACTGGGAAAGAATCTGCTTTGAAGCTCACGTGGTTGTTGGAAAAATTAAGTTCCTGTTGGGTTGTGTTGGATATAGGATTTTAGTGTCTACAGGGCTGTTGGCTGGAATGATCCTAATTCCTTGTCTTATGTGCCTTCAAAGATGGCAGCTCTCTTTATCAAATTCTGCAAGGCAATAGAATTTTTTAGCAAGGCAGAAGTAACAGTCTTACATAAACTCCTCAAGAAAGTGGCATCTCATCATTTTGTCTAGGAGCAAATCACAGGTCCCACTTAACACTGAAGGGTATGACTGTCATGGATGAGGATCATTGAAAACCATCTTTGGGGCTGTCAATCACAATTTACATTCACATTTTGTCCAGTATCTAGAAGCTTCTAACAACAGTTAGCATTCCATTTCCACCTACCTTGTTTTCTTTTTGTTTTCATTGGATCAAAATTACTTTTCCCCGATTTATGTAGATATAATATATAGAGATAGATAGATAGATTATAGATAGATAGATATAACATCGTGTAACTTTAGGGTATACAATATAATGACTTGATTCACCTTGTACCTGAATTAGAGGAAAGCAGTTAAAACACCACTGGTGACAATGTTAGCTGTGGGGCTTTCATATATGTCCTTGATTGTGTGGATGTAAGTTCTTTCTACATTTTTAAAAACATTTTTATCATTAATGAATGCTGAATTTCTTTTTTCTTTTTCAAATGTATATATTGTAAATTATTTCCTCCCACTCTGTAGCTTGCTCTTTTATTTTTTAATTTATTTAAATTGGAGTTAGTTGACATACAGTATGGTATTGGTTTCAGGAGTAGAATCCAGTGTTTGATCACTTACATATAATACCCAGTACTCATCACAACAGGTGCTCTCCTTAATGTGTATCACCCATTTAGCCCATCCCCCCCCCACCTCTTCTCCAGAAACCCTCAGTTTGTTCTCTGTATTTTTTTTTTCAACGTTTATTTATTTTTGGGACAGAGAGAGACAGAGCATGAACGGGGGAGGGGCAGAGAGAGAGGGAGACACAGAATCGGAAACAGGCTCCAGGCTCCGAGCCATCAGCCCAGAGCCCGACGCGGGGCTCGAACTCACGGACCACGAGATCGTGACCTGGCTGAAGTCGGACGCTTAACCGACTGCGCCACCCAGGCGCCCCTGTTCTCTGTATTTATGAGTCTATTATGGTGTGCCTCCTTCTCTGATTTTATTTTCTGGATAAAGCGTTAGCATCCAAAATCTATAAAGAACTTCTCAGATTCCACACCCACAAAACAAATAATCCATTGAAGAAATGGGCAGAATACACGAATAGACACTTTTCCCAAGGAGACATCCAGATGGCCAAACAACACATGAGAAGATGCTCAACATCACTCATCAGAGAAATAAAAATCAAAACCACAATAAGATACCACCTAACACCTGTCAGAGTGGATAAAATTAGCAACTGAGGCAACAACAGGTGTTGGCAAGGATGTGAAGAAGGGGAACCCTCTTGCACTGCTGGTGGGAATGCAAACTGGTACAGCCACTCTGGAAAACAATATGGAGGTTCCTTGAAAAGTTAAAAACAGAAGTATCTTGGTGTGCCTCGGTGGCTCAGTCAGTTAAGCATCCGACTTTTTTTTTTAATGTGAAATTTATTATCAAATTGGTTTCCATACAACACCTAGTGCTCATCCCAAAAGTTGCCCTCCTCAATACCCATCACCCATCCTCCCCTCCCTCCCAACTCCCATCAACCCTTAGTTTGTTCTCAGTTTTTGAGAGTCTTTTATGTTTTGGCTCCCTCCCTCTCTAACCTCTTTTTTTTCCCCACTACCCCCATGGTCTTCTGTTAAGTTTCTCAGGATCCACATAAGAGTGAAAAACGTATGGTATCTGTCTTTCTCTGTGTGACTTATTTCACTTAGCATAATACTCTCCAGTTCCATCCACGTTGCTACAAAAGGCCGTATTTCATTCTTTCTCATTGCCATGTAGTATTCCATTGTATATATAAACCACAATTTCTTTTTTTTTCCCCCCTAGGTAATTTTCTTTTTTTTTTCACATTTATTTTTTTTATTTATATATGAAATTTATTGTCAAATTGGTTTCTATACAACACCCAGTGCTCATCCCAAAAGGTGCCCTCCTCAATACCCATCACCCACCCTCTCCTCCCTCCCACCCCCCATCAACCCTTAGTTTGTTCTCAGTTCTCAACAGTCTCTTATGCTTTGGCTCTCTCCCATTCTAACCTCTTTTTTTTTTTTTTTCCTTCCCCTCCCCCTTGCGTTCCTGTTAAGTTTCTCAGGATCCACATAAGAGTGAAACCATATGGTATCTGTCTTTCTCTGTATGGCTTATTTCACTTAGCATCACACTCTCCAGTTCCATCCACGTTGCTACAAAAGGCCATATTTCATTTTTTCTCCTTGCCACGTAGTATTCCATAGTGTATATAAACCACAATTTCTTTATCCATTCATCAGTTGATGGACATTTAGGCTCTTTCCATAATTTGGCTATTGTTGAGAGTGCTGCTATGAACATTGGGGTACAAGTGCCCCTATGCATCAG
>NW_024412774.1:2628560-2645387 GCF_014898765.1 Herpailurus yagouaroundi
CTCTGTCTCTCTCTGTCCCAAAAATAAATAAACGTTGAAAAAAAAATTAAAAAAAAAAAAAAAAAGAAAGCGCTGCTATAAACATTAGGGTGCAAGTGCCTCTATGCATCAGCACTCCTGTATCCCTTGGGTAAATTCCTAGCAGTGCTATTGCTGCGTCATAGGATAGATCTACTTTTAATTTTTTGAGGAACCTCCACACTGTTTTCCAGAGCAGCTGCACCAGTTTGCATTCCCACCAACAGTGCAAGAGGGTTCCCATTTCTCCACATCCTCGCCAGCATCTACAGTCTCCTGATTTGTTCATTTTAGCCACTCTGACTGACGTGAGGTGGTATCTCAGTGTGGTTTTGATTTGCATTTCCCTGATGAGGAGCAGCGTTGAGCATCTTTTCATGTGCCTGTTGGCAATCTGGATGTCTTCTTTAGAGAAGTGTCTATTCATGTTTTCTGCCCATTTCTTCACTGGATTATTTGTTTTGGGGGTGTGGAGTTTGGTGAGTTCTTTATAGATTTTGGATACTAGTCCTTTGTCTGATATGTCATTTGCAAATATCGTTTCCCATTCCATTGGCTGCCTTTTAGTTTTGTTGATTGTTTCCTTGGCAGTGCAGAAGCTTTTTATCTTGATGAGGTCCCAATAGTTCATTTTTGCTTTTAATTCCCTTGCTTTGGAGATGGGTCGAAAAAAATTGCTGCAGCTGAGGTCAAAGAAGTTGTTGCCTGCTTTCTCCTCTATGATTATGATAGTTTCCTGTCTCACATTTAGGTCCTTCATCCATTTTGACTTTATTTTTGTGAACGGTGTAAGAAAGTGGTCTGGTTTCATCCTTCTGCATGCTGCTGTCCAGTTCTCCCAGCACCGTTTGTTAAAAAGAGTGTCTCTTTCCCATTCGATATTCTTTGCTGCTTAGTCAAAGATTAGTTGGCCATACTTTTGTGGGTCTAATTCTGGAGTCTCTATTCTATTCCATTGGTCTATGTGTCTGTTTTTGTGCCAATACCATGCTGTCTTAATGATGACAGCTTTGTAGTAGAGGCTAAAGTCTGGGATTGTGATGCCTCCTGCTTTGGTCTTCTTCAATATTACTTTGGCTATTCAGGGTCTTTTGTGGTTCCATACAAATGTTAGGATTGCTTGTTCTAGCTTCGAGAAGAATGCTGGTGTAATTTTGCTTGGGATTGCATTGAATGTGTAGATAGTATTGGGTAGTATTGACATTTTAACAATATTTATTCTTCCAATCCATGAGCACAGAATGTTTTTTTTTTCAACATTTTTATTTATTTTTGGGACAGAGAGAGACAGAGCATGAACGGGGGAGGGGCAGAGAGAGAGGGAGACACAGAATCGGAAACAGGCTCCAGGCTCTGAGCCATCAGCCCAGAGCCCGACGCGGGGCTCGAACTCACGGACCGCGAGATCGTGACCTGGCTGAAGTCGGACGCTTAACCGACTGCACCACCCAGGCGCCCCAGAGCACAGAATGTTTTTACATTTCTTTATATCTTCTTCAATTTCCTTCATAAAGTTTCTATAGTTTTCAGCATACAGATCTTTTACATCTTTGGTTAGGTTTATTCCTAAATATTTTATGATTCTTGGTGCAATTGTGAATGGGATCAGTTCCTTTATTTGTCTTTCTGTTGCTTCATTATTAGTGTATAATAATGCAACTGATTTCTGTACATCGATTTTTGTATCCTGTGACTTTGCTGAATTCATGTATCAGTTCTAGTAGACTTTTGGTGGGGTCTATCGGGTTTTCCATGTATATCATGTCATCTGCAAAGAGTGAAAGCTTGACATCATCTTTGCCAATTTTGATGCCTTTGATTACCTTTTGTTGTCTAATTGCTGATGCTAGAACTTCCAACACTGTGTTAAACAACAGCGGTGAGAGTGGACATCCCTTGTAATGTTCCTGATCCCAGGGGGGAAAGCTCTCAGTTTTTCCCCATTGAGGATGATATTAGCTGTGGGCTTTTCATAAATGGCTTTTATGATGTTTAAGTATGTTCCTTCTATCCTGACTTTCTTGAGGGTTTTCATCAAGAAAAGATGCTGAATTTTGTCAAATGCTTTTTCTGCATCAATAGGATCATATGGTTCTTTTCTTTTATTAATGTGATGTATCACATTGATTTGCGAATGTTGAACCAGGCCTGCAGCCCAAGGATGAATCCCACTTGATCATGGTGTATAATTCTTTTTATATGCTGCTGAATTCGATTTGCTAGTATCTTATTGAGAATTTTTGCATCCATATTCATCAGGGATATTGGCCTGTAGTTCTCTTTTTTTACTGGGCCTCTCGTCTGGTTTAGGAATCAAAGTAATGCCGGCTTCATAGAATGAGTCTGGAAGTTTTCCTTCCCTTTCTATTTTTTAGGACAGCTTGAGAAGGATAGGTATTATCTCTGCTTTAAATGTCTGGTAGAATTCCCCAGGGAAGCCATCTGGTCCTGGACAGTTATTTGTTGGGAGATTTTTGACAACTGATTCGATTTCTTCACTGGTTATGGGTATGTTCAAGTTTTCTATTTCTTCCTGTTTGAGGTTTGGAACTGTATGGGTACTTAGGAATTTGTCCATTTCTTCCAGGTTGTCCAGTTTGTTGGCATATAATTTTTCATAGTATTCCCTGATACTTGCTTGTATTTCTGAGGGATTGGTTGTAATAATTCCATTTTCATTCATGATTTTATCTATTTGGGTCATCTCCCTTTTCTTTTTGAGAAGCCTGGCTAGAGGTTTGTCAATTTTGTTTATTTTTTCAAAAAACCAACTCTTGGTTTCATTGATCTGCTCTACAGTTTTTTTAGATTCTATATTGTTTATTTCTGCTCTGATCTTTATTATTTCTTTTCTTCTGCTGGGTTTAGTGTATCTTTGCTGTTCTGCTTCTATTTCCCTTAGGTGTGCTGTTAGATTTTGTATTTAGGATTTTTCTTGTTTCTTGAGATAAGCCTGGATTGCAATGTATTTTCCCCTCAGGACTGCCTTTGCTGCATCCTAAAGTGTTTGGATTGTTGTATTATCATTTTAATTTGTTTCCGTATGTTTTTAATTTCTTCTCTAATTGCCTGGTTGACCCATTCATTCTTTAGTAGGGTGTTCTTTAACCTCCATGCTTTTGGAGGTTTTCCTGATGTTTTCTTTTATTATTTCTTTTATTATTTCCAGACGTTTTCCTGTGGTTGATGTCAAGTTTCATAGCATTGTGGTCTGAAAGTATGCATGGTATGATCTTAATTCTTGTATACTTATGAAGGGCTGTTTTGTGACCCAGTATGTGATCTATCTTGGAGAATGTTCCTTGTGCACTCGAGAAGAAAGTATATTCTGTTGCTTTGGGATGCAGAGTTCTAAATATATCTGTCAAGTCCACCTGATCCAATGTATCATTCAGGGCCTTTGTTTCTTTATTGATCCTGTGTCTAGATGATCTATCCATTGTTGTAAGTGGGGTATTAAATCCCCTGCAATTACTACATTCTTATCAATAACGTTGTTTATGTTTGTGATTAATTGTTTTATATATTTGGGGGCTCCCGTATTCAGTGCATAGACATTTATAATTGTTAGCTCTTCCTGATGGATAGACCCTGTAATTATTATATAATTCCCTTCTTCATCTCTTGTTACAGCCTTTAATTTAAAGTCTAGTTTGTCTGATATAAGTATGGCTACTCCAGCTTTCTTTTGACTTCCAGTAGCATGATAGGTAGTTCTTCATCCCCTCACTTTCAATCTGAAGGTGTCCTCAGGTCTAAAATGAGTCTCTTGTAGACAACAAATAGATGGGTCTTGTTTTTTTATCCATTCTGATACTCTGTCTTTTGGTTGGCGCATTTAGTCCATTTACATTCACTGTTATTATAGGAAGATACGGGTTTAGAGTCATTGTGATGTCTGTAGGTGTCATGCTTGTAGTGATGTCTCTGGTACTTTGTGGTCCTTGCAACATTTCACTCACAGAATCCCCCTTAGGATCTCTTGCAGGGCTGGTTTAGTGGTGACAAATTCCTTCAGTTTTTGTTTGTTTGGGAAGACCTTTATCTCTCCTTCTATTCTGAATGACAGACTTGCTGGATAAAGGATTCTCGTCTGCATATTTTTTCTAGTCATCACATTGAAGATTTCCTGCCATTCCTTTCTGGCCTGCCAAATTTCAGTAGATAGGTCTGCCCCTAGTCTTAGGGGTCTCCCTTTGTAGGTTAGAGCCTGTTTATCCCTAGCTGCTTTCAAATTTTTCTCTTTATCCTTGTATTTTGCCAGTTTCACTGTGATATGTCATGCAGAAGATCGATTCAAGTTATGTCTGAAGGGAGTTCTCTGTGCCTCTTGGATTTCAATGCCTTTTTCCTTCCCCAGATTGGGGAAGTTGTCAGCTATTATTTGTTCAAGTACACCTTCCGTCCTTTTCTCCCCTCTCTTCCTCTTCAGGAATTTCTATTATACGGATATTGTTCCATTTGATTGCATCACTTAGTTCTCTAATTCTCCCCTCGTACTCCTGGGTTTTTTATCTCTCTTTTTCTCAGCTTCCTCTTTTTCTATAGTTTTATCTTCTTTTTTAAAAAAAAATTTTTTTTAACGTTTATTTATTTTTGAGACAGAGAGAGACAGAGCATGAACGGGCGAGGGGCAGAGAGAGAGGGAGACACAGAATCCGAAGCAGGCTTCAGGCTCTGAGCCATCAGCCCAGAACCTGACGCGGGGCTCGAACTCACCGACTGAGAGATTGTGACCTGAGCTGAAGTCGGACGCTTAACCGACTGAGCCACCCAGGCGCCCCATCCATAGTTTTATCTTCTAATTCACCTATGCTCTCCTCTTCCCCTTCAATCCATGCTGTGGTCGCCTCCATTTTATTTTGCACCTCGTTTATAGCACTTTTTAGCTCCTTATGACTATTTCTTAGTCCCTTGATCTCTGTAGCAATATAGTCTCTGCTTTCCTCTATACTTTTTTCAAGCCCAGCGATTAATTTTATGACTATTATTCTAAATTCTTGTTCTGTTATATTACTTAAATTGTTTTTGGTCACTTCGTTAGCTGTCACTACTTCATGGAGTTTATTTTGAGGAGAATTCTTCTGTTTCATCATTTTGTGTAGTCTCTGGGGTGGCTCCAAACTGCAGGGCACTTCCCCTGTTCTGCCCAGAGTAACTTGTGGCCCCAGCCCACCTCTGGGGCCACAGTCAGACTGGTGTGTACCTTATCTTCCCCTCTGCCAGGGGCAGGATTCACTGTGGAGTGGTGTGGACCTTGTCTGGGTTACTTGCACACTGCCAGGCTTGTGGTGCTGCTTTGATGAGATCTGGTGTTTTAGCCGGGGTGGATCTGCATGGTGCACAGGGGCAGGAGGCGCAGGCTTAGCTTTCTTTGCCATCAGTGGTCCACCGTGGGAGGGGCCCTGCAGCACCAGGAGGGAGGCAGACCCGTTGGAGGGTCTGCATCCACAGAAGCACAGTGTTGGGTGTTTGCACAGTGCAATCAAGTGCAGTGAAGGGAAATGTTTCCCTTTGGAATTTTGGCTGGGGGATGGGAGAGGGAGATGGCGCTGGCCAGCGCCTTTGTTCCCCTGCTGAGCTGAGCTCTGTCTTTGGGGCTCAACTCTCCCTCCCAGTGTCCTCTTGTCCTCCCCTCTCCAGGAACAGAGCTGTTGACTTTTAACATTCCAGATGTTAAGTCCCCCTGGCTGTCAGAACTCACGCAGTCTGGCCCCTCCACTTTTGCAAGCCAGACTCGGGGACTCTGCCTTGCCAGGTGGGCTGCCCCTCAGCGGCTCCAGCTCCCTCCCACCAGTCCGTGTAGTACGCACTGCCTTCTGTGGGCCTCTTGTCTACGTTTGGCTCTGGAGAGTCCATTCTGCCAGTCTTCTGGGTTATTTAGGCAGATGTGGGTAGAATTTAAGCGATCAGCAGGACGAGGTGAGCCCAGCATCCTCCTATGCTGCCATCTTCTCTTCAACTCCCAAAGGTATTTTTTAATTCTCTTGATTTCCTCTTTGGCTCAATGGTTGTTCAAGAGACTATTTAGTTTCCAAATGTCTGTGAGTTTTCTGATTTTTTTTTCCTGTTATTGACTTCCAGTTTTTCTGTGTTTTGTTTTAAAGTTTTAATTTAAATTCCAGTTAACATACACTGTAATGTTAGTTACAGGTGTACAATGTAGTGATTCAACACTTCCATACCATTGTGGTTGGAAAAGATATTTGGCATGATTTTGATCTTAAATTTAAGATCTGCTCCCTGCCCTAAAATTTGATCTATCCTGGGGACTGTTCCATGCACTTGAATATGTATTCTTCTGTTCTGGATAGAAAGCACTATGTCTATTAGGTCCATTTGGTCTATAGTGTTGTTCAAGTCTGCTATTTCATTACTGATTTTAAAAATGTGAGATATTTTAAAGCTGTGCTGTACAGATCACAGAAATTGAATCAAAGTCTTATTACAGTGTTTCAAAGAAGAAATTTTATTAGCATCTCATATAAATTGCATATAAATGCAAATTCATTGCATTTATAATTAAATTGAGGCTGGGGCGCCTAGGTGGTTCAGTTGGTTGAGCGCCCAACTTTGGCTCAGGTCATGATCTCACAGTTCTGTGGGTTCATGCCCTGTGTCGGGCTCTGTGCTGTCAGCTCAGAGCCTGGAGCCTGCTTCGGATTCTGTGTCTCCCTCTCTCTCTGCCCCTCCCCTGTTCATGCTCTGTCTCTGTCTCTCAAAAATAAAAATGTTAAAAAATTTATAATGAAGTTGAGGCTAAACCAAGTTAAATCTCTTGTCTAAGAAGATCATGAAGGGACAAGAAATCAAGCTCACTTGTGTGGATGCAAAGCTTTTTCACTCTACCATGGTGCTTTCAGTGGGGGCATAATATGTTTTTGTGTACCTACTATGTATAGAAACTAAGAAATTAATGAGATATTTCCTCGCTATTTCCCTGTGTTAAGATTGACAAAATTGAATTGTAGAGTAGGTCACTTGTCCAAGGCCCATCATTATGGAGTGATGTAACAGATCTTTTTGTACTGGGAAAATCTTCAGTCCTGTTATGAGAACTTTAATGTACCTTTCAGGCAAAACAGTAACTGAGACCTTGTTTGTCAGATGTCTCACTAGCCAGAGTAGAGAAGTGGAGATTCAAACTTGTATTTGTTGGTTCTTCTACACTACATACATTTACCCCTGATGTGTTTTGTTGGAAAGTATTATACACCATCATAGGGGCTTTAGTTGTCCGGTTACAACAGAGGAAATGTACTTTTAGTGTGAAGTCACCCTGAAAGTAGTTGAAACAAGCGTTTCTAGGACTTAGAGACAATGTCTCTATTCGTTGTGAATCCCTCTAAGGCAAGAAGGTGGAATTGATTGTCTTAAAGATATGGATACATGGGGAAAAGGCTGCCTTCTCTGTGTGGAGGAATCCAGGCTTGATTTTGCTGATGAATCTCCCTGTCAAGGCACTATTTTCAGTGCTCTGCAGTTCTTGCCAACAAAGGCAATCTTTCTGTAGGCCACATTCTAGATATTCTGGTTTCAGGGCTTGACATCTCAATAGCAAAAACAAGTCTTTGGACTGTAGCTTCCTGAGCTAGAAACAGACTTGGGGGGAGAGGTCCAGGAATTTGGGAATTCATTGCAAAGAGGCTTTCAGCTTGTAACTGTGGGATCTGATCAAGGTTTCTCAGCCTCAGTACTATTGACACTGGAGACAGGATCATTCTTTGCTGTGGGAGGATGTCCTATGCACCGTAGGATGTGAAGCAGCATCACTGCCTTGTACCCACTAGATGCCAGCAGCAGCAACACTTCCCCCCAGTTGTGACAACTAAAAATATCTCCAGACAGGGCCAAATGTTCCCTAGAGGATAAAATCAACCACTGACCTAGAAATGGCATTGCATACCCAGTGTCAGCAGTGTGAGCTGAGGTGCCTACTGTACACAGTGTTTTCTGTGGGTGTAATTTGGAAAGTATTTGCATAATTAGATGACTCTGGGCATAAGTGAGTGGAAAATGCCAACAAAATCTCAAAGGATTTCTCTCTCCGACCTTGTAAAAGAGTTATGTTAAACTAATTAGGTTTATTTAGTACATTATGTGAGAAGCATTGTTAAATAATAACTGATGATAACATGACTTTAGCTATTTGAAGTCTTTTTTGGTTCCATACAAATTTTAAGATGGTCTGTTCTAGTTCTGTGAAGAATGTTAGGTGTTATTTCGATAGGGAATACATTGAATGTGTAGAATGCTTTGGGTAGTAATGACATTTTAACAGTATTTGTTCTTCCAATCCATGGAATGTTCTTCCATTTCTTTCTGTCTCCAGTTTCTTTGATAAGCTTTCTATAGTTTTCAGCATACAGATCTTTTACCTCTTAGCTTAGGTTTATCCCTGGGTATCTTGTGGTTTTGGTGCAATTGTTAATGGAAGTGATTTCTTGATATATTTCTGCTGCTTCATGATTTCACTCATATGTTGAATTTGAGAAATAAAACAGATGAACATAGGGGAAGGAAAGGGAAAATAAGATAAGAACAGAGAAGGAGACAAACGGTAAGAGACTCTTAACTATAGAGAACAATTTGAGGGTTTCTGGAGGAGAGACAGGTGGGAGAATGGGTCAGATGGGTGATGGGCATTGAGGAGGGCACTTGTTGGGATGAGTACTGGGCATCACATGTAAGAGATAAATCACTGGGTTCTACACCGGAAGCAAAGGCTACCCTATAGGTTAACCAATTTTAATGTTTAAAAAAGTGATGATAAACCTTCTTAGGTTATATGTATATGGATATGTTACTAATATTTACTAATATAGATATTCCAGAAATTATGTGACATTCATGGAAGTTTATCAATACTCTTTTTGTCTGGTCATTATGTTAAAATGCTGTACATCACAGAAATAACTAAAGTTCCTTGTCAGCGGACTCTGGATCTTTAACCTTGCCATTTTACATCTTTGGTCATCTATAGACAGTTACTGCTTTACTGATTCTTCTCCAAAAGCATATATGATTGGCTCCAGGAAAATCTGCTCTGTAATGGCATTGCTTGAATAACTTTGAGACCATGCCTCTGCACTAAGTTTCCAGAGCTAATGAAGAAGCTGACAGATTCAAAATAACTGCTAACCCAAGATCAAGCAGACAAGAATTAATTACATGGGAATGAATGAATTCATAAGGACAATTATAACTTTTATGACTTTGTATGTGAAACATTGCTGGTTATTTAATGTTTTGCTTTCCAGATTTAAAAAATGTTTCTCCTTTTTTTTTAATTTTATTTTTTATTTTTAAAAATTTACATCCAAATTAGCATATAGTGCAACAATGATTTCAGGAGTAGATTTCTTAATGTCCCTTGCCCATTTAGCCCATCCCCCTCCCACAACCCCTCCAGCAACCCTCAGTTTGTTCTTCATATTTATGAGTCTCTTCTGTTGTGTCCCCCTCCCTGTTTTTATATTATTTTTGTTTCCCTTCCCTTATGTTCCTCTGTTTTGTCGCTTAAAGTCCTCATATGAGTGAAGCCATATGATTTTTGTCTTTCTCTGAATAATTCTACAACTTAGAGCAATTTGGCAAATTATTTATTGTAAACAGAATTGAAGCATTGTGTTTTCTCCCTATCCAATCCCTTCAGAATTTGGAAACTCTATTTTAATTTTCATGACAACATAGTTATTTGTATAAATTCAGTAAAAAAAAAAATCCATTCTCCTTGGAACCAGACACATTTGGAAATCAGTTGGTTAAAGTACCAAGGCTTTATGGGGCGCCTGGGTGGCGCAGTCGGTTAAGCGTCCGACTTCAGCCAGGTCACGATCTCGCGGTCCGTGAGTTCGAGCCCTGCGTCAGGCTCTGGGCTGATGGCTCAGAGCCTGGAGCCTGTTTCCGATTCTGTGTCTCCCTCTCTCTCTGCCCCTCCCCCGTTCATGCTCTGTCTCTCTCTGTCCCAAAAATAAATAAACGTTTTAAAAAAAATAAAAAAAAATAAAGTACCAAGGCTTTGATGAGGATATCTTTTTTTTAAATTTTTTTAATGTTTATTTATTTCTGAGACAGAGCATGAGTGGGGGAGGGGCAGAGAAAGAGGGAGACACAGAATCAGAAGCAGGCTCCAGGCTCTGAGCTGTCAGCAAAGAGCCCGACGTGGGGCTCGAACCCACAAACTGTGAGATCATGACCTGAGCTGAAGTCGGTCGCTCAACCAACTGAGCCACCCAGGCGTCCCTAGGATGTCATCTTTGAGAATAATGTGCATCAAATACAAGATGGCCAGACAACTTGAAGGAAGCAATACTTTCAAAGTCCTGCTTGGAAAAACCAGCCTCTGCCTGGTTTATGGGGTTCCCTGCCTTACAGGTCAGTAAGGTACCTCAGGATATTTGGAGCCTTGAGAAGAGAGGAATTCGCCCAGATCTATTAGGTGTTGCAGGTAAAGTCAAGTGGCAAATGCTTGGCTTGGTTTCCTAGCCTTGAGAAGCTTAAAAAAATTTTTTTAATGTTTATTTTGAGAGAGACAGAGCATGAGCAGAGGAGGGGCAGAGAGAGAGGGAGACACAGAATCCAAAGCAGGATCCGGGCTCTGAGCTGTCAGCACAGAGCCCAACACTGGACTCAAGTCCACACACCGTGAGATCATGACCTGAGCTGAAGTCAGATGCTTAACTGGCTGAGCCACCCAGGCACACTGCCTTAAGAAGCTTTTAAAAGTCCAATCTGGGGCGCCTGGGTGGCGCAGTCGGTTAAGCGTCCGACTTCAGCCAGGTCACAATCTCGCGGTCCGTGAGTTCGAGCCCCGCATCGGGCTCTGGGCTGATGGCTCGGAGCCTGGAGCCTGTTTCCGATTCTGTGTCTCCCTCTCTCTCTGCCCCTCCCCCGTTCATGCTCTGTCTCTCTCTGTCCCAAAAATAAATAAAAACGTTGAAAAAAAAATTTTAAAGTCCAATCTGAGATTCCTTTAAAAAAAAGTTTCAACAAAGCAAACTAAAAAACAAAACAAACAAAAAAAAAAAACACATATGATCAATCACTTACTCTTGCTGCACTTAGGTAAATAATCGAAGTTAACTGAACCACACTTACTTTGCAAACAAACTAGACTAATATTATCTTTGGAAACAGGGATATTTGTAGAGTCGTATATTTTTGTTGGTTTTAAAAATTTTTTTTAATGTTTATTCATTTCTGAGAGAGAGAGAGAGAGAGAGAGAGAGAGAGAGCATGAGCAGGGGAGGGGCAGAGAGAGAGAGGGAGGCACAGAATACGAAGCAGGCTCCAGGCTCTGAGCTGTCAGCACACAGCCCGACGTGGGGCTCAAACTCATGAACCATGATTTCGTGACCTGAGCCAAAGTCAGAAGCTTAACCGACTGAGCCACCAGGGCGCTCCCGTTTGTTTTTAATGGAAGGTGGTAAAGCATCCCTGTGGGTTCTGTCTGGAGCTTTCTGCTAGTCCTTAAAAAATCCTGAATTCTAGTTTTCTCCAGTATCTAGCTACAACTCCCCAAATTAACGTCTTGAACCTTTTCCTTTCTGCCTTGGAATCATGAGAACTAAAACTTCTTTTTTTGAAGCTCTGAAAGTTGAAGTTGAGGAAAAATTACCACAACAGGTTACCTATGGGGAAGCTGCCCGCTGTATGAACCACCCAGAAAGTTCATCACAACATCTGATGCCATCATGAGAGACATTCTAAATTTTTTCAATGTTTATTCATTATTTTTGAGAGAGAGAGAGAGAGCGCAGGGGAGAGGCAGAGAGAGAAGACACAGAATTTGAAGCAGGCTCCAGGCCCTGAGCTGTCAGCACAGAGCCTGATGCTGTGAGATCATGACCTGAGTCAAAGTCAGATGCTTAACCAACTGAGCCACCCAGGTGGCCCATGGGAGACATACTAAATACAAACCAGGAAAATTCCTTAGATGATCACTGCCCTTATTGCACCATTTGAAGATGTGTCAGGCTCATTTAAAAATCTCACTGGCTAGGGATGCCTGGATGGCTCAGTCGGTTGGGTGTTCAACTTCAGCTCAGGTCATGATCTCGTTGTCCATGAGTTCAAGCCCCGCATTGGGCTCTGTGCTGACAGCTCAGACCTTGGAGCCTGCTTCTGATTCTCTGTCAACCTCTCTCTGGCTCCCCGCTCACACTCTGTCTCACTCTCTCTCTCTCAAAAATAAGTAAACATTAAAAAAATTTAAAAATCTCACTGGCTGACCTCTGGGCTCAGAAACTGGGTTTCTATCAATCTTTTGTTCTGGAAAATCCCCTCATTAAAAATGACTGCTAGTATCATCCAGCAAATATCCTCTACTACCCAATCCCAACAGATAGTTCAGCTGGTCCTTAATGAACCAAATGACAAAATGGACTGTAGTTTTTCAGAGAAAAGAATAATCTCTTTTTTCCTTGAATAAGATGGGGGCACTGACCAAGATTCTTTGCTTGACCTTCAGTCAGGCTCTTGAAGCTTCTATACTTATCTGTGCATGTCCTTACAAAATGGGTTTTAGCAAGAATCCTGCTCAGTCAATTTAACCAGAATCCATATTCTGGATATCTGTTCACCTTCCTATCTGATTGGGTACTTAACCCCCCACCATTTTCCAGGCGATGTCTGATCAACCTTGCCTGCCTTCAACAAGAATCTTGCTAGGTAGGTTTAGCCAGAACCCCCCTGGCCACAGATATTTCCTCTTAGTAATTTCTACCTGCTGCCCCCCAATCCTGCCCTTTGTCTGTAAATACCCACTTGCTTGTGTTGTATTCAGAATTCAGATCAACGTCTCTCCTCCACTGCAGAATTCCATTCCAGTGGTACCTCTACCGACCATGATGGTTCTGATTAAAGTCTGTTTTACCATCTTTAATGTTATCAGATAAGTTTTTCTTTGACAGATCTCCTGGCCATGAATTCCCTCAGTTTCTGAGCAGTGGATGTTTACCAATGCACTAAGATCAGGGGTGATTCCTTCGTCCCAAGACTAAAGGTTTCCCCCCCCCCTTAGTGGAGCTAGAAAAGAAGGATAGGATTTTTCTGTGATAAAGCATTATGGTTCAAAGGGAAGTGAAAGAAAATAAACATCTCAGTAGTTGCTCACCTGAGCATGGACTTCCTGTCCTGAGCTACTACTTCCTGTCCACTTGCCACAGATGGCAAAGCTGTAAAACTAGGAAGAGATGCTTCCCTTAACAGATGCTGCCAGCACCTGCTGTCCCATCATCAGCCTTGTCTACCTTGGTCAGGGCCATTTTGGAGGGAGACAGGGGTTGATGAGGTGCATTCTGAATAAGAGGCAGCTGTCAGTCCCCCAACCATGTCTGAACAGCTGGGTCTTCCAAGATTCGATCTTTATCCAGGAGCCCCTCCTACATGACCACTGTTTCCACCTCCCAGGGTATACCAAGATGGACACTTGTTAGGGCTCCCTTAGATCTTTTCCATGGGTGTCTGCTGGGCTTTGTGGAGAGTAAGCCTGAAGCCAGGTCAGATTTTGTTTGTGCAACTCGCAACCCTCCCTCTCCCACCCCCAGCAGGTTTCACACCATCCGACCAGTTCATACTCTACCTTCACGGGTTCAGCAGCTGCTCTAGCTTAGCTCTTCTAGAAGGTACCTGGTAGTGTTAACCCAGGTGAATGCACATTGACAATCCCCTCTTTGCTTTCAAACAAGGTCTCTCCTTAGATTTTGAGTTGTTTATTCTGCAACCTCAGATCTCTGATGGGTTCCAAAAAAGAATTAAATTTGAAGTCAGTCCAGCTCTTTATCACCATAAGGGAGCGGGTGGGAGCAATGCTCTTACTACATCTCCACAGTATAGAGCTGAATCCAGAAGCCCCAGAACTCCTTTTCTTGTGAGATAACAATCCTCCATTTTGATCTGGGTCTCCTCTTCCTACACCAGAACTATCCTATCGTGGGGGCAATGCAGTGAGGATCCTGATAAGTGAGATGGAATCAATGAGGCTCTGCCAGTGTTACTAACCTGCATAGAGACCCAAGAGAGTCTTTCTTGAAGAGATCACTGCTTTCCTCTATTGGAAAACACCGTATTTTCTCCTTCAGATGTTCTCCATCCTTAGTCCAGTTGCACACACCTTTGTTCACTGCTCTGGATGTCACACTCTTTCCGTGTTTCCAAGTCTAAGTGCTTGGCTCTCTGTCAAGCTTCCCCCACCTTAACTCTCACTCTTGAGTTAAGACCTGCAGAAGAATGCACTTTACCCTGTATTAGCTGCTGAATTGAACTGTTCTGGCATCTTCTGTGGTTAATTTAAAGGGATCACTCCATCCAAGTTAAAGACTTGAAGCCAGCAGTCCAGGAAGCTTCACTGAAAAACAGGACTGTGTCAAGACGTCTCGTCCACTCTTGGGTGAGGAGGTCCCAACATATTCCAGTTATACCAGTGTGGAGTCTTTGTGTTTTGCCTGGGATGAGTTTTTGGTGAGATATGATGATTACATCATGTCAAGCTACCCTAGATCAGGTAGGAAGAGTGTATATCTCTGAAGGTATGCACTTGTATGTTCTTGTGTGTGTTCTTGAAGTGAGGCTACTCTTAGAGGATGCTCTTGTGCATTTCATGTAGGAAAATATCGACAGAAACCAGATGATGATGATCATGATAATAACAGGTGACACCTACCTAGAACTTAAAATGTATATAGTACTGTTTTGAGGGCTTTATATGCTTTAATTCAATATTCACGTGAAATGGATGAAATCACTACCAATAAGCTAAGATGGGGAAAATTAAGACAAGAAGAAAGTTAATATTCTTCCAAATTCTAGAAAAGTAATAGGCATTTTATATGATTACACTAATAATACAATAAAATATTATTTACCTTTAATTTATAAACATTTTTCTCCAGCAAATAAGAAAAAAAGATTATAATTCAATGTTTTCAAGTGAGAGAATGACATTCATGAATTTATACAATGGCATTTGTTTGATATTACAATAATCATATGAATCAAAATTAAAACACTACAGTATTCTTACATTAATTTTTGATATGCCTTTCAGGACACAATTGCTTAAGTATCTGATACTGAAGACTGAGAATGCCAGTATCTGGAACACAGGTGTTGCATATATTAAATTAATAAAAGGGGATGGTCACCCATGGAAGGTATATGGAAAAAAATAATAAAATAACTGTTTCTCCTGTTATGAAAATCAGACCATTAAAGACAAGACCTGTGTCCTATTTATTTTTTTATATTCAGCTCAGAAATGAAGGAATTAATTAAACAGGAGAAGGGAATCAATTTGAGACATGTATAGGACATGTAATCTGGGAGAGCAGTTGGATGTGGATGGGGGTGAGGACTAAGAGGTGAGGATAATACATTGTTTAATAAATACTATATCTACTTAGATGGAAATTCAAAAAGGAGCAGGCACAGAGGAAAGCTGATTTTGATTCTACACATGTGACATAGTGGGGCTTGCTAATGAAAAATATTCTAAGGGTCTAAATTGAACTTAGAAAACCAAAGCACAGGGAGTCCCTGACCTGGAGATAGGGATTTCAGATTCTTGGACTTCCAATGTCTTTTTCAGCTAAAAACTCTATCACCCTAGAGGTGGAGTGTGCAGGGAGAATAGGACAGAGAACAGATATTACAGAATTGATAGTCAAGATTATAGTGGCCTGCCTGAGATTAAAGAACTCTGGGCACTCAGCCCATGAAAAATTTTCCTTACAATGTTAATGTAACATATAAAAAACATGATTATCCCCTTTATTTCACATCCATGAACACCTTGAATGTCTGAGATTGTCCATTTGATGAATGCCATGGGGGAGCCTAGTTGGAAGTGTACTACCCCAAACTTTGCCAAGTCCCCAAGGATAGAGTCTGCATCTTGGCAGAAAGTCCAAAGGGACCAGGATGGACCATATCTCATGACAATACAAATCTTCCCCAAGTCCTAGTTCACCTCTAATGCCAAGGTGAGTTGATGCTGGTCGCTTTGAAGGAATCTGAGGATGTCTTGTTATTTGATAAAAAGATGAATCTGAGAAGTATCAGAGGGGTGCTTGGGTGGCTCAGTTAAGTGTCCAACTCTTGCTTTCAGCTCAGGTCATGAGTTCAAGTTCTGTATCAGCTCTGTGCTACCAGGGCAGAGCCTGCTTGGGATTCTGTTTCCCGCTGTCTACCAACCCCCCCCCCCCCACCACTCCCATCTAGATAAATAAGTAAACATCTAAGAAGTATACAAGGGGCGCCTGGGTGTTTCAGTTGGTTAAGTGTACAACTCTTAATCTTGGCTCAGGTCTTTTAATTTTTTTTTTGTTTATTTACTTTTGAGAGACAGAAAGAGACAGAGCATGAGCAGGGGAGAGGCAGAGAGAGTAACAGAGAATCTAAAGCAGACTCCAGGCTGTAAGCTGTCAGCACAGAGCCTGACAACGTGGGACTCAAAACCATGAATCATGAGTTCATGAGCTGAGCCGAAGTCCACCGCTTAACCGACTGAACCACCCAGGCACCTCATCTCGGCTCACGTCTTGATCTCAGGGTTATGAGTTCAAGCTCCACATCAGGATCTGTGCTGACAGTGTAGAGCCTGCTTGGGATTCTATCCCTCCTTTTCTCTGCTCCTCTCCTGCTTGTGTGTGCTAGAAGGAAAGAGAGGGGAAGGAAGGGAAAGAAAGGAGGGGGAGGTGGGGAGAGGGAGGAGGGGAGAGGAAGGGGAGGAAGGGGAGGAAGGAGAGGAGAGGAGAGGAAGGGGAGGAAGGAGAAGAGAGGAGAGGAGAGGAAAGGGAGGGAGGAGAG
>NW_024412774.1:2650387-2686006 GCF_014898765.1 Herpailurus yagouaroundi
AGGGAAGGGAAGGAAATTAACAACAACATAAAAAGGAGGTATCCCAAATGCATGGCACATACGCCGCTGTTCTCTGCTCCCACATCCATGGCTGCTATAGCTGACTGATCATAACACTTTCTGTGATGAACCCAGAGGGCAGCTCTGAATTTTTCTTGATGTAATCAAACATGACAGCCATTCTCAATCAACTAAATTTCCCTGAGGTTAGGATCAATTGACCATTCTTAAGAGTAAAGGAAATAGTGTGGGGGTGGGGGGGGTGGGGACAGCTTGCACTGAAAGAATAGATTGACAGTGAAGATTAATGTTTTCTAACCCCAACTGCCTCTGAACAAGTGAGCGATTTGAGTCTGGGATACGAGGAACTGTGCAGCCCCAAGAAGAGCAGACAGATAAATGTCTGTATTGCTTGTTCATAAACTCTTTTTGTTTCATTGCATTTATATCTTAAGGAATCCGAGAGATTTCCTGACATCTTTTATCACTTATCTCAAGGATTGCTCGTTCAGAGGATTTTGAATGACTACTCGAACTGGTTTATCCAAGGTGATGGTGAGTGGAATCTACACCTCTTTATTTTATTATTTTTTTGAAGAGGTAAACAACATTTTGTTGTCTTTATTCTTATTTATCTTTTTTGTTTCAGTAACCTCATGGACATTCTTTTTTCCTGTAACTTCTTTTGTTTTAATTTCTTAAACTTAAATTCAAGTTACTTAACATACAACATAGTCTTGGCTTTAGGAGTAGAACCCAGTGATTCATCTCTTAAATATGAAACCCAGTGCTCATCCCAAAAAGTGCCCTTTTAATGCCCATCACCCATTTAACCCATCCCCCCACCCACCTCCCCTCAGTTCTCTGTATTTAAGAGTCTCTTATGGTTTGCCTCCCTCTGTTTTTATCTTTTTTTTCCTTCCCTTTCCCTATCTTCATCTGTTTTGTTTCTTATTTTGAATAACAGGAGTTCCTGGGTGGCTCAGTTGGTTAAGCATCTGATTCTGTTTCAGCTCAGGTCATGATCTCACAGTTCATGAGTTTGAGCCCCATGTAGGGTTCTGTGCTGACAGCGTGAAGCCTGCTTGGGATTCTTTCTCTCCTCTCTCTCAGCCCTTCTGCCACTCATGCTATCTCTGTCTCTCTCAAAATAAGTAAAGTTTGGAATAACAATCAGGGTAATGTCAGAGATACAACTCATGTCCACATTTTTTTTTTTAAGAGTAAATCTATGGTCCATGATTATTTAAGATTTGCCCAATGTCATTGGGACTCCTGGGTGGCTCAGTTGGTTGAGCTTTGGACTCTTGATAAAAGCTCAGGTCATGATCCTAAGGGGGTGGGATCAAGCCCCATGGTAAGCTTCATGCTGACAGCATGGAACCTGCTTAAGATTCTTTCTCTCTCTGCCCCTCTCCCCTGCTTGCACCTGCTCTAAAATAAATAAAATTTGCCAATGTCATAAAGAGTTTAGTGGGAATGTAGAGATAATCTTGTTCTCAATTTTTGTCTGGGGCACCTGGGTGGCTCAGTTGGTTAAGCATCTGACTTCACCTCAGGTCATGATCTCGTGGTTTGTGAGTAGTGAGCCCTGGGTCAGGCTCTGTGCATACAGCTAGGAACCTGGAGCTTGTTTCCGATTCAGTGGCTCCAGCTCTCTCAGCCCTTTCCCTGCTCATGCTCTGTCTCTCAAAATAAATATTTAAAAAAATTTTTTAATTAATTTTTGTTGAAAGAATTATTCCATATATGAAGGGTTGTTTTAAGTGGCTTAATGAACATACATTCTTTTATTTTTATTTTTTCCTTCCTTTTTTTGTCTTACTAATAATTTATTTTTTAATTTACATCCAAGTTAGCATATGGTGCGACAATGATTTCAGGGGTAGATTCCTTAATGGCCTTTACCCATTTAGCCCATCCCACCTCCACAACCCCTCCAGCAACCTTCTGTTCATTCTCTATATTTGAGTTTATGTTTGTCCCCCTCCCTATATTTATATTACCTTTGCTTCCCTTCCCTTATGCTCATCTGTTTTGTATCTTAAAGTCCTCATATGAGTGAAATCATAGGATATTTGGACATACATTCTTTTCTTTTCTTTCTTTCTTTCTTTTTTTTTTTTTTTTTCTTTTGGGGTTGGGCGGGCCGGGGAGGTCGTTTTTTTTTTTATTTATTTATATCCAAGTTAGTTAGCATATAGTGCAACAATTTCAGGAGTAGATTCCTTAGTGCCCCTTACCCATTTATCCCCCCCCCCCACAATCCCTCCTGTAACCCTCAGTTTGTTCTCCATATTTGTAAGTCTCTTCTGTTTTGGACATACATTCTTTATTTCTATATTTTTCAATTCTTCGTGAGCTTGTCATCTTGTCCCTGAACTTTTATATGCCTAGCTTGAATTCTTGATAGATATCATTGTTTTTATAAAGTATGTTTTTATTCAGGATTTAATAAATGTTGCCCTTCTCTTTGGCATTTTTCTGTTGAGAGGTTGTCAGAGGCCATTTATTTTTAGTTCTCTGGTTTTCTTTTTATTCTGGATAATTGTGTAGTTCCAGGGCTGTTGTGTTTTTGACCATTTGGTATGGAGAGGGGCTTTTTTTTTTTTTTCATCGAGCTGTATCAGGAGGTTTTTGGAAGGGACTGGAAGATACATTTTGGGAGATGTGTTCTTACAACTCAGGGATGTTTGTGAAAGTTGTTAGCCTTTATCTGCAACCAATTTCTTTGATGGGCAGTTAAAACTTCAATGGGACTCTTCTTGTTCACACAGTACCCCATGTACAGAGTGCTTCCTGCAAATATGATTGACCTGTGTTTCTTTGTTTAGCTAGGACTCCTTAGTTTTTTGGAATCAATATAGGGTGCCCCTACCACCATCAACCATGTTGCCTCTATTGCCAGCAATGTGTTTTGGCTTTGCTTTTCAAGGTGTGGATTTCACCCTCAATAAATGTAATTTGCTAATGTTCCTTATTTTTATTTTTGTACATATTTGGAATATTTTCAAATATAAAAATTTGTAATTGAACACCCAAATACAGCAAATACTGACATATTTCATAAGCATTGTATGATGATCAGAATCAGAAAATTTAACACTTAAATATTGATACCATACTATTATCTAAAGACTACTCAAATTTCACCATTCACATTGATGTTCTATTTCTAGTCCTGGATCCAATCCAAGATCCTACACTGCATTTAGTTATTCTCTTTAACATTCTTTAATCTGGAATAGGGCTTCTTTTTGAGCATCTTGACTACCTATTTATTTTGTAGAATGTCCGTCAATCTGGGTTTCTCTGACAAGTCCTCAACTAAATTCAAAATATGCCCTCTTGGCAAGATGTGAATATGTTCTCCATGAATCTCATCAGGTGTCACATGATTCTTATTTTACTTCTGTCTTAAAATTAATATATATTGTGGAGAGTTGTTTTGAGATTATATCACCATCTGGTCATTATGAAAATCCACTGAGGATTCTTGTCTGAAATTAAGACCACGGTGGTGCCTAATGGTTCTATTTCTGTGATTCCTACTAAATTTATCTTATTATTTATATCAGTATGTATTTATGGACTCTTATTTTATAGGTTATAGTCCTTACTCATTAATTTTGTTTATAAATTTGTCTCAGATTTGGCATTCTCATCAGCAATGTATGAAGGTACTCATTTTCCCCATCATCTATCTTGCTACCTGAATGTTATTTTACTTATTATTAACCTGCTAGGTCAATGATGCTATCTGCTAGAAGGTAGAGGAGGGACAGTAAAGTGTCCTCCAGATTGAGAAGACACGTGGAAACTGAAAAGTGATGGAACAAGGGGCGAGGATGTCACTGTGGTGATGTCAAAGCGTAGTTATCTATAGGGGCGCCTTCTGAGCACCACTTTAGGAGAGATCAGAACAAGCCTTCAGGAATTCCTATCAGGACACACATTAACCCCCAAGAGGCTTGGAAATAGCCTCCTAAGCGAGGTCATTGCATGTGCATGAACAAGACAGAGGGCCAAAGATGGAGTCAGTATTGTTAGCACTCCTACAATATCTTGGTGTAATTTTAATTTGTATTTTTCTTTTTTAAAATGTTTATTTTTGAGAAAAAGGGAGGGAGAGAGAATTCCATACTGTCAGCGCAGAGCCCAACTCAGACTCAATCTCATGAATCATGAGATCATGACCTGAACTGAAATCAAGAGTCAGTTACTTAACCGACTGAGCCACCCAGGCACCCCTGTATTTTTCTAATTATGAATAAAGTTGAACATCTTCTCATATATTTAAGAATAATTTTGCAGGTTTCTTGTGACTTGTCCATTTTCTCATTTGTCTACTAAAATTTGATCTTTCCCCCATAATCTTTAAAAATTATTTCTATATTAACAATATTTATACTTGTGATATATACCCCAAATCTTCTAATTTGTCAAGTGTCTTTTTATTTTTTATTAAAATTTTTTAAATTTATTTTATGAGAGAAACGAGGCAGGGAGGGGCAGAGAGAGAGAGAGAGAGAGAGAGAGAGAGAGAGAGAGAGAGAGAAGCCCAAGCAGGCTCTGTGCTGTTAGTGCAGAGTCTGATGCAGGGCTCAAACTAAGAAACCATGAGACCATGACCTGGGCTGATATCAAGAATTGGATGCTTTAACTAACTGAGCCACCCAGAAGCCCCACTTGTCTTAATTCTGTTTTTTGCCATACCATGTTTTAAAACATACGTCAATATTTTGTGGGCAAGGAAAATTATTTCCTCTACTCTTCTTGGATTCTCACTAGGGCTCTATAATAAATGACATATTAACAAGTAAAAATGAGTTTATTAACATGTATATCTCCCATGTACATGGGAGAAACTTGAGTGTGTAACCCAGAGGTGGCTTATAATTCAGGCATACATAGACTCTTTGATAAAGAACAATAAATTTATAGAGAAATAACAGGAGGATGGAAAGCATTTTCAGTTTCCAAGGATGACAAATTGTGGAAAGGCAAATATGAGGGAAAGTAAATGTCAATAAAGACTAATTTCTTAAGTAGATTACTCTAATGCTGTCTCCAGGCTGACAAAACTTTGGTCCTTCCTGATAGAGACAAGAGAAGGGACACTTTGAAAATTAATGTCCTGCCTTTAGGCAAACAAAGGATGGCAAAAAGCATTTCTTGTATCCACTTCTAGGTTGCCTTCAGCTCAAATTAATCCTTACTTCAAAGTAGCATATTTCAGGATGACATTTCCTTCCATCCCCCATTTGAAACTTCCAATGCATGGAACTTTCTGAACACAAAGCTGATTTAGTAGCTATGAAGTAATTCAGGTTAAATGGAATGAGTTAAGAGGATCTTGTAAAAAGTTATAAAAACACAGACTGGAAAAGTCAGGAAAGAACAAAAATCCACTGTCCTATAACTCATTGAATTAGCTTTGTGGTCCTGGGAACAGTTCAGTCGCATTAAATTAGTTGTGTCTTATTTAGTTCTGTGGTGCAAGCAATCAGGTATTTAATAAGAGGCATTTCTATGAAACAAAAGAAAAGCAACAGTTATTAGAACATAATTATAAACTCATTTTTTGAGTCCACAGCAGGCAGCTGAGATTTTTGGATTTGCCCTTGAGGCATCTTGAGAGGAGATGAGGAGGACAATCTAGTTGCAACAGGTTGCAGTCAGTGAATTTGGAATGTACTGGTGAACTGTGTGTGTGCTCTATGGAGTGGCCCATCCCATATTACATGTGAAGTTGTCTATACAAAAGCTATTGTAGAGATTGCTCTCAAGTTGTCCAGCTTCACCTTGGAGGTCAGGAAAATACTAATCTTTTATGACTCCAAGTAAGAGGGTGAGAGAAAAATTAAAACTGTTACTTTGGGGGCTTGTAGCCAGATACCCAAGAAAACTAGAAGAATTCAGAATCCAGTCCAGTACAGGCAAATAAAATATTGTTATTTTGTTATTCTAATCCAGTCCTGGACTATAATGGGACTAGAATCTAACGTCTGCAAATGTGCCTATAGTTTTCCATTAAAACATTTTTTTCTATCCTATGTAGTTAAAGTGAGTCTAATTTGTATATTTTGCAATACCCCAATTATTTGCATAAATACAAGAATAATGCTTGATTATATAGGCTCTTCTTGAGTTTTCTCTGCTGGAACTTGTCATAGGAATCTCAGATTGGACTTTTAATTTTTTTTTCAACGTTTATTTTTTGGGGGACAGAGAGAGACAGAGCATGAACGGGGGAGGGGCAGAGAGAGAGGGAGACACAGAATCGGAAACAGGCTCCGAGCCATCAGCCCAGAGCCTGACGCGGGGCTCAAACTCACGGACCGCGAGCTCGTGACCTGGCTGAAGTCGGACGCTTAACCGACTGCGCCACCCAGGCACCCCTCAGATTGGACTTTTAAAAGCTCCTCAAGGCTAGGAAGCCAAGCCAAGTATTTGCCACCAGACTTTACCTGCAATACCTATAGATTTGGGTGAATTCCTCTTTGCTCAAGGTTCCAAATATCCTGAGGTTCCTCACTGACCTGTAAGGCAGGGAACCCCATGAACCAGGCAGAGTCTGGTTTTTCCCAGCAGGACTTTGAAAACATGGTTTCCTTCAAGCCAACCTTAGTTCCTTCAAGTTGTCTGGCCATCTCTGATTCAATGCATATCATTCTCAGAGATGACCTTCTAGTCAAAGCCTTGGTACTTTAGCCAATTGGTTTCCAATTGTATCTGGTTCCAAGGAGAATGAATTTTTTTTATTGAATTTATGCAAACAACTGTGTTGTCATGAAAATTAGAATACTCAGTTTCCAAATTCTGGAGGGATTGGGTAGGGAGAAAAGATAATGCTTCAATTCTGTTTACAATGAATAATTTACCAAATTGCTCTAAGTTGTAGATAGCTTAAAAGAGAAAAAGTGGTTTTTTTAATCTATAAATCAAACCATTAAATAATAAGCAATGTTTTGGGGCGCCTGGGTGGCGCAGTCGGTTAAGCGTCCGACTTCAGCCAGGTCACGATCTCACGGTCCGTGAGTTCGAGCCCCGCGTCGGGCTCTGGGCTGATGGCTCAGAGCCTGGAGCCTGTTTCCAATTCTGTGTCTCCCTCTCTCTCTGCCCCTCCCCCATTCATGCTCTGTCTCTCTCTGTCCCAAAAATAAATAAACGTTGAAAAAAAAATTTTTAAATAATAAGCAATGTTTCAAAGTCCTAGAAGTAATAATTGCCCTTATAAATTCATCCAGTCCCATGTAATTAATTCTTATCTGCTTTATCCCTGGTTAACAGTTATTTTGAATCCATCAGTGTCTTCATTAGTTCTGAAAACTCTTACTGCAGTGGCATGGTCTCAAAGTTATCCAAGCGATGCCATTATGGAGTGTACATTCCTGGAGACAAAAGACATAAAATTTCCAAGGTTAAAGATCCAATGAGCATTCACTTGACAAGAAAATTTAGTTATTTCTCTAAAATAGAACATACTAAGATAATTACTAGAATTAAGACTAGTAGCTTTATCACAACATATCAGATTTCTAAGAATTTTATACAGTGTCTAAAACACAATAATAACTTATATTCCTAAAAAAAAAAAAACCTAAAACAGTTTAAACATCATTTTATTTGATGATGTTTCCTATGTAATTTAGCATATCAAGTTAGTTTAGCATTTCTTTTACAAGGACAGAGAACAAGTTTTTCTAGGAACCCTATGAAAATCTTAAGTTAGTTTGAGGTCAAAAACACTTCATTAATTTTTTTATTGAATTCTAATTAACATAGTGTTATACTAGTTTCAGGTGTACAATGTAGAATTCAACAATTCTATACATTGCTCACTGCTCATTATACGTGCATCTATATACACATACACACACATATACATACATACACATACCACATCTTCCTTGTCCATTTATCTATCAGTGGATACTTGGCTTGCTTCAATATCTTGTTTATTGTAAATACTTCAGTTAGCATAGGAGTGAATACATCTTTTTGAATTAGTCTTTTTGTTTCTTTGGGTAAATAGCCCGTAGTGGAATTACTGCATCATATGGTATTTCTAACTTTTTGAGGAACCTCCAAACTGTCCTCCTCAGTGGCTGCACCAGTTTGCATCCCCACCAACAGTGCAGGAGGGCTTCCCTTTTTCCACATCCTTGGCAACACTTCTTATCTCTTGTCTTTTTTTTGATACTAGCCATTCTGACAGGTGTGAGGTGGTATCTCACTGTGGTTTTGATTTGTATTTGCCTGATGATGAGTGATGTTGATACTCTTTTCATGTGTCTGTTGGCCATCTTCATGTCTTTGGAAAAATGTCTATTCAGATACTCTGCCCATTTTTGAATTGGATTTTTTTTTTTTTTGGTGTTGAGTTTTATGTTTTTTATAGATTTTGGATACTAACCCTTTATCTGATATGTCATTTGCAATTATCTTCTCCCATTCCGATGACTGGTTTTTGGTTTTGCTTATTGTTTCCTTCGCTGTGCAGAAGCTTTTTGTCTTGATGAGGTCCCAATAGTTCATTTATGCTTTTGTTTCCCTTGCCTCTGGAGACGTTTTGAGTAAGAAGTTGCTGCAGCCAAGATCAAAGAGGTTTTTGCCTGCTTTCCCCCTTCTAGGATTTTGATGGCTTCCTCTCTTACATTTAAGTCTTTCATCCATTTTGAGTTTATTTTTGTGTATGGTGTAGTAAAGTTGTCTAGGTTCATTCCTCTTGTCACTGTCCAGTTTTCCCAACACCATTGGCTGAAGACACTGTCTTTATTCTGCTGGATATTCCTTCCTGCTTTGTCAAAGATTAGTTGGCCATACATTAGTGGATCCACTTCTGAGTTCTCTATTTTGTTCCATTTATCTGAGCGTCTGGTTTTTGTGCCAGTACCATACTGTCTTCATGATTACAGCTTTGTAATATGTGAAGTCCAGGATTGTGATGCCTCCAGCTTTGGTTTTCTTTTTCAGGATTGCTGTGGCTATTTGGAGTATTTTCTGGTTCCAAACAAATTTTAGGACTGTTTGTTCAAGCTCTGTGAAGAACGCTGCTGCTATTTTGACAGGGATTGCCTTGAATAGGTAGATTGCTTTGGATAGTATCAATATTTTAACAACATTTTTTCTTCCAATCCATGAACATGGAATATTTTTCCTTTTTTTTTTATGTCTTCTTCAATTTCTTTCATAAGCTTTCTATAGTTATCAGTGTATTTCTCACCTCTTTGGTTAGGTTTATTCCTAGGTATTTTATAGTTTTGGGTGCAATTGTAAATGGGATCAATTCCTTGATTTCCCTTTCTGCTGCTTCATTATTGGTGTATAGAAACACAACCGATTTCTGTGCATTGATTTCATATGCTGTGACTTTGCTGAATTCACGGATCAGTTCTAACAGTTTTTTGGTGAAATCTTTTTGATTTTCCACATAGAGTATCATGTCATCTGTGAAGATTGAGTTACACTCCCTCCTTGCTGATTTGGATGCCTTTTATTTCTTTCTGTTGTCTGAGTGCTAAAGCTAGGACTTCAAACACTATGTTGAATAACAGTGGTGAAAGTGGACATCCTTGTCAAGTTTCTGACCTTAAGGAGAAAGCTCTTAGTTTTTCCCCATTGAGGATGATATGAGTGGTGGGTCTTTTGTATCTGGCTTTATGATCTGGAATTATGATCCTTCTATTCCTACTTTCTTGAGGCTTTTTATCAAGAAAGGATGCTGTATTTTGTCAAATACTTCCTCTGCATCTATTGAAAGGATCATGTGGTTCTTGTCCTTTCTTTTATTAATGTGATGTATCACATTAATTTAGTTGCAGATATTGAACCAGCCCTGCATCCCAGGAATAAATCCCACTTGATTGCAGTGAATAGTTCTTTTAATATATTGTTGGATCTGGTTGGCTAGTATCTTATTGAGAATTTTTGCAGCCATGTTCATTAGGGAAATTGGTCTGTTCTCCATTTTAGTGGGGTCTTTCTCTGGTTTTGGAATAAAGATAATGCTGACCTTGTAAAATGAGTTTGGAAGTTTTCCTTCTATTTTTTGGAACAGCTTCAAAATAATGAATGCTAACTGTTCTTTAAATGTTTGGTAGAATTTCCCTGGAAAGCCATCCAGGCCTGGATGCTTGTTTATTGGGAGATTTTTGATTACTGGTTTTATGGGTCTATTCAAATTTTCTATTTTTTCCTGTTTCAGTTCTGGTAGATTATATGTTCCTAGGAATTTGTCCACTTCTTCTAGATTGCCCAATTCATTGGCATATAATTGCTCATAGTATTCTCTTATTATTGTTTGTATTTCTGCAGTGTTGGTTATGACCTTTCCTCCCTCATTCTTGATTTATTGGGTTCCTTTTTCTTTTTGGTAAGTCTGACTAGGGGGTTATCAATTTTGTTAATTCTTTCAAAGAACCAGCTCCTTGTTTCATTGATCTGTTCTACGGTTTTTGGTTTTTATTTATTTTGCTATCATTGATTTCTGCTCTAATCTTTATTATTTCCCGTCTTCTGTTGGTTTGGGGCTTTGTTTGCTGTTCTTTTTCTGCCTCTCTAAGGTGTAAAGTTAGGTTGTGTATCTGAGACCTTTCTTTCTTCTTTAGAAAGGCCTGGATTGCTACATACTTTCCTCTTATGACCACCTTTGCTGCGTCCCAGAGGTTTCGGGGTGTGGTGTTATCATTTTCTTTGGCTTCCATGTACTTTTTAATTTCCTCTTTAATTTCTTGGTTAACCCATTCATTCCTTAGGATGTTCTTTGATCTCCAAGTATTCGTGGTCTTTCCAAATATTTTTCTTGCGGTTGATTTCGAGTTTCATAGCACTGTGGTCTGAAAATATTCACTGAATGATCTCAATCTTTTTGAACTTGTTGAGGGCTGATTTGTGTCCCAGTATGTGATCTGTTCTGGAGAACGTTCCATGTGCACTGGAGAAGAATGTGTATTCTGTTGCTTTAGAATGAAATATTCTGAATGTATCTGTTAAGTCCATCCTGTCCAGTGTGTCAAAGTCTTTGTTTCCTTGTTGATTTTCTGCTTAGATCTGTGCATTGCTGTAAGTACAGTGTTGAAGTCCCCCACTATTATGGTAATATTATCAATGAGTTTGTTTGTGATTCATTTATATATTTGGGTGTTAAGGGAATAAATGTTTACAATTGTTAGATCTTCTTGATGGATAGACCCCTTAATTATGATATAATGCCCTTCTCTTCATCTCTTGTTACAGTCTTTATTTTTCAATGTTTTTATTTATTTTTGAGAGAGAGCATTAGTGGAGGAGGGGCAGAAAGGAGGAGACACAGAATCTGAAGCAGGCTCTAGGCTCTGAGCTGTCAGTACAGAGCCCAATGCAAGGCTCAAACTCATGAACATTGAGATCATGACCTGAGCCAAAGTCAGATGCCTCTACAGTCTTTATTTTAAAATCTAGTTTGATGTAAGTATGGCTAGTCTGACTTTGTTTTGTCACCTATTAGCAGATAGATGGTTCTCCATCCCCTTAGTTTCAATCTGAAGGTGTCTTTAGGTCTAAAATGGGTCTTTGTAAACAGTATGTAGATGGATCTTGTTTTCTTAACCATTCTGATACCCTAGATCTTCTGATTGAAGCATTTAGTCTATTGACGTTTAGAGTGGGTACTGAAATAATTTAGTGCCATTGTGTTACCTGTAGAGTTGGAGTTTCTGGTGGTGTTCTCTGGTCCTTTCTAGTCTTTGTTGCTTTTGGTCTTCTTTGTTTTGTTACGCCTTTTATCCCCTCAGAATTCCCCTTAAAGTTTCTTGCAGTGCTGCTTTAAGTGATCATGAACTCCTTTAGTTTTTGTTTGTCTGGGAAACTCTTTATCTCTCCTTCTATTTTGAATGACAGCTTTGCTGGATAAAAATTTCTTGACTGCAGATTTTTCCAATTCAGCATGTTGAATATATCCTGCCACTCCTTTCTGGTCTGCCAAGTTTCTGTGGATAGGTCTGCTGCAAACCTTATCTGTCTTCCCTTATAGGTTAAGGACTTTTTTCCCTTGCTACTTTCATAATTCTTTCCTTACCTGTGTATTTGTGAATTTGACTAGGATATGCCTTGTCAGTGGTTGGTTTTTGTAGAATCTAATGGGAGTTCTCTGCGAATCTTGGATTTTGATGTCTTTGTCTTTCCCCAGGTTAGGAAAGTTTTCCACTATAATTTGCTCACATAAACCTTCTACCCTTTTTCTCTCTTTATCTTCTGGGACTCCTATGATTCAGATGTTATTCCTTTTTAGTAAGTCACTGAGTTCTCTAAGTCTTGTATCGTGCTCTCTTGCCTTAGTTTCCCTTTTTTTTCTGATTAGTCTCCATAATTTTGTCTTCTATATCACTGATTCGCTACTCTGCTTGGTCCATCCTTGCCAACCATAGCATCCATTCGAGATTGCATCTTGGTTATAACATTTTTTATTTCCTCCTGACTATATTTTACTTCTTCATCTCTGCAGAAAGGGAGTCAATGCTTTTTTCAATGCCAGCTAGTATTCTTATTGTTGTGATTCTAAATTCTCATTCAGACATCTTGCTTATATCTGTGTTGATTAAGCCCCGGCTGTCATTTCTTCCTGTTCTTTCTTTTGGGGTGATTTCCTTTGTTTTGTCATTTTGGAGGAAGAATAAGAATATAATAAAATTAAAATTAACTAAAATCAACACAAAAAATCAAATGAAGCTGGATCCTAGGTGGGTTTTCATCTGGTTGTTGAAAGAAGCTTGATAGGATAGAGACGGGGGGGGGGCCGCAGAAAAGGAAAAAATAAGAAAAACCTTAAATTAAAAAAATAGAATAAAATAGAATAAAATGAAATGAAATAGAATTTAGAAATTTACAAAAAAACATGGTAAAAAGAACTAAAGAAAAAAATGTTTTCAGAAAATGAAACAAAATTTTTCTATTTTTGTGCCCAAGAAGAAAAAAACAATTTCAACAAAAGCAAAAAAGAAAAAAAAAAAGACCAGCAAACAGAATGAAACCCGAATGAAATTACATCCAGTTTTCCCTAGAACTTAAACTATGAAGCACTTTATAATCTGTACACAAAGCAGGTGGAGGAATTTGTGGTGGTCTTATAGGGCATGTGCTTGGTGGGCACAGTTGTCATGGCTTCATTCTCCACTAGGTGGCACTTCTTAGCTTACTGGAGTGGATCAGTGTGGTGCATGTGTATGTGTATGCTCATGTGTGGGAGAGGTGAAAATGACTTCACCCAGCTTCCCAGCCTCTGGCACAGGACCTCTGCACTCTCACCAGCCTGCAATCAAGCACCCCTCCTTTGTCTCTGGCTTCTGTCCATTCTCCACTTCTACGCTGTTTGCATCCAAGCCGTCAGCCTGCCAGGCGGCACCTGCCTCCTGAACTTTATCTCAGACGGGGCTGTGTTTCCAAACCCCTCACTTTTGAGAACACGGTGGTTTGGACCTGCTCTGACCCTCTGGGGGAGGGTCTCTGAAGCAATCGCCAGGTGCCAGCTTGCCCCCGGGAATGTTCCTGTGATCACCCTGTGGCAAAGGTTCAGAGATTGGGGCCAGTTGCCTGCTTGCCCCAGAAAAAAGGTTGTTCAATCAAGCAGTGGCAGTGGTTCAGAGATTATAGCAAATCATAACACACAATTGGCGCCAGGTTTCAATGCACCCTGGCTTCTTTGCTCCAATACCAGAAAACATGGCTGTTCTCCAGGGTCCACTGGGACTTTTGCTTGTGTGGAGGCCATATGGCCTTTACCAAATGCCCTCCTAGCAGAAGAATGGCTTCTCCCCATGTAACCCACAGACTCCTGGGAACTTGCTCCATGCCCTTCCTCCCCACCAGAGTACCACCAGGTATGAAGCTCTGGAATTTACAACTCTGGGCTCCCCCATTTACAGAGTCCTAATGGTATTGAAACCCTCTCCTTGGGGCGCCTGGGTGGCTTGGTCGGTTAAGCATCCGACTTCGGCTCAGGTCATGATCTTGAAGTCCGTGAGTTTGAGCCCCACATCGGGCTCTGTGCTGACAGCTCAGAGCCTGGATCCTGTTTCAGATTCTGTGTCTCCCTCTCTCTGTGACCCTCCCCCATTCATGCTCTGTCTCTCTCTGTCTCAAAAATAAACGTTTAAAAAAAAAAAAGAAACCCTCTCCTTTCTCCCCATCAATGGTTTTGGGAAACAGATTTCTTGTTCAGTCCCTTGTTAGTGTTTCCACTCTTTCTCTTTCTCTCCAGCTACTTTCAGTGAGAGTGATTTTCTTGTAATCTTCCCCTTTCTCTGTCTTCTTTCCACAAAAACAGCTCCCTATCCTCCACAGCTTCTGTCTCCCCCAATTCACCTCTGTGCTGCACACCTGCTGAGTTCTGTAGCTCAAGTTATGCAGATTGTTGGGTTAAGCCTCAGATCAATTTCCTAGATGTGCAACTTGGTTTGGTGCTGATCTAGCTGCATTTCAGGAAGGAGAGAAGCTGAGAACATCCATGCTGTTCCACCATCTTGACTCTAATTTGATTTTAGAAACACCATGTCAATCCCTTATCACTTCTTTTGTTTTTATTTTTAATTTAAATTTTAATTCACTAATATACAATGCAATATTGGTTTCAAAAGTAGAATCCAGTGATTCATCACTTCCATACAACACCCAGATATTATTACACCTTTTGCCACTGGAAGAGCACAGGTAAGTGCTATTAATTTAGCTTTTTGGGCAGAAGTATGTGTTGGAAAGGATTTTGCCTCAATGGTGTTAGTTAAGCTAACTATAGCATATCCAGCTTTTCTTTCTCCCTTATCCATGAAGTTACTGCCATCTATAAGCCAATTATTTGCATTTTCAACAAGGGAATCTCTTAAATCTGGTCTGCTGGAATAAATAAGATCGATAATCTCTGAGCAGTCATGTTCTAGCATAGAAGTATGATGGTCGGGCCCAGGCATAAGGGTAGCTGGGTTTAAAGTCTGACCAGTTGTAAGTATTATTTCAGGTATGTCTAAAGGCATAGCCTTGTATTAAGTAAGCCAGCCTCCAGTCATCCATTGGTGGCCTTTGCTCTCTCAGACACTTTGGACCTGATTTAGAGTCATCACTGTTAAGGACTGTCCATATTAAATCTTGGAGCTTTTTCTACAAGGAGGACTGTTTCCACCACTGATCAGAGACAGACCAGCCACCCTTGTTCTACATTATCAAGTGGCTTTGAAAGCTAGCCCACTGTCTTATTTCATTTTCTAATTTCTGGGTAAGAAAATCCTGTCCCTGTTTTTCTCTCACCTATAAAGTGAAAGGTCTTTCTAAATTTGGTAAAGCCAAAGCTGGGGTTGATGAAAGCTTAGCTTTTAATGTTTGAAAGGCCTTCTTCTGGGCTTAGGCCAGAGTAAAAGTTTTTCATTAGGGCCTTGAACTGAGTCCTGCAATGTTCGGGCCAACAGTCCAAATCCAGGAATCCATTAGTGGCAAAAACCCACCATACCTAGGGAAGTACAGAGTTGTTTTTTGGAGTTGGGGATCCAAGATCTAATAAAGCTTTTTTTCTGTCAGTAGACAGGGTACAATGACCTGAAGTTAGTTCATATCCCAGATACTGGACTTTTTGTTTAGATATTTGTGCCTTTTTGGGAAAGACAGGATACCCCCTGCCTGCCAAGAAATTAAAGTTACAAAATTACTATCAGATGTTTCTTTTGTGGGACTACAGATTAAAAGATCATCCTATAGTCCCTTGAGGCAAGGATATATCATGTATGTCTCTGCTAAGTGCAGCCCTGAATGGGTGAGGACTCTGCTAAATCCCTGCAACAAGACCACCCACGTTAATTGAGCAGCCTGTGGGTTTAAAGGCTAGGCCCATTCAAAAGCAAATAATGCTGTGTTTCTTCACTTAGAGGGCTAGAATAGACAGCATCCTTTAAATCAATTGGCATCACCAGGGACTGAATAAGAATAGTATATGGATTTGGCACAATGCAATGGATAGATCTATTTCATTTATTGCTCTTAAGTCTTGTACCATTCAATATTCTCCATTTGCCTTCTTTACTGGTAAAATTTGAATGTTAAAAGGATAGTCACAAGGCCTTAACATACCGTGTTTGAGAAACTTACCAATGAGCTTCGTAGTCCAACTCTTGCCTCAGGGTTTAAGGGATATTTTTTATGAAGTATGGTGGTTGGGTCTTTTAAGGTCACTTTAACTGGTTGGGCTTTAAGAGCCTATCCTGGAACATCACATTCCCAGAGCTGTGGATTTGTTTCCTTCCAGGTATTAGAAGAGTTATCAGGGTAAGGTTTTAATTCTCTAGATGTTAAAGAGAACAAGCCATCTTCCTCAAGCAAATCTGCTCCCTAGTTTATATATGAAGTCTCATCCAAGTAATGGAGTGACAGAAGGACTAGAAAAACATGAGTTTACTAGCTGACTTTTGTATTTGCAAATTAAAGCCATTCCCTGAAGGCGTCTTTGAGTTTGCCTCTCAATACCAGGAATTTTATGGTTAGAAATTCTGGTAGGACCAGAGTGCTGAATAAGAATAGTCTAAGCAGACCCTGTATCAATAAGGAAATTGATAAACTTACCTTCCACATCCAAAGTAATCAGGGCTCAGTCATCTTGATGTCACAGGCAGCCCAACCAGCCTCAGAAGCCCCCTCATGCCAGATGCTCAGGTTCCTGCTCTCAGGTGGGGAAGTGAGTTCCTGTCTTCCTGTCTCTGGAGTGGGAACAGTCTTTCTTCCAATGTCCTTCTTCCTTACAGGCAGGATATGGCCCTGGTGGAAAGACTTCGTTTGGACGTTGCTTGCTCCGATGTCCAATATGACCACACCTATAGTATGGGGTCTTACCTGGTCCTTTATTTGATGATGCCTTTTTCTTTGGCCTATGGTTAGTCTGGCATTGTGGGGAATCCTCAATAGGGTCAGCTAATATATAAGGCTGTATTTTACCCTGCAATTTAGGTCTCCAGTCCTTTTCATGTCTTAAAGCCATATCTCTATTATTAAAAAACCCCAGTAGCTATCTCTGGTAGGTGCTAGGTGGGGGGTTTGAGGGCCTAAAGCCATTTTAGTCCATTTTTGACAGGTGTCACATGCCAATTCACTTATAAAATGTATGTTTGATATATAGTTCTAACCCAACTATATCAAAGTTGGGTCCAGATTTGTATATTTACATATGGCTTATATCAAGTGACCATGAGATAGAGCTGGATTCTCATCAGCTCATAGAGTAACTTTCTGAATTTTATCAAAGTTGACAGGTTTAGTCTTCTTTTTTCATTCCTTCTATAAAACTAGTGATTATATGGTCTTGTCTTTACCTTCCTATCTTCTGGATAATTTGAACATGGTTTGGTATTTGGAACAGCAGTGACCCCTACCACATAGAGATCTCTATCTTTGGCTGCTAGTCTGTCAGCAAATTCTTGAGCCCTTGTGTAGATATGGTTCTTTTCCTCAAGGGTGCAACAACAAGTTTATATAATGGATCTATCTTGCCTGATCAAATCAAACATAATGGATAATTATTGAAAACCCTCAATAAATTGAGAAGTGTTTTTGGCATATTGTCCTAATTATTTTATCTGAGCCAAGACTGCCATGGAGAACCCAACGTTGACTCTGATAGTGCCCATCTCTCTACTAACAACCCCCCTAAGAGGATGGAATCCAGATTTAGGTAGAACTCCCAGAAGATAGGGAGCCCTGCATCTGGCATGTCCAGCCCAGCAGGAACAAAGGGGTCTTGGGGCTTGTAAGGAGGAGGGACAGTAACAGAATCAATGTCCCCTTTGTTGAAACTGGCCAGTGGTTCCTCTGTGGTCCATGTTTGTTAAGAGAAAGGTGCCTCTTTGGACAATCATCCAATATGTTGAGAGAGGGGTTATTAACCTGGTTTGTAGCCAAATACATTCTGCAAGAAGCCCTTAGCCCTTAGAAGATCTCATTGGTATATAGTAATAACATTTATTGTCCCATTAATGGGCCATTTTTCCTTATCTAGGGAATTCTGAGGCTATGCATTATTGCAGAAGATGAGCCTTCTTTTTTTTTTTCAATATATGAAGTATACTGTCAAATTGGTTTCCATACAACACCCAGTGCTCATCCCAAAAGGTGCCCTCCTCAATACCCATCCCCCCCACCCCCCCATCAGCCCTCAGTTCGTTCTCAGTTTTTTTATTTTTTTAAAGTTTTTTTTTTTCAACGTTTATTTATTTTTGGGACAGAGAGAGACAGAGCATGAACGGGAGAGGGGCAGAGAGAGAGGGAGACTCAGAATCGGAAACAGGCTCCAGGCTCTGAGCCATCAGCCCAGAGCCTGACGCGGGCTCGAACTCACGGACCGTGAGATCGTGACCTGGCTGAAGTCGGACGCTTAACCGACTGCGCCACCCAGGCGCCCCACAGTTTTTAAGAGTCTCCTATGCTTTGGCTCTCTCCCACTCTAACCTCTTTTTTTTTTCCTTCCCCTCCCCCATGGGTTTCTGTTAAGTTTCTCAGGATCCACATAAGAGTGAAACCATATGATATCTGTCTTTCTCTGTATGGCTTATTTTACTTAGCATAACACTCTCCAGTTCCATCCATGTTGCTACAAAGGGCCATATTTCATTTTCTCATTGCCACGTAGTACTCCATTGTGTATATAAACCACAATTTCTTTATCCATTCATCAGTTGATGGACATTTGAGCCTTCTTTAAATCTTACAACCCTAATTGGTTTCAATGGGTTAAGAGATACCTGGGGGGCTGAGGGGGATCTTTGGGGACTGAAGAGTAAAATCCCATGTTTCTATAAAAGTGGGCAAGTCCAGGGGCGCCTGGGTGGCGCAGTCAGTTAAGCGTCCGACTTCAGCCAGGTCACCATCTCGCGGTGCGTGAGTTCGATCCCCGCGTCAGGCTCTGGGCTGATGGCTCAGAGCCTGGAGCCTGTTTCCGATTCTGTGTCTCCCTCTCTCTCTGCCCCTCCCCCGTTCATGCTCTGTCTCTCTCTGTCCCAAAAATAAATAAAAACGTTGAAAAAAAAATTAAAAAAAAAAAGTGGGCAAGTCCATTACCATAATACCCCCCAACTCCTGGGTGGCATCCCACTCAGGTTAATGTCAACTGTTCCCAGTGTTCCAAGCAACAGAGGCATCCCTCAAAAAGCCAGAAGAACTGGTTTGTTTACTGAAGGGATATCAATGCTCCTTCACTTCCCTATTGTAGGTTCTGGTAGATGCACCTGCTGTTTTAAGCCATGGAGATGCCAAGAATTTTCAGGGAGAGATACCTAACGTTACAATTTACGTAGTCTGTAGAGGACACTTATGAAGAATAGTAAAGATGGAAATCCAGCATGGCCTAAGTGACATTCCAATACATGTAGTCTTTTGCAGCTGAGTTCCCCAGGAAACCATCCCTGGTTGGGTTTTAACTCAATCCAGTACTGGTGTCAGCTGGCTCTGAGCAGAGGTCTCACAGCCAGATGTAGCTTAGACCAGAGATGTGGAGGGGATCACATTAGACCAATGGGGAGGAAACCTTACATGAGAGTCTTAAGATTGACAGCCATCCTAGTGACTTAGGTGGCTGTCCTATGCTCAAGAAAAACAGCTGTATAAAAGAAAAGAAAGAGCAGACATCAAGTTTCTTGGTCCTATTACCATTCCATCCAGGGTACTAGCTCCCAGTCAAAAGGCAAACCTTTATTTTCTCCTCTAGGGTTTTGATGGTTTCCTGTATCACATTTAGGTCTTTCATCCATTTTGAGTTTCTTTTCGTGTGTGGTGTAAGAAAGTGGTCTAGTTTCGTTCTTCTGCATGTTGCTGTCCAGTTCTCCCAGCACCATTTACCAAAGAGACTGTCTTTTCTCCATTGGATACTCTTTCCTGCTTTGTCAAAGATTAATTGGCCATACATTTGTGGGTCAAATACTGGTTTCTCTATTCTGTTCCATTAGTCTATGTGTCTGTTCTTGTGCCAGTACCATACTGTGTTGATGATTACAGCTTTGTAGTAGAGGCTAAAGTCTGGGATTGTGATGCCTCCCACTTTGGTTTTCTTTTTCAACATAACTTTGGCTATTCAGGGTCTTTTGTGGTTCCATACAAATTTTAGGATTGTTTGTTCTAGCTTCAAGAAGAATTCCAGTGCAATTTTGCTTGGGAATGCATTGAATGTGTAGATTGCTTTGGGTAGTATCAACCTTCTAACAATATTTGTTCTTCCAAACCATGAGTGTGGGGTGTTTTTCCACTTCTTTGGGTCTTCAATTTCCTTCATAAGTTTTCTATAGTTTTCAGAATACAGATCTTTTACAACTTTGGTTAGGTTTATTCCTAGGTATTTATGATTCTTGGTGCAATTATAAATGGGAATGATTTCTTGATTTTTCTTTCTGTTGCTTCATTATTGGTGTATAGAAATGCAACTGATTTCTGTGCATTGAATGTGTATCCTGTGACTTTGCTGAATTCATGGATCAGTTCTAGAAGCTTTTTGGTGGAATCTTTTCGGTTTTCCATATAGAGCATCATGTCCTCTGCAAAGAGGGAAAGTTTGACTTCCACCTTGCCAATTTGGATGCCTTTTATTCCTTTGTGTTGTCTGATTGCTGAGGCTAGGACTTCCAACACTATGTTAAACAACAATGGTAAGAGTGGACATCCCTGCTGTGTTCCTGATCTCAGGAGGAAAACTCTCAGTTTTTCCCCAATGAGGATGATATTAGCTGTGGCTTTTTCATATATGACTTCCTCAGCCACAGCAATTTCTTGTTTGACACATCTCCAAAGCCAATAGAAATAAAAACAAAAATGAACTGTTGGGACCTCATCAAGATAAAAAGCTTCTGCACTGCAAAGGAAACAATCAACAAAACTAAAAGGCAACCGACAGAATGGGAGAAGATATTTGCAAATGACATGTCAGATAAAGGATTAGTATCCAAAATCTATAAAGAACTTGCCAAACTCAATACACAAAAAACAAATAACTCTGTGGAGAAATGCGCAGAAGACATGAATAGACACTTTTCCAAAGAAGACATCCAGATGGCCAACAGACACACGAAAAGATGTTCAACGTCACTCATCATCAGGGAAAAACAAATCACAAACAAACCACAGTGAGCTACCACCTCACATCAGTCATAGTGGCTAAAATTAACTCAGGAAACAACAGGTTTTGGCAAGGATGTGGAAAAAGGGGAACACTTTTGCACCACCGATGGGAATGCAAACTGGTGCAGCCACTCTGGAAAACAGTATGGAGGTTCCTCAAAAAATTAAAAATAGAACTACCCTATGACCCAGTAATTGTACTACTAGGAATTTATCCAAAGGATGCAAAAATGCTGATTCAAAGGGGCGCAGGCACCCCAATGTTCATAGCAGCACTATCAACAATAGCCAAAGTATGGAAAGAGCACAAATGTCCATTGATGGATGGATAAAGAAGATGTGGTATATAAATACAATGACTCATGATGTTAAGTACCTCTCACATACTTGTTGGCCATTTGTATGTTTACTTTAAAAAATTGTCTGGGGCCCCTGGGTGGCTCAGTAAGTTAAGCAACCAACTCTTGATTTCAGCTCAGGTCATGATCTCACAGTTCGTGGGATTGGGCTCAGTGCTGACAGCATGGAGCCTGCTTGGGAGCTCTCTCTCCCTCTCTGCCCCTCCCCCTGCACTCATGCACTCTCATGTGCTCACTCTCTCTTAGATAAACATTTAAAAAATTAAAAAGAGCTCATCTGATCCTTTGCCATTTTTTTTTTTGCTACTGAATTATAGGAGTGCCTTATATATTTTCAATATTTACCCACTATGAAATATATGGTTTGTAAATATTTTCTCCTATAGATTATGTTTTCATTTTGTTGATTATTTTTACCTTTTCTTCCTGTGCTTTTGTTGTCACATCCAAAAATTATTGCCGAGACCACTGCCTGTGCTCACTTCAGCACATACACTAAAATTGCCAAGAAAACTACCAATAAGCTTTTCCCCTAGGTTTTCTTCTAAGAGTTTTATAGTTTTTAGTCTTACATTTAAATCTCTAATCTAAGTCAATTTTTGTGACTGGTGTAGATAAGGATCCAATTTCATTCTTGAGCATGTAGATATTCAGTTTTTCCAACACCATTTATTGAAGATACTATCTTTTCATCATTTGTGTATTCTTGGTGCCCATGTTACAGATGAGCTGACATATGCATGGGTTTATTTCAGGGTTCTTCATCAGTTCCGTTGGTGTATGTGTCTGCTCTTATACCAGTACCACACTGTTTTCATTACTGTAGCTTTGCAATGTAATTTGTAGTCAGAAAGTATGCTCCCTTCAATTTCGTTCTTTCTTAAGATTGCTTTGTCTATTAAGAGTCTTTGGCAGTTCCATATGAATTTTAGGATTGTTTTTTCTATTTCTGAAACATGTCTTTGGAATTTGATAGCAATCTACAGATTCAGTGCAATCCCTTTGGGTAGTATGAACATGTTTTCCAGTTTTATTGAAATATGAACATAATGTAAGTTTAAGGTGTACACCATGTTGACTTGATAATTTGCAAAATGATTACCACCATAGCAAGGACTAATACCTCCATCCCATCACATAATTACTGTTTTTTGGTGGGTTTTTTTTTTTTTTTCTAGAGAAAGAGAGCATGAGCCAGGGAGGGACAGAGGGAGAGAATATTAAGCAGGCTGCACACCCAGTGAGAGCCTGATGGCTCTCAAGACCATGAGACACAACCTGAGCCAAAATCAAGAGTTAGTTTCTTAACTGACTGAGCCACCCAGGCGCCCCAACTGTTTCTTTTTTTATGGTGAGAACATCTACAATCTATTCTCCTAGCGACTTAGAGTATATAAAATACATTATTAGCTATACTCACCATGCTATATATTAGATCCCTAGAACTCATTAATCTTATAAATGAAAGTTTGTACCCTTTGACCAAGATCTCTCCATTTCCTTCACTCCCCAGCCCCTGTTAACCACTTTACTCTGAGTTTGGATTTTTTATATTCCCCATATAAGTGATATCCCACAGTATTTGCCTTTCTCTAATTTATTTCACTTAGCATATACTCTCAGGTTTCATCCAATTTGGCGCAAATAGCAGAATGTACTTCTTTAACAGGGCTGAATATTTTATATATGTACATATGTGCATATTTATACACACACACATACATATTCAAATATAGAGCACACACAGCGCATCCTTATCCATTCATTGTTGACCCTTAGGTTGTTTCCATATCTTGCCTGCTGTGAATAATGCTGCAGTAAATAGGGGGATGCATATAGCTCTTCAAGAGCCTGTTTTTCTTTTCGATGGCTATATACCCAGAAGTAGGATTGCTGGATTGTATGGTGGATTTTTTTGGTTTTTGGTTTTGTTTTGGTTTTTGGTTTTGTTTTTTAAGGAGCCTCTATACCAACTTCTATAGTGGTTCTATCAATTTACATTCCCACCAATTTTGCATAATGCCAACATTCGTTATCTCTTGTCTTTTTGGTGGTAACCATTCTAGCAAGTGTGAGGTAAGATCTTTCCTGTGGTTTGGATTTGCATTTCCCTGGTGATAAGAATTGTTGAGCACTTTTTTATAAATCTGTTGGCTGTTTATAGATCTTCTTTGAAAAGAAGTCTATTCAGTTCCTCTGCCCAGTTTTATATCCGGTTGGTTGTTCAGTTGTGTGAGTTCTTTATATATTTTGGATATTAACCCCTGATCAGATACATGATTTATGAATGTTTTCTTCCATTATGTAGGTTTTCTTTTCATTTTGTTGGTTGTATCTGTTGTTGTGCACAAACTTCTTAGTTTGGTGAAGTCCTTATTTTTGCCTTTGCTGCTTGTTTGTGGGAAAAGAAAAAACTCTGCTAAGACCAGTATCAAGGAGATGTTTCCCTATGTTTCCTTCTAGGAGTTTCATGGTTTCAAGTCTTAAGTCTTTAATGCATTTTGAGTGATTTAAAATAAGTGTCCAGAGACTATCTTTTCCCCATTGAGATTCTTGGCTCCCTTGTTGAAAATTAGTTGACTCTATATGCTTGGGTTTATTTCTGGACTTTCTATTTTGTGCCATTGGTGTATGTGTCTCTTTTTATGCCAGTACCATAATATTTTAATATTTTTACTGTTGGAAATGGGTTGTTTTTCTTTTTCAGACATTTTGTTGTTAATGTATAGAAATACAACTATGTTTGGTAGGTTGACTTTGGTATCCTGCAACATTACTGAATTCATTGGTTGGGGTTTTTTTTTTTGGTAGACTCTAGGAATTTTTATATATAAGATCATATTATCTGCAAACAGAAAATGATACTTCTTCTTGCCTAATTCCTCTGGCTAGGACTTATAGTACTATGTTGAATAAAAATGGTGAGGGCGGAAATCCTTGTTTTTTCCTGATCTTAGAGGAAAAGCTTCCAGCTATTGATCATTAAGTATGACAGCTGTGGGTCTGTCAAATGTGGCCTTTAGTATGACCAAGCACATTTCTTCTATATCCAATCTATTTTTTTATCATGAAAGGAAGTTATATTTTGTCAAGTTTTTTTCTGTATTTATTAAAATGGTTATGATTTTATCTTCCATTCTATTAATGTGGTATATCACGTTTATTGATTTACATACTATATTGAACCATCCTTGCATCCCAGGGATGAATCCCACTTTATTATGATATATGATCCTTTTAATATGCTGTTGAATTTGGTGTGTCTATGTTTATCAGGAATATTGTCATGTAGGTTTTTTAATTTTTTTATTAGTTTTATTTTTGAGAGGCAGAGAGAGACAGAGTGCATGTGGGGGAGGGGCAGAGAGAGAGGGAGACACAGAATCTGAAGCAGGCTCCAGGCTCTGAGCTGTCAGCACAGAGCCCAATGTGGGGTTCAAACTCATGAACCATGAGATCAAGACCTGAGCCGAAGTTGGATGCTTAACCGACTGAGTCACTGAGGCACCCCTCGAATTTTCTTTTCTTGCAATATGTTTATCTGGCTTTGGTATGAGGGTAATACTTGCCTTGTAAAAGGAGTTTAGAAGTATTCATCTGGTAAAATTCACCCATGAATGTTTCTTGTCCTGGGCTTTTCTTTGTTAGAAGGTTTTAGATTGTTGTCTTAATCTCATTAATTGTTACTGGTCTGTTTGTATTTTCCTTTTTCTTCATAATTTAGTCTTGGTAGATTGTACGCTTCTGAGAATTTATCCAGTTTTTCTAGGTTATCCAAATTGTTGTGTGTAACTGTCCAAAGTAGTCTCAAATAATGCTTTGTGTTTCCATTATTTGAGTTTCTCACTTTTTCCTTATTTTCTTTCTTTAAAAAAAATCAAATGTATACCTATTCCAAGTTAGTGAAAACCAGTAAGTCTTGTATGGCTTAACCATGGTTCCAAGAGGCAGAAAAAAAAGGGGTGGGGCTCTCTCAAGATCTAAAGCGGTCTCTAAAAGCACCCAAAAGAAAGAGAAGCTGCCTTTAGGAATTGTCTATTATTGTAGGAGGTTAGCTGCAACTATGGTACAACCACATTTTTGTTCAGACACATTCCTCAGGCTAACAACCTGATGTTTAGCCACTTACAGATGTAGGCCCAGCTGCAGGAGGCTGGAAGTCAAGCCAAGCCCCCACTCACTGAATGAGACAAACAAGAAAGTAATAGCTGTACCACGACGGGAAGGGATCACAACTAAGGGGCATCCAAAACCAAATTTACACAAGTCACAGTCCAAATGCTTTTTTCCCCTGCCAATCTGAATTGGGAAGAAAGGGGCAATTTTTACCTTCTTTTTCAATTGGACACTACAAAAAGAGATCTTGGAGAAGGATAATTTTCTCCTCTATTCATCTTGAGTTCTTGGTTGAAGTTCTGTAATAAATGACAGATTAACAAGAAAAAATAACACACATAATAACATGTACATCTCCCACACACATGGGAGAAGTTCCGGTATGAATGACTGAAAGAGAGTACTTAAAACTCAGGTTTATGTAGAATCTTCAATCAGGAACAATAAATTTGTAGAGGAATAACAGGAGAAAAAAATGGTTTTAGTGATCCAAGGGCAACAAACTATAGGAAGGTAAATATATAGGATACAAAGGTAGATAAATGTAGATTCCTCTAGGCAGATATAAGGGTCTAACGTTGACTCTGATGGTTAACTTTTGCCCTCCCTGATAGGGGATGAGGGACACCTTTGAACATTTATTTCCTGCTTTTAGGCAAATAGGGGAGGGTAGAATTTTGTATCTGATACTTAACTGTCTTTAGTTCAAATTAATCCTTATGTCAAATTGGTATAATTTGGGATGGCATATTCTGGTTTACTTCAGTTTTAATCTTTGTTACCTCTAGATTTTGAATCCTACTGAACCAAGTCTTCTTCCAAGAGGAAGCTAAACAGGAATTTATTCATATTGTCTTCTCATACATGTACAGTTAGTTTTCGTATACTTAGATCACTGATCCACTATTCTTAGGTATTGTGTAATAAATATAATTTTTCCAAATGCATACCAAGTTGTTATAGCACTTTTATGAATGAGTCTATTAAAAAAGTAAATCCCTCCCTCAAATAAGTAAGAAAGTAAATTCCCATCACATATTCTCTCGCTGGCAAAGATACCAGTATCATGTGGAAGGATGGGTATTAAAGTCCCTAGGTGGTAGCTACTTCAAAACTCACTGGACACAGGGGCTCCTGGGTGGCTCAGTCGGTTAAGCATCCAACTTTGGCTCAGGTCATGATTTCACCATTCAGGGGTTTAAGCCCCGTGTTGGGCTCTGTGCTGACAGCTCAGAGCCTGGAGCCTGCTTCAGATTCTGTGTCTCCCTCTCTCTCTGCTCATCGACGCTTTCACTCTGTGTGCATGTCTCTTTCTCTCAAAAATAAACATTAAATTTTTTTAAAAAAACTGAATACTTAAAATTTAGGAGCATTTAAACATCTTAAATTTGAATGGCAAAAATGAGTTGTACCAGTGTTTCTTGGCACATGGAAAAGTTCATCTTAAAATGATTGCATAAATCATCAACTTCTGGAGTGATGGACTTGGTTTTATTCCTTTTGCCACAAAATAAAACTAATCCCCCCCCCGAAGGAATGGCAATTAGTATTCCTGGAATATGGCTATGAAAAAATAATCCTTTTCATTTGTTCTCCTTTCTACCTATGACCACAGTAAATTATGATCTTGGCGTGATGACACTCTTGCATGGATGGAAAGAGGCATGGAGTTCTTTGTACTAACATCCTATGAAGAACTCCAGACGGTAATTCTCTTTCTCTGCCCCTCTGAGAGTCAGCCATATTTCCTTCTCCTTTCCTAGACATCTCTTCCCTTCCTCATACAAAGACATTCTTGGGAGGTAGTGGTTAAGAGCTGGACTCTCAGAGTCAGGCTGCCTGCCATTGGCTGGGTAACCATTAAAAGTTCTTAACCACATTTGCCTCAGTATCTTACTCCTCAAACTGGGTAACAATAGTTACGGGCTTATTGAGCTGTGAGAATCAAGTGAAGAGTCTAGACTAGGGTCTAGCATGGTGTATGTGTTTAATAACGGTTAGCCACATCATTACTACAGATGTATATTTCTTCTGATGGTTTCTCCAATTTTAGGATAAGGCAATCTCAAGGATTTAGAATGGCATCCTAGCACTTCTTATTCTACTTCTGTATTTAGGCACATTCTTCAACAGTACAGTGTGTGCTTATTACATGGAAATTATTTCCACACAAAGCTGACTCCAACCCGACACCTCCCACATCTCACCATCATATACCATATGTACATAGACACCTTTACTCATTTCCAACTTGGGGACCATACACAATTAGATTGACTCTAGGAGTGCCAATCTAGGCAAAAGCTATTCAACATAAACTTTCAGACATTGGTCCAGGTTAGATTTCTCAAACTAGAATTTCCAGAACAGGTGGTGTTGAGGGTGTAGACAGGAATGAAGCCACTATAGACTATATTACATGCAACCATTCTAGTGCCAATAACAGTAGCCAATGTACATCTAACCTTTCCCCGTATCATAGGTTCTTCTGTTAACCAATCTATACCAATCTACTTGAGTGGCAGGGTTGGACAATAGATCCCTGGAATTTCAAGTTCTCTTTCATAATGTAGAACTGTTGCTAGAAAGTAGCTGCACATGTAGGCACTACATTTCCCAATCCCTCTGCCTCCATGTGGGGTTATGTGGCTTGGTTTGGCCAATAGAATTTGTCTATGAAAATCTGGTGTCACTTCAAGGCAGAATGACACAAAAGCAGGATACTTCCCCACCCACTAGTGGAAAAGAGAGAAGTGTCCATACATGGAGTATAGAGCCTCAAAATAGCGGGGGGGTTGGACCATAAATCATATTAAGATGTATGCAATTAGCAGAACCCCCACTAGATTCTATGTGAGCCATGAAAAACAGTGCTAAATGTTAAGTTCACGGAAATTAATTATATAAGCTACCTTCCCTGATAACATCTTCATAACCACCTTATGTTGTAGTTACTTTTGTAACTTGAATTTTACAGATTTGAAAACAGAAGCATATATAACATTAAAGAATTTCAGAGAGTTACCCAGATGTTAATTGTTCAAACTTAATTAGAACTAGAACACCACTTGTGTAATCAGTGCTTGTCACCACTATCTGCTGACCATGTTTTCTTTCTCCAGGACCTTGGGGGCAGTGTAGAGAAGAGTCATCAATTCCTTGGTTGAGAATGGAAACCTGAAGCACCACTGAGTCAGTCCTCCAAAAACAGTTCCTTCTCACAACAAAGAAGAACAAAATGTCCAGCTATGTCACAACTTGTAGTGCTATATTGGGCTTCACTAAAGCATCAATGCTGAGAAAGAGTGACAGGGGATGGTTCTGGGGCTCCAAGGTTGTATCAGAGAAATTGATTGTTTGGTTCTATGTCTCGTGTTTTATAGGAATGTCAAAGATATGTCTTGACTGACCCATATTCAATGTTTGAGGCAGTTTCGTTATTTTCAGAATAAAGACAAATGGGCCTCACAGCACCATGGGAAGGAAGGATCAGGAAGTACATAGCTCACCTTTTCCTCTGAATAGTAACTACCCCTGCTGAGGGCTCAGAGAACCCAGAGTATTAGGAACTTCCAGCCTATCTTGGTTATTTAGGTGCTCTGGATTATCCATCTTCTTGTAACTTTATTTTGGAGTAATATATAACTGCTCCTTATCTACTTTTCCCCAAAGACTACATCCTTGTAGCTATAGTACAACATCAAATATAGGAACACAGTATCACAAAAATCTATAGAGCTTGAAGATTTAACTTTACATGAATTCATTTTTTTTTTATTTTTTTTCAATGTTTATTTATTTTTGGGACAGAGAGAGACAGAGCATGAACGGGGGAGGGGCAGAGAGAGAGGGAGACACAGAACCGGAAACAGGCTCCAGGCTCCGAGCCATCAGCCCAGAGCCTGACGCGGGGCTCGAACTCATGGACCGCGAGATCGTGACCTGGCTGAAGTTGGACGCTTAACTGACTGCGCCACCCAGGCGCCCCTGAATTCATTTTTTTAATATGAAATTTATTTTCAAATTGGTTTCCATAACACCCAGTACTCATCCCAACAGGTGCCCTCCTCAATACCCATCACCCACCGTCCATCAACCCTCAGTTTATTCTCAGTTTTTAAGAGTCTCATATGGTTTGGCTCCCTCCCTCTCTTTTTTTTCCTTCCCCTCCCCCATGGACTTCTGTTAAGTTTCTCAGGATCCACATACAAGTGAAAACATATGGTATGTGTCTTTCTATTTTTGACTTATTTCATTTAGCATAACACTCTCCAGTTCCATCCACGTTGCTACAAGGGGCCATATTTCATTCTTATTGCCATGTACTATTCCATTGTATATATAAACCACAACTTCTTTATCCATTCATCAGTTGATGGACATTTAGGCTCTTTCCATAATTTGGCTATTGTTGAAAGTGCTGCTATAAACGTTGGGGTACAAGTGCCCCTCTGCATCAGCACTCCTGTATCCCTTGGGTAAATTCCTAGCAGTGCTATTGCTGGGTCATATGGTAGATTTGTTTTTAATTTTTTGAGGAACCTCCCCACTGTTTTCCAGAGAGGCTGCACTAGTTTGCATTCCCACCAACAGTGCAAGAGGGTTCCTGTTTCTCCACATCCTCTCCAATATCTATAGTCTCCTGATGTGTTCATTTTAGCCACTCTTACTGATGTGCAGTGGTAGCTCAGTGTGGTTTTGATTTGTGTTTCCCTGATGAGGAGTGACTGTGAGCATCTGTTCATGTGCCTGTTGGCTATCTGGATGCTTCTTTGGAAAAGTGTCTATTCATGTCTTATGCCCATTTCTTCACTGGATTATTTGTTTTTTGGGTGTGGAGTTTGGTGAGTTCTTTATAGATTTTGGATACTAGCCCTTTGTCTGATATGTCATTTGCAAATATCTTTTCCCATTCCGTTAGTTGCCTTTTAGTTTTGTTAATTGTTTCCTTTGCAGTGCAGAAGCTTTTTATCTTGATGAGGTCCCAATAGTTCATTTTTGCTTTTAATTCCCTTGCTTTTGGAGATGTGTCAAGTAAGAAATTTCTGTGGCTGAGGTCAGAGAGGTGTTTTCCTGCTTTCTCCTGTAGGGTTTTGATGGTTTCCTGTCTCACAATTAGGTCCTTCATCCATTTTGAGTTTATTTTTGTGAATGGGTAAGAAAGTAGCCTAGTTTCATTCTTCTGCCTGTTGGTGTCCAGTTCTCCCAGCACCATTTGTTAAAGAGACTGTCTTTTTTCCATTGGATATTCTTTCCTGCTTTGTCAGAGATTAGTTGGCCATACTTTTGTGGGTCCAATTCAGGAGTCTCTATTCCATTGGTCTATGTGTCTGTTTTTGTGCCAATACCATGCTCTCTTGATGATTAACACTTTGTAGGAGGGGCTCAAGTCTGGGATTGTGATGCCTCCTGCTTTGGTCTTCTTCAATATTACTTTGGCTATTCGAGGTCTTTTGTGGTTCCATACAAATGTTAGGATTGCTTGTTCTAGCTTTGAGAAGAATTCTGGTGCAATTTTGATTGGGATTGCATTGAATGTGTTGATAGCTTTGGGCAGTATTGACATTTTAACAATATTTATTCTTCCAATCCATGAGCATGGAATGTTTTTCCATTTCTTTGTATAACTTTACATGAATTCAGATATGTGTGTATTTACGTGAAATTTTATCACATATGTAGATTCTTATCACCACCAATGTCTTCCTTATGACACCTCTTCATATTCATACCCACATCTCTCCCAGCCCCATCCATAACTCAGTGATCACTAATGTATTCAACATACTTATTTTGTGATTGAGAATTTTATATAAATTAAGCAATGTATAATGTACCTTTTGATATTGGCTTTTTTCACTGAACATAATACCCTTGAGATGCTTCCAAATTTTTACGTATATCAATTGTTCAGTTTTTTAATTGCTGAGGAGGATCCCATGGTACAGATGTATCACTATTTATTGATATATTAAAAGATATTTGGAGTGTTTACTCCTTTTTTTGCTATTACAAATAAAGCTACTATTAACAATCATACACGGTTATTTATTTAAACATGTATTTTTTAAAGTATTTAAGAGTGACTGAATCCCAAGCAGGCTGCATGCTGTCAGCACAGTCTGATGTGAGGATCCAACTCATGAACCATGAGATGATGACCTAAGTCGAAATCAAGAGTGAACTGTTTAACCAACCAAGCCACCCAGGCACCCCAATTTGGCCATGTATTTTTTTCCTCTGGGTAAGTGCCCAGGAATACAATTGCTAGTCATATGGTAAATGTATGTTTTTCAATTCTTCAAAAAGAATCTAAATATTTGGAGGGGCTATACCATTTTGTATTCCCACCAGACCTAGATGAGGGATGGTCTTCAGAGGTATCATTCATTCACCAAAAATATCTCATGTCCAGTGTCATGCTTTTGAGTACACGGGTATTTGGTTAAGAAGAATGCAAAACATGATATATATCATAAATGCTTATCATCTTACTTTAGAGTTCTCATCCTATTTTTGATGGCATCCTTGATCCTATCATCCAACCCAGATGTTATTGACCATTCCTAGACTTCTTCCCATGTTTTTTAAAAAATTTAATGTTTATTTTTGAGAGAGCAGGGGGAAGGCGGGAGAGGAAGACACAAAATCTGAAGTAGGCTCTAGGCTCCAAGCTGTCCGCACAGAGCTCCTTGCAGGGCTCGAGCCCATGAACAGTGATATCATGACCTGAGCAGAAGTCGGACACTTAACTAATGGAGCCACCCAGGTGCCCCAGTCCTTCCTGTATTTAACATTTACCTCCATTTTTGACTTATTAGTCCATTCCTGGACTACCTTCACACTAAAGATTCGTTCTTCTATCTCTACCAAGTTATTTCTCCTTTCCTAGATTAACCTAAGTGGTGACAATACCCTTGCATAGTAAGTGCGATCCAGGTGATAGAGCCAGGTCATTTTCAGAAAATAAAGCCTGATTTACTCTTATTCATAAGCCCAAATGTGGGGTTGAGGATATAGCTGCAACCTCTTCTAGCTCAATGGCTGTAGAATGAAATACAAATGCTTTCTCTCTTGATATAAAGCTTGCAATCCAAACCAGTCTTGAGAGAAAAAGAACAAAGCAGGAGGTGTCATGATCCTGGATTTCAAGCTATAATAATTAAAACAGCATGGTACAGGCACAAAAATAAATGGAAGAGAATAAAGAGCCCCCAAATAAATACATGCTTATATAGTCAATTAACCTATGACAAAATAACTATTTTTAAATAGAAATCCTAGAGCTAAAGATTGAACTGAAAAATTCAACAGAGGGGGTCAACAGCAGACTAGAGAAATCATTTTCCAGCAAACTCCAAGACAGGTCATTTGAAATTATCCAGTCAGAGGAGTGAAGAGGGAGGGAAGGGAGAAAGAAAAGGAATAAAAAGAAAGGGAAGGAAGGAAGGAAAAAAAGGATGGTGAAGGTTCCTTAAGGGACTTACAGAATACTTCAAGTGCACCAATATATGCATTATGGGAGCACCAGAAGGCACAAAGAGACAAAAAAAAAAGACCTGAAGATTTATTCAAGGAAATAATGGCTTAACATCTCAAATCTAGAGAAAGAAATAGGTATCCAGATTCAGGAAGCCCAAAATACCCAAAGATACTCACAGTGAGACACATAGTAATCAAATCGCCAAAAGTTACAGGCAAAGGAAAATTTTGACATTAGCAAGATCAAAGTGACTTGTCCCATAAAAAGGTAATACCAATAAAACCCTTAGTGAATTGTCAGCAGAAGCCTTGCAGGCCAGAAAAGAATGGGGTGATATATTCAAAGTATTGGATTAGGGTCAGGTCAGGTGGAGTCAAACAAGAATATTGTACATGGCAGCTGTGTATACTGAAAACTATTGAGCACTGATGAAAGAAAAATTGAAGACATAAATAAGTGGAAAGCTATTCCACGTTCATGGATTAGAAAAATATTAAAATTTCCAAGCTACAGAAGACAGACTCAATGCAATCCCTATCAAACTTCCAATGTCTTTTTTTTTTCACAGAAATAGAAAAAAACCCAAAACAATTCTAGCATTTATATGGAACCACAGAAGACCCCAAATATCCAAAGACATTCTGAGTAAAAAGAACAATGCTGGAAGCATTTCACTTCCTGATTTCAAATTATATTATAAAGCTACAGTTATCAAAACTGTATGGTACTGGCACAAAACAGAGCAATGGAACAAGATAAAGAACCTGGGGGGGGCACCTAAGCATATACATTCAAATAATTTTCAACAAGTGAACTAAGAAAATTGGATATCCACATAGAAAATTAAACTGGACTCATATTTTACAGAATACACAAAAATCAAAGCAAAATGGATTAAAGACTTAATGAAACCCAACACCATAAAACTCCTAAGGGAAAACAGAGAAGAAGATCTTTGACAGTAGCCATAGCAATGATTTTTTGATGGGACACCAAAAGAACAGGCCAAAAAAGCAAAAATGAACAAATGGGACACAAACTAAAAAGCTTCTGCATGGTGAAGAAAATCAATTAATTGAAAAAGGCAATCTACAGATTGGGATGAAATATTTGTATACTGTATATGTGATAAGGGTTTAATATAAAAATATATAGGAAATCCTAGAACTGAGTAGAAAAAAACAACCTGATTGAAAAATAGACCAAGGAACTGAACAGATTTTTTTCCAAAGGAGACCTACAAATGCACAACATGTATATGCAAAGATGCACAATATAACTAAAAACCAGGGAAATGCAAATCAAAGCCACAACAAGGAATCATTTCATACCTGTTAAAGCCACTGCTTTATAAAAATAAAGATAACAACTACTGATGAGGATGTAGAGAAATTGATGCCCTTGTATATTATCTTTTTTTTTTATTTATATATGAAATGTATTGTCAAATTGGTTTCCATACAACACCCAGTCCTTGTATATTATCTTTAGGAAGGTAAGTTAATGCAGCCTCTATGGAAAACAGTATGAGGTTCGTCAAAAAATTAAAAATAGAATTTTCATATGACCCAGGAATCACAGTTGTGGGTATATATCCAAAAGAATTGAAATCAGGATCTCAAAATGATGCCTGCATTCCAATGTTCATTGAAGTAATATTGACAATAGCCAAGATATGGAAACAACTTAAACATCTTTTGACAGATAAATGGATAAAGAAAAAGTGGTATATACTTACAATGGATTATTCAGACTTAAAAAGGAAGGCAAGTCTGGATATGGGACAAGGTGGATGAATCGGAAGGACATTATGCTAGGTGAAAAAAGCCAGTCAGAGGAAGACAAATATCGTATGATTCCACTTTTATGAGGTATATAGAAGAGTAAAACTTGGAAAAACAAAGAATGGCAGTTACCAGGGCTGTGGGGATGGGCAAACTGGAAGTTACTGTGTAACAGATATAAACTTTTAGTTATGCAAGACAAATAAATTGTGCCTACAGCTAACGTACTATATTATACATTTTTAAGTCTGCTGAGGTTTTGGGGGGAGATACTGGAGTAAGAGGATCCTGAACTTACCTCATCCTATGGACACAATGACATAACCACATCTATGCAACCAACTCTGAAAGTGACCTGAAAACTGCAGGACAGATCTTCCACAGCTAATCATGAATAGAAGGTCACATTGAAAAGGGTGGAGGGTCAGAGATTCCATTGGGAACTAAAACCCCAGCACAACTAGCCACAGGTGGGAGAGACATCACAAGCATGGAGGAGTGTATCCGACCCCACCCCAGCTACCCCAGGCAGTGGGGACCCACACTGAGAAGCTAAGTACCCATAACATTTGGCTATGAAGCCCAGCAGGCTGACTTTTATTCAACATAGTACTTGAAGTCCTAGCCAGAGTAATCAGGTAAGAAAAAGAAATACACAATCCAGAGAGTGAAGGGGAGAGAACATTGTAAACCCTCTGTCTGGTAAAAGGTTAATATTGCATGTATATGTGTGTGTATATATATATATATATATATATATATATAT
>NW_024412774.1:2686406-2830140 GCF_014898765.1 Herpailurus yagouaroundi
ATGTGTGTGTATATATATATATATATATATATATATATATAGCATGTATTTATGTATATATATACATATATATGTGTATGTATATATGTATACATACATATGTATATATGTGTATATATATATATTGCACATATAAATATATATAAATATAAATATATATATTGCACATATAAAAGAACTATAATAGCAAAAAGAAAAAAATACCCAATTTAAAAATGAGCAAAGGAACTGGATAGATATTTCTTTAAATCATACACATGGCCACCATGTATCTGAAAAGATACTCAACTTCACTCATCATCAGGGAAATGCAAGTCAAAACCACAATGAGATATCACCTCACACCTGTTAGAATGACTATTATCAAAAAGACATGTGTTGGCAAGGATGTGGAGAAAAGGGAACACGTGTGCACTGTCATTAGGGACGTAAATTGGTGCAGTCACTATGAAAAACAGTATGCAGGATCCTCAAAACATTAAAATTGTAACTACCTTATGGATTTACCAATTTCACTCCTGGGTTTCAATCAAAAAAAAAAAAAATACTTAAAAAGAAATAAGTTCGAAGAACCCAGTCACAAGAGGTTGAGAAGATGGAGGCATAGGAGGACGCTGGGCTCACCGCGTCCTGCTGATCACTTAGATTCCACCCACACCTGCCTAAATAACCCAGAAAACTGCCATAAGACTAGCAGAAGGGACTCTCCAGAGCCAGGCATAGACAAGAGGCACACGTAAGAGGGTAGGAAGGGTGGAGAGGCGGTGCGCACTACACGGACTGGCAGGAGGAAGCCGGCGCAGTGGAGGGGCAGCCCACTCTGCAAGGCAGAGCCCCCCGAGTCTGGTTTGCAAAAGCAGAGGGGCCAGACTCCATAAGTTCTGGCAGCCAGCAGGACTTAACATCTGGAACGTTAAAAGTCAACAGCTCTGTTCAGAGAGTGGGAGGGCAAGAAGACACCGCGAGGGAGAGTTGTTGAGCCCCAGAAGACAGAGCTCAGCTCAGCGGGGAACAAAGGCACTGGCCAGCACCATCTCCCTCACCCATCTCCCAAAGGAATCCCAAAGAGAACCAGTTCCCGTCACTGAACTTGCTTGCACCGCACAAACGCCCAGCGCTGTGCTTCTGTGGATCCATCACTCCGATGGGTCTGCCTGCCTCTCTCCAGGTGCTGCAGGGCCCCTCCCACAGGGAGCAAAGCAAGCTGAACCTGCCCCTCGCGCTCCTGTGTGCCTTGTGGATCCACCCCAGCTAATATGCCAGATCCCATCCAGTCAGCACCATGAGCCTGGCAGTGTGCAAGTAGCCCAGACAGGGGCCACACCAGTCCACAGTGAGTGCTGCCCCTGGGAGAGGGAAAGATAAGGTACACCAGTCTGACTGTGGCCCCAGTGGTGGGATGGGGGCAGACATCACGTCTGACTGCAACCTGCCCACCAACACAAGTTACTCCTGACAGCACAGGGGAAGTGCCCCCACAGTTCCGTGCCAGTCAAGGGACTATCCAAGATGACGAAACAGAAGAATTCTCCTCAAAAGAAACTCCAGGAAGCAGTGACAGCTAACGAATTGATCAAAAACAATTTAACCAATATAATGGAACAAGAATTTAGAATAATAGTCATAAAATTAATCGCTGGGCTTGAAAAAAGTATAGAGGACAGCAGAGAATCTATTAATACAGAGATCAAGGGACTAAGAAACAGTCATGAGGAGATAAAAAATGCTATAAATGAGGTGCAAAATACAATGGAGGCGACCACAGCTCAGATTGAAGAGGCAGAGGATAAAATAGGTGAATTAGAAGATAAAATTTTGGAAAAAGAGGAAGTTGAGATAAAAAAAAAAAATCCAGAAGTATGAGGGGAGAATTAGAGAACTAAGTGATGCAATCAAGTGTAACAATATCCGTATAATAGGGATTCCAGAAGAGGAAGGGAGAGAGAAAGGGGCTGACGGTGTATTTGAACAAATCATAGTTGAGAACATCCCTGATCTGGGAAAGGAAACAGGCATTTGAAATCCAAGAGGCACAGAGAACTCCCTTCAGACATAATTTGAATCGATCTTCTGCACAACATATCATAGTGAAACTGGCAAAATACAAGGATAAAGAGAAAATTTTGAAAGCAGCTAGGAATTAACAGGCTCTAACCTACAAAGGGAGACCCATAAGACTAGTGGCAGACCTATCTACTGAAACTTGGCAGGCCAGAAACGAATGGCAGGAAATCTTCAATGTGATGAATAGAAAAAATATGCAGCCAAGAATCCTTTATCAAGCAAGTCTGTCATTCAGAATAGAAGGAGAGATAAAGGTCTTCCCAAACAAACACTGAAGGAATTCATCACCACTAAACCAGCCCTACAATAGATCCTAAGGGGGAATTCTGTGAGTGAAATGTTGCAATAAACACAAAGTGCCAGAGACATCACTACAAGCATGAAACCTACAGACATCACAATGACTCTAAACCCATATCTTCCTATAATAACAGTGAATGTAAATGGACTAAATGCTCCAACCAAAAAAAACATAGGGTATCAGAATGGATAAAAAATAAATAAATAAATAAGACCCATCTATTTGCTGTCTACAAGTGACTCATTTTAGACCTGAGGACACCTTCAGATTGAAAGTGAGGGGATGGAGAACTATCTATCATGCTACTAGAAGTCAAAAGAAAGCTGGAGTAGCCATACTTATATCAGACAAACTAGACTTTAAATTAAAGGCTGTAACAAGAGATGGAGAAGGGTATTATATAATAATTACAGGGTCTATCCATCAGGAAGAACTAACAATTATAAATGTCTATGCGCCAAATACGGGAGCCCCCAAATATATAAAACAATTAATCACAAACATAAGCAAACTTATTGATAAGAATGTGGTAATTGCAGGGGACTTTAATACTCCACTTACAACAATGGATAGATCATCTAGACACAGGATCAATAAAGAAACAAGGGCCCTGAATGATACATTGGACCAGATGGACTTGACAGATGTATTTAGAACTCTGCATCCCAAAGCAACAGAATATACTTTCTTCTCGAGTGCACATGGAACATTCTCCAAGATAGATCACATACTGGGTCACAAAACAGCCCTTCATAAGTATACAAGAATTAAGATCATACCATGCACACTTTCAGACCACAATGCTATGAAACTTGACATCAACCACAGGAAAATGTCTGGAAAACCTCCAAAACCATGAAGGTTAAGAACACCCTACTAAAGAATGAATGGGTCAGGGGCGCCTGGGTGGCGCAGTCAGTTGGGCGTCCAACTTCAGCCAGGACACGGTCTTGCGGTACGGGAGTTCGAGCCCCGTGTCGGGCTCTGGGCTGATGGCTCAGAGCCTGGAGCCTGTTTCCGATTCTGTGTCTCCCTCTCTCTCTGCCCCTCCCCCGTTCATGCTGTGTCTCTCTCTGTCCCATAAAAAAATAAATAAATTTTGAAAAAAAAATTAAAGAATGAATGGGTCAACCAGGCAATTAGAGAAGAAATTAAAAACATATGGAAACAAATGAAAATGAAAATACAACAATCCAAACACTGTGGGATGCAGCAAAGGCAGTCCTGAGGGGAAAATACATTGCAATCCAGGCCTATCTCAATAAACAAGAAAAATCCCAAATACCAAATGTAACAGCACACCTAAAGGAAATAGAAGAAGAACAGCAAAGACACCTCAAACCCAGCAGAAGAAGAGAAATAATAAAGATCAGAGCAGAAATAAACAATATAGAATCTAAAAAAACTGTAGAGCAGATCAATGAAACCAAGAGTTGTTTTTTTGAAAAAATAAACAAAATTGATAAACCTCTAGCCAGGCTTCTCAAAAAGAAAAGGGAGATGACCCAAATAGATAAAATCATGAATGAAAATGGAATTATTACAACCAATCCCTCAGAAATACAAGCAAGTATCAGGGAATACTATGGAAAATTATATGCCAACAAACTGGACAACCTGGAAGAAATGGACAAATTCCTAAGCACCCACGCACTTCCAAAACTCAAACAGGAAGAAATAGAAAACTTGAACATACCCATAACCAGCGAAGAAATCGAATCAGTTATCAAAAATCTCCCAACAAATAAGAGTCCAGGACCAGATGGCTTCCCAGGGGAATTCTACCAGACATTTAAAGCAGAGGTAATACCTATCCTCCTCAAGCTATTCCAAAAAATAGAAAGGGAAGGCAAACTTCCAGACTCATTCTATGAAGCCGGCATTACTTTGATTCCTAAACCAGACAGAGGCCCAGCAAAAAAAGAGAACTACAGGCCAATATCCCTGATGAATATGGATGCAAAAATTCTCAATAAGATACTAGCAAATCGAATTCAACAGCATATAAAAAGAACTTTTCAGGGGCGCCTGGGTGGCGCAGTCAGTTAAGTGTCCGACTTCAGCCAGGTCATGATCTCGCGGTCCATGAGTTCGAGCCCCGCATCAGGCTCTGGGCTGATGGCTCAGAGCCTGGAGCCTGTTTCCGATTCTGTGTCTCCCTCTCTCTCTGCCCCTCCCCCCGTTCATGCTCTGTCTCTCTCTGTCCCAAAAATAAATAAACGTTGAAAAAAAATTTTTTTAAATAAATAAATAAAAACCCTCGAGAAAGTCAGAATAGAAGGAACATACTTAAACATCATAAAAGCCATTTATGAAAAGCCCACAGTTAACATCATCCTCAATGGGGAAAAACTGAGAGCTTTTTCCCTGAGATCAGGAACATGACAGGGATGCCCACTCTCACCGCTGTTGTTTAACATAGTGCTGGAAGTTCTAGCATCAGCAATCAGACAACAAAAGGAAATCAAAGGCATCAAAATTGGCAATGATGATGTCAAGCTTTCACTTTTTGCAGATAACATGATATTATACATGGAAAACCTGACAGACTCCACCAAAAGTCTGCTAGAACTGATACATCAATTCAGCAAAATCGCAGGATACAAAATCAATGTACAGAAATCAGTTGTATTCTTATGCACTAATAATGAAGCAACAGAAAGACAAATAAAGAAACTGATCCCAATCACAATTGCACCAAGAATCATACAATACCTAGGAATAAACCGAACCAAAGATGTAAAATACCTGTATGCTGAAAACTATAGAAAGCTTATGAAGAAAATTGAATAAAAATACAAAGAAATGGAAAAACACTCCATGCTCATGGATTGGAAGAATAAATATTGTTAAAATATCAATACTACCCAAAGCAATCTACACATTGAATACAATCCCATTCAAAATTGCACTAGCATTCTTCTCAAAGCTAGAACAAGCAATCCTAACATTTGTATGGAACCACAAAAGACCCTGAATAGTCAAAGTAATATTGAAGAAAAAAACCAAAGCGGGAGGCATCACAATCCCAGACTTTAGCCTCTACTACAAAGCTGTAATCATCAAGACAGCATGGTATTGTCACAAAAACAGATACATAGACTAATGGAATAGAATAGAGACTCCAGAATTGGACCCACCAAAGTATGGCCAACTAATCTTTGACAAGGCAGGAAAGAATATCCAATGGAAAAAAGACAGTCTCTTTAGCAAATGGTGCTGGGAGAACTGGACAGCAACATGAAGAAGAATGAAACTAGACCACTTTCTTACACCATACACAAAAATAAACTAAAAATGGATGAAGGAACTGAAAGTGAGACAGGAAACTATCATAACCGTATAGGAGAAAGCCGGCAACAACTTCTTTGACCTCAGCTGTATCAATTTTTTTTCGACCCATCTCCAAAGACAAGGGAATTAAAAGCAAAAATGAACTATTGGGACCTCATCAAGATAAAAACATTCTGCACTGCCAAGGAAACAACCAACAAAACTAAAAAGCAACCAACGGAATGGGAAAAGATATTTGCAAATGATGTATCAGATAAAGGGCTAGTATTTAAAATCTATAGAGAACTCACCAAACTACACACCCAAAAAACAAATAATCCAGTGAAGAAATGGGCAGAAGACATGAATAGACACTTTCCTAAAAAGACATCCAGATGGCCAACAGACACATGAAAAGATGCTCAATGCCACTCACCATAAGGGAAATACAAATCAAAACTACAATGAGATATCACCTCACACCAGTCAGAGTAACTATAATGAACAAATTGGGAGATTAGAGATGCTGGTGAGGATGTGGAGAAATGGGAACCCTCTTGCACTGCTGGTGGGAATGCAAATTGATGCCGTCACTCTGGAAAATAGTGTGGAGGTTCCTTAAAAAATTAAAAATAGAACTACCCTATGACACAGCAATAGCACTGCTAGGAATCTATCCAAAGGATACAGGAGTGCTGATGCATAGGGGCACATGTATCCCAATGTTTATAGCAGCACTTTCAACAATAGCCAAATTATGGAAAGAGCCTAAATGTCCATCAACTGACGAATGGATAAAGAAGATGTGGTTTATATATAAATAGAATACTACTTGGCAATGAGAAAGAATGAAGTCTGGCCATTTGCAGCAACATATATGGAACTGGAGGGTATTATGCTAAGTGAAATAAGCCAGGCAGAGAAAGACAGACCTCCTATGTTTTCACTCATATGTGGATCTTGAGAAACTTAACCGAAGACCATGGGGGAGGGGAAGGGGGAAAAAAAGCTACAGAGAGGGAAGGAGTCAAACCATAAGAGACTCTTAAGGACTGAGAACAAACTGAGAGTTGATGGAGGGTGGGGGAGAGAGGAAAGTGGGTGATGGGCAGGGAGGAGGGCACTTGTTGGGATTAGCACTGGGTGTTGTATGGAAACCAATTTGACAATAAATTATATTTAAAAATAAATAAAATAAAAATAAATAAATAAATAAAAACAAATGAAAGAACAAAAGTTAAACCTGAGGAAATTTTCAAATATTTATATCTTCAATAACTTTAAATTCATTCCATTTTAACATAAAAAATTTTGTGTAGAATAACTGTTTAAAAAAATTCAGGGGTGCCTAGGTGGCTCAGTTGGTTAAGCATCCAACTTCAGCTCAAGTCACGATCTCATGGTTCATGGATTCAAGCCCCACATCAGGCTCTGTGCTGAAAGCTCAGAGCCTGGAGCCTGCTATAGATTCCGTGCCTCTCTTTCTTTGCCTTTCCTCCACTCACCCTCTTTCTCCCTCCCTCCTCCCCATAAAAACATTTTTTAAAATCATGGTAAATAGCATTATTTTATATTTTTACAAATCTCTTTAATGTCTAGCTAAATATAAGCCATGTGGATCCTGATATCTACTTCACATTCAATATATTGTGATGTTTTGTTTTGGTTGAAGTGAATGAAAAATTTCAAGCCTCACACAACTATGTAGCCAGTAAGATGAGGGGCATTTTAAATTTTCTTTTCAGGTAATTTTGGATAATCCTCTTTGCTATTACACCAACACTTGAAAAGTGGTAACTTCATCATGGTTACTTAAAATGTAGAATTGGAAATCAGATCAGTGATCTCTGTCAGGTAAAATCTATAGGGCTATTCTGTATTTGAATAGAATTTTTGTTCATGGACAATTATATAACATCTGTATTTGTCATTTGGAAAACATTATTTCACATAGTTATGCAGACCTTCTGAATGTTTTCATATTTTGTACAATATTTTTTAAGCTACTCATATTAATATCATCATTTTTCCCCTTAAAAAGTCAGTATTCAGAAAATACAAAGCACCGGACGGTAGATACAAGTTTTCCAGTTACCACTTTGGCTTGAAGGCTCCAATTTTATCATTGACAAAATAATACTGTCCATCGTTCTGCTTGAGATGACAGACTCCATTCATTTTCAAGTAAATGTGTGCCAAACACTTAACTCTGAATGACAATAGCCTGTTGGCAATTTATTCAAGTCAAAGTGATGTTCCATGAAAGTGACTAGCACTGTTCACAACTCAGTCATGAAGTGCTTTTCCTGCCTTTGAGAGACCAGGCTGACTAGCTATCTGGATACCTTCCATGTATGCTTGTATGTCTCTCACCCCAACATTGTGTAGATGTCCTGTGCAAGTCAGGACCTTGTCCCTATCCCTGAAGAGCTCTGATCAATTATCTGCATCCATTTCTGGATCAGTTTTTCAATGGGGCATGCACAGAAGGATTATTTTCCCCTCCTATGGGCTAGGTTTACCAGCTGTCTGAGGCGTGTGTGTGTGTGTGTGTGTGTGTGTGTGTGTGTGTGTATGTGTGTGTGTGTCCATGTACTAGATGTTGGGGAGGCGAGACTTTGTTCTAGGCCTCTGATCTTTGTGTGGAATTGAAGTTTTCTTCCCACATGTAAGGACTTCAGATATGGCACTAGGTGGGTATGGGAACCTCAGGGGGCCTGGGTCAACCTTCTGTTCAATTCAGTCTCTGTCTTGCCTCTCTCCATTTCATTCTGTTTGCTCTCTCCATGTCTGTCTCTCCATGTCACTGTCTTACACGCTTGCTCAGACTCTTTAGCTCTCAATCTCTCTTTCTCTCTATCGCTTTGTCTCTCCTCCCAATCTCTCTCTCCCTCCCTCCCCCCATCTCTCCCAATATCTCTCCCTCTCTCAGTCTCTCCCTCTCTCATACTCACTCACAAGATGTTTTATGAGGCTCAAGTTGGTGACTCAGGTCACTGTTTGAGGGTGACTTGGTTGTATTGTGAGAGAAAAATTTGCATCCAGTGCTAGGTGGGTGAGAAGGCCTAGTCTCTGTCTATGCAGGTCCAAGGATGCTCAATGACTGGACTCAAGAATTCACAAGATGATAAAACTGGGAAGTTGGTCAGATGCTAGTACTGGTGGAATGGCCAAATGTCCCAACTAGACGGCGCTTCTGAGGGCTGAATTGGCCACATAGTCATCCCAGCAGTGGGACTGATGGACCAGAGATAGCAGTAGGTATGTAAGGTTTGCTACAGGCAGACTTCAGACAAGTATAGTGAGGAGAACCCGGAACAGGAGTCCAACCAAGCAGGACTCCAGCATAGTGGATAACCATGGCCAGGGTAGGCACGGAGCCTCCCTCAGCTCTGAAATTCTGCGGCCCAGGAAGTGGGTGGGGTCTGGGTGGTAAGTAGGACGGGACAGGATTCCTGACTCTCCTCCTCAGAGTCCTCCCCTCACCCCATTGCCCCCCCCCCAAGATCTCCCTGGTACCTGAGTCCTGCATTCAGACATCTCCACCCCTTCTCCCTCCATAACTTTTCTTCTTCTAAATCTTTTCATTATTAAACTTTTCGCTTTCCACTCCAGAGCCATGAGAACATTATCAGTATGTGGTCATTCACTCAGGAGGCCCATATTCTATTCTACCATCTCCTTACATTTGCCACTATTTTAACATTTAATAAAGTTTATCTATTCTCAAAGAGTGTTTGATTACTGAAAAGTCACAAGATGGTAAGGTCACAGTCCCTGACAGGGTTGGGACACTGAAGGCCTGCCCTAAAATTTTTTCCAATTCCATCTGCTGGGAGATCCAGGGTACCCTCCATAGGCATCCCCTTTTGGATCAGGAGGTCCTCTGATCACCTGGGCACCAAGCTCTAGTTAAGAGTATGGGAGATGGGTCCAGCTTTTTCCTATTGTTCTTCAGGTGTGCAAACAAGTGTTTTGTTTGTTTGTTTGTTTTTAATGAATTCCTTCTTTTCTCCACTGATTTGAGATATTTGGAAAGAAATTAAGTGCTCACAGAATAATTGGAAAAGCTATAAAGAGGGCTACTTTTTAGTGTTCCAAGAATGATTTTCAGTGTAAAATGCAAATGAACAATCAGAACAAACTCTCCTCTGGGTCAGGTATTACAATAATTGACTCAATATCCTATTTACAGCTGTCTGTAAAAATTACAAAGATGGAATAAAAAATGGGATGCAAGCTGGTGCAGCCACTCTGGAAAACAGTATGGAGGTTCCTCAAAAAACTAAAAATAGAACTACCCTACCACCCAGCAATTGCACTACTAGGTATTAACCCAAGGGATACAGGTGTGCTGTTTCGAAGGGACACATGCACCCCCATGTTTATAACAGCACTATCAACAATAGCCAAAGTATGGAAAGAGCCCAAATGTCCACCAATGGATGAATGGATAAAGAAGATGTGGTATATATATACAATGGAGTATTACTGGGCAATCAAAAAGACTGAAATCTTGCCACTTGCAACTATATGGATGGAATTGGAGGGAGTTATGCTAAGTGAAATTAGTGAGAGAAAGACAAAAATCATATGACTTCAATCATATGAGGACTTTAAGAGACAAAACAGATGAACATAAGGGAAAGGAAACAAAAATATACAAACAAGGAGGGGGACAAAACAGAAGAGACTCATAAATATGAAGAACAAACTGAGGGTTACTGGAGGGATTGTGGGAGGTGGGATGGGCTAAATGGGCAAAGGGGCACTAAGGAATCTACTCCTGAAATGATTGTTGCACTATATGCTAACTAATTTGGATGTAATTTAAAAATAAAAATAAATTTAAAAAGTACATGTAGGGTTTTTTCCAAAGTTTGTCTTCTGTATATCTCTTTTTAATATGTAAGTTGATTTGAAAATATTTTTTGGAGATGTTCTCTAACATAGACCTTGTAATTTGACTTGGAATACATATGAAATTTTTAATATGAATACTTTTTTAAAGGCAAAAACTCTAGGGGCACCTGGGTGGCTCAGTCAGTTAATCATCTGACTTCAGCTCAGGTCATGATCTCATGGTTTGCGAGTTTGAGCCCCGCATCAGGCTCTGCGCTGACAGCTCGGAGCCTGGAGCCTGCTTCAGATTCTGTGTTTCCTTTTATCTGTGACCCTCCCCCACGTGTGCTCTGTCTCTCAAAATAAATAAAAATGTAAAGAAAAGAAGTTTAAAAAAAGTCAAAGACTCTATTAAATATATTTAGGCATTACCCAGCCTTGAAATTTTTTCTCTCTCATCATGAATAAGACATAAATGTGAAGGTTGTATTTTTAGTAGCAGCTGCATAATTTCATTACAGATAGGTCTTTGCTTTTCCCTTTTATTTAAAATAGAAGAGAATGTTTTCTTTCCAAGCTATGAGTACAGTTATTTTATAAAGTTATTTTTCTCCATGTTATGAAAATACAGTAAAAATACATACAATGAGTTATAGAGTGAATATCAAGTATCTTAGTTTTTAGTATAAAAATTTTATTGACATATAACTTACATGTAATGATATGCTCAGATCTTAAATGTACCATGTAACCAACTTTTACAAATTTGTTACAAATGAATTCTTTCATGTAACCTACACCCCATCTACATGAAGAAATTTTCTCTGTCAAAACCAAAAAGATGGAATCAAAAAGCATTACTATCACTGATGCTGCACCCAGAGACCTTGGACTTGGACAAAGACATATTGCTGTAGGAAACACAACATCTTTTCATGGCTAAAACCTCAACAAACCAGGTATAGAAAGAACATGCCATTGGGGCGCCTGGGTGGCGCAGTCGGTTAAGCGTCCGACTTCAGCCAGGTCACGATCTCGCGGTCCGTGAGTTCGAGCCCCGCGTCAGGCTCTGGGCTGATGGCTCAGAGCCTGGAGCCTGTTTCCGATTCTGTGTCTCCCTCTCTCTCTGCCCCTTCCCTGTTCATGCTCTGTCTCTCTCTGTCCCAAAAATAAATAAACGTTGAAAAAAAAAATAAAAAAAAGAAAGAACACGCCATAACATGAGTAAGTCCATATACAACAAACCAAGCTAACATTATACTCAATGGCGAAAAAGTGAAAGCTTTTCCTCTAAGATCAAGAGCCAGACAACTGGGGGCACCTGGATGGCTCAGACAGTTAAGCGTCCAACTCTTGGTTTTCGGCTCAGGTCTGCATCTCACGGTTTGTGAGGTTGAGCCCTGTATCAGGCTCTGGGCTGGCAGTGGAGCTTGCTTGGGATTCTCTCTCTCTGCCCTTTCCCCCCAGCTCATGCACGCATGCTCTCTCTCTCTCTCTCAAAATAAGTTAACATTTTCAAATTTATTTTTATTACTTTTTAACATTTATTTATTTTTGAGAGACTGAGAACATGATCAGGGGAGAGGCAGAAAGACAGGGAGACACAGATTCCAAAGCAGGCTCCAGGCTCCCAGCTGTCAGCACAGAGCTCAATGCAGGGCTCAAACCCACGAACTGTGAGCCAAAGTCGGACTCCCAACTGACTGAGCCACCAGGCGCCCCTAAAAATGCTTCAAAAAGAACAAGACAACTGTGCCCACTCTCACCACTGTTATTTAATATAGTCCCAGCTAGAGCAATTAGGCAAGACAAAGAAAGAAAGGCATCCAAATTGAAAAGGAAGAAGCAAAACAGTCATTATTTGCAGACGACATGATCTTCTATATAGAAAATCCTAAAGACTTAACAAAACTGTTGGAACTAATCAATGGATTCACTAAAGTTACAGGGTGTGAAAACAACAAACAGTTGCACTTCTATACACTAAGAGTGAAACCTCTGAAAAAGAAAACTATCCCATTCACAACAGCATCAAAAATAAAATACTTAGGAATACATTTAACTAGGAAGTGAACAATCCATACAATGAAAACTACAAGACCTTGATAAAAGAAATTGAAGACATACACAAATGGAAATATATCCTGTGTTCATGGAAAAATTAATAAAGTGTCCATCCTACCCAAAGCCGTCTATAGAGTCAATGAAATCCTTACCAAATTTTTAATGGCATTTTCCCAGAAATAGAAAAAAATTATTCAAGTATGTATGGAACCACAAAAGACCTTGAATAACCAAAGCAATCATGAGAACAAAAAGGCCAAAGGCATCACACTTCTGATTTCAAAATATACTACTAAGCTATAGAAATTTAAAAAGTACATTACTGGGGCACGTGGGTGGCTCAGTTGGCTAAGCATCCGACTTTAGCTATGGTCATGATCTTGTGGTTCGTGGGTTCAAGCCTCGCATCAGGCTCTGTACTGACAGCTCAGAACCTGGAACCTGCTTCAGATTCTGTGTCTCCCTCTCTCTCTGCCCCTCCCCTGCTCATGCTCTCTCTCTCTCAAAAATAAATAAACATTAAAAAAAAGTTTTATGTACGTTACTAGTATAAAAATATCCACATAGCCCAATGAGACAGAGTCCAAAAATAACCCCCCACATATATGGCCAGCCAATATTTGACAAGGAAGCCAAGAACACTCATTGAGGAAATAGTCTCTTCAGCAAATGGCTTTGAAAGATCGGGTAAAAGCATGCAGAAGAATGAAATTGGACCCCTTTTCCAATCACAAAAATCAACTCAAAATGAACTTAACTTTATGTTTAAAGACTTAAACATAAGACTTGATGCCATAAAACTTTCAGAAGAACATGTAGGGGAGAATCTCCTCGACATTGGTCTTATCAATATTTTTTTGTTTTTTAATAAGACTCCAAGAGCAAAAGCAATAAAAGCATAATCAACAAATGGTACCACCAACTTAAAAGCTTCTGCACAGCAAAAGAAACAACAAAATGAAAAGGCATCCTATTTGCAAACCATACGGGTTAAGGGGTTAATACCCAAAATATATAAAGAATTCCTACATCTCAATAATTTTTTAAAAATCCAATTTAAAAAATGGACATAGGAACTGAATAGACATTTTTCCCCCAAAGAGGACATCCAAATGGCCAACAGGTACATGAATGGATGCTTAATATCATTAATCATAAGGGTAATATAAATCAAACCCACAAGGGGATGTCACCTCACACCTGTTAGAATGGTTATTATCAAAAAGAGATAGCAAGTGTTGAGGATTTTGAGAATATGGAACCCTTGTGCACTATTGGTAGGAATGTAAACTGGTATAGCAACTATGAAAAACAATATGGAGTTTCCTCAAGATATTAAAAATAGAATGACAGTATGATCCAACAATTATGGGTGTGTGTGTATATACATATATATGTATATATGCATAGGCATATATGTTTGTGTGTGTGTGTGTATCCAAAGGAAATAAAAAACAGGAACTTGAAAAGATATGCACTCCCATGTTTATTGCGGCATTATTCACAATCGACAAGACATGGAGACAACCTAAGTGTCCAACAGATGAATGGATAAAGATGTTGTGATACATATACACATAATGGAGCATTTCTCAGCCATGATACAGAAGGGAATCCTGCCATTTTCAACAACATAGATGGATCTTAAGGGCATGAATGCTAAGTGAGATAAGTCAGACAGAGAATGATAAATACCATATGATGACACTTATATGTGAAATCTGAAAAAGCCAAACTTGTAAAAACATAGAATAGAATGGTGGTTAACAGAGTCTGGATGGTAGGGAAATTAGGCATATGTTATTTACAGGTACAAACTGAAAACACATAGATAAAGACGTCCTGGAGAGCTAATGCACAGCATAGTGATTATAATCAACAATCCTGTATTACAAATTTCAAAAATTGCTGAGAGATTAGATCTTAATTGTTCCCACTATGAAGGAAGAAATGATAATTACATGATAGAGGTGTTAGCTAATGCTACCTTGGTAATCATATTGCAATATGTAAATATATCAAATTTACATGTTACACATCTTAGACTTGCATAATGTGTCAATTATATTTCAATTAAAGATATAACGATCATTGTGTATTTTATGTTAAAAAAAACCTGGTAACTGGTGTTCAGGGAATGATTTTACTGAACAGTATAATCATGGCTATTGTTGAAGCTGACTTCTATAGATTTAGATTCTTAATAGCCATTTTCAACATTCAAGAGTGGAAATTCGGAACTGTAGAATCCCTAAGGATCAGCAGTAAGAGACAAATAGTAGGAGAACATGAAGCCAAAGTATGAGAAGTATACATCAACCATAGGTAAGAGCCTACTAAAGTAATGATATCAAAAGCAAGAATAGAATTCTGCATGTAGAAGACACCAAAGATGGCCACCAGCATCCCGATGGCATGGGGAGCTCTGGTCTCTGGTGGGCATTTGCGGTAGCCTTTGCAGTTATGAATATACTGTATTTTCTGGTGATGCCTGTGCAGGAGTGGCACCATGGAACCACTGGAACAGATCATGAGGCCAACAAAGATGGCATCAGAGACAACGAGAATAAAAAGCCTGGGGCGCCTGGGTGGCTCAGTCGGTTGGGTGTCTGACTTCGGCTCAGGTCATGCTCTCACAGTTGGTGAGTTGGAGCCCCGTGTTGGGCTCTGTAGCCTGCTTCAGATTCTGCCTCTCTCTCTTTCTCTCTCTCTCTCTCTCTCTCTCTCTCTCTCTCTCTCTCTCTCTCAAAAATAAAACATTTAAGGGCGCCTGGGTTGCTCAGTCGGTTAAGCATCCGACTTCAGCTCAGGTCATGATCTCACGGTCCGTGAGTTCAAGCCCCACGTCGGGCTCTGGGCTGATGGCTCAGAGCCTGGAGCCTGCTTCCGACTCTGTGTCTCCCTCTCTCTCTGCCCCTCCCCTGTTCATCCTCTGTCTCTCTCTGTCTCAAAAATAAATAAACATTAAATTTTTTTAATAAATAAATAAATAAAACATTTTTAAAAAAAGACAACTCCTGTAGTAGGACCTATGGATGCACAAAACCATCTGCCTTGGGTATAGTTTTATGTGTCCTGTGAACCAGTGATTTTCACAGGAACATAGATATTAATTAAGACACTAGAAATCCAGCAGATTCAAGAGTAAAGACCAAGGACCTTGGGGGCTCTTCCTCTGAGCATCATCCTCCCTGCTCTCCTAGGGAAGAGAGGGACACACTGAAAGGTGCTCAGGACCCAGGTGGAGCACAGGGAGGTGGTGCGAGCCATTTGGCGGGTGTAACAGACAAGTTTACACCCAAAGGTGGACAGGGGTTGCTTTAAGACAAAAGATGCCATAGCATGTGGAGTCCCAGTGGAAAGAAGAACCAAGAGATTGGCTATAGCCATGTGGGGGAGAATCATGTTGGGGAGCCTCCGCTGGTGTCCACGCAAGATTGGAGATATGTTATGGCATTGGCAAAAGACCCAACCCCAATCTATACCACAAAGATGGTTTTCAGAGCCACTTCCCCTGTGGTTCTTAGGGTATTGTTCTGAAAAGACATTGTGAGCACTTCAGAGTGGCCTGGAGTGAAGAGTAGGCTCATTGGTGGCTCTTCGTAGTTCTATGACCTTGTAAAGGGATCCCATGGCTTTTCTTCTTCTGACAAGGGAGATGTGACCATATTCCACAGGCAACTCAACCTGGATGACATACCACGGACACCAATTTCCCAATTTCACTTTATTACTTTGTAGTTATGTCTCTTTAGTTTCATGCTCCGACCCCCTGCCCAAATATAAAATCCATGAACATAAGAAGCATGCCTGTCTTGGTCAAAAATATGGTTGACACATAATGAGTATGAAATAAATGTGTACTTTGTAAATAAACATGTGAAAGGAGGCTACAAGAATGTTACTGTAGGGTCTTTATAATTCATTATCATCCTGTCTGCCATTACAATGCATTAATAAAGTTAAACGGAGGGGCACTTGGGTGGCTCAGTCGGTTAAGTCTAGGACTTCAGCTCAGGTTATGATCTTGCAGTCTGTGAGTTCGAGCCCTGCCTCGGTCTCTGTGCTGACAGATCAGAGCCTGGAGCCTGCTTCAGATTCTGTGTCTCCCTCTCTCTCTGACCCTTCCCCGCTCATACTCTGTCTCTCCTTCTCTCTCAAAAATAAATAAACATTAAAAAAATAAAGTTAAGTGGAAATGCAAAAACAATACACAAATTATAAGATTATCTAAAAATTACAAGAATACACATTCAACTTCTGAGAACTCAGTATTATATATATTAAAGCAATTTTCAAAAAATCAGTAGCCACCTGAATACACAACATGTCCCTAAAATGTCCTCAGATATGGTACTCAGTATAGAAAATATCCCTAGTGGCCAAAGAATTCTAGTTATTAATAATTCCACAGATTGTAACTTGTTGAGAAGTCTGTTCCTGGAGAGATTTTTCAGCACACCTCAGTCCGCACCAAAAAGTAAACACTACTCAAAACAGCCGATCAAAACATCAAGTTGTACACCTTCAGTAGAGCCAATTTTGTTACTCAATTATACCCCAGTAAAGCTAGTAAAAGAGTATCATTAAACCATTGCACACACAGATTGCTTTACATCTTCAGTAGCTTTTGAGTTCCTGCATTTTGTCTGACTCTAGTTGGTTCTGGATTTTTTTTTAATTTTTTTTAAGAGAGAGAGCAGGAGGAGGGGAGGGGGAGGAGAGGAGAGGAGGGGAGGGGGAGGAGAGGAGAGTAGAGGAGGGGGAGGGGGGATGGAGATGATCTCAAGCCAACTCCACACTCCACACAGAGCCCAAGGAGGGGCATGACCCTGGGATCACGACCTGGGTTGGATGCACAACCGACTGAGCCACCCAGCGTCCTCGTTCTAGATATTATAAATGAGAATCAAAATAGGTACTTGAGCTCAAAAGCAACCATAGCACACATTAGGTGGTGCATTAAAATAAAGACTGATCTGAAGCTTTATGAGTGAAAAAGAAGACTCTGTTACCTACAACAGAAAAATGGATTTATTCCAAGAAAAGGTGTGAAGCCTTCTAAAAGCAATAATCCTAATTATTACTGCAGAGTTGAGAACCCACTGTCAGAAGGTAAAATAAATTTTTAAAAATCCCTGAGGTACTAATCCTTCTTGCTCTAGGGGAAAATTGGGACGATGTTATGGAACTACTGTTTAAAAAAAAAAAAAAAAAAAAAAAAAACAGCACAAGAAGCCACACCATGAAAAGTTTGTTACCATCTGCTTTGGATTCACCCAGTTCAGGTCTTATCTCTTATTCCCCAGTCATCAATGGTAATTAATGGTGCTGGGACATTAGAACACAGCCTTGAGCTCTGAGAACCTGTTCCATCATTGGGGGTATGGGAATGACATAACCTTGGGTCAGAGGCTTAATCTCTGAGTAGAGGAAGATTCCAAACTCTGCATCCTGGAAGCTCTTATGGTGTGTTATAATTATCCACTTATGAGCTTAATCCCACGTGGGAGCATCACCCTCTGTGCATCCGTTTTCTCACTTAAAAGTAAAGTTTGGATGGGGCACTTGGGTGACTCAGTCAGTTGAGCATCCGATTACAGCTCAAATCATCATCTCATGGTCCATGGGTTTGAACCTTGCATTGAGATCTGAGAGCCTGGACCCTGCTTCCGATTCTGTGTCTCCCTCTCTCTCTGACCCTCCCCCACTTTGTGCTCTTTCTCTCAAAAATAAATAAACATGAAAAAAAATTTTTAAAGACTATAGAAAAGTAAAGTCTGCATCAACACCAGACCAGCGTTCGTAAACCACATGTAGATATGCAAGGTCAATTTCATGTCTGAGATCACAACAGGTAGAACGAAGTTCTCAAGTGGTGGTAGGAACTATTTTTATAACAGGTGTTATTTGTTCCCTTGTTTTAATTTCCTGCCACAGCGAGGGATAGGAGGGAAGAATAACAACATGGAAAATGCAATGAACAGATCAACTATACTCCAACACTCACACTATTGTGTGAGACTTGAAAATGAACCAGAGGTCATCTCACTAAAATTTTCTCTCTCATCTTCCTGCACCAAGTTAAAGGTAGAAAGGCCCTTTTCTACTCATTTAGAGTATGAGCAATGCCCCCACATTCCTCAGTGGATAGGTCACCAGAGTCTCAATAGAAGCATTGCCCCCAGAGCTCAATATAGACCAGCTAGACCTACAGATATCCTGACCACCTGCCCACAGCAGCAGATACACGTACCTCCATGCACACATGCAGAGTATCTGCCCGGAGACGTCCTAGGTTGCCACCCAAAACACATCTTAACAGACTTGCAAAGACTGAAATCGCATCAACTATGTTTTCCAGCCACAACAATGACATGAAACTAATAATCGGTAACAGCAGGAAACCTGGAAAATCCACATTTGTGTGCAGATTAAACCACGCACTCCCGAACATCCAATGGAGTGAAGGAGAAACCAAAAGGGTAGCCAAAAAACTGTTGTGAGATCCGCGTAAACGCAAACACAATACACCAAACTTACGGGATTCAACAAAAACTGTTCTAAGGGGGCTATTTATAGGGATAAACGCCTACCTTAAGGAAAAAGAAAGAGCTCAATAAACCACCTCACTTTATACCTCAAGGAACTAAAAAAAAAAAAAAAAAAAAGAGAGAGAACAAATGAAGCCCAAAGTATGTAGAAGGAAGGAAATAACAAATAGCAGCACATAAATAACGAAACAGAAGCCAGCAAAACAATTGAAAAGAGCAGTGCAGCCCAAAGCTGTCACTACTTACCGCTGGCAGGGACACACAGGAGGACAACTGCATTTCTGGCCAGGAAGCCGATTACATTTCCAACCTATCACGCCCTCCATCCCTTTTCTTACAGGAGCCAGCTGAACTCACTTCCCTAGAAAGAACCAGAAACGTGTTTTCACTTCATCACGCAAGGAACCCACGTTCCTCCTTCTCCTCCTGGATGCCCCTCCACCCCGCACCCCAAACATCTCCCACCTCCTCTAGCTGCAACGCACTCTACTTCACCTGCTCAGACACCTGATGGTCCTTTTCCATCACCACACCTGCTTCTTCTCTTCATCTCAAAGTGGAGCGTATCCCTTGCCTTATTTACTCCTTCATTCTCTCTCTACCCCTGCACTGAGCTTTGTGAGGGCATGAAGTATTCTCCTAATAGATGCTCCTGATAGATGCTCAAACCATACCATCTGGGCATGGTGAGCCACAATCGAAGGAGGAAAGACAGAACGCTTTCTGGTGTCTCCTTTGACTTACAATTAATTACCTGCAAATTCCCTGGCACGCCAGGGTGCTGGGTTTTACTGTAGCCTCAGTGACTCACTTGCCACATAACAGGACAAACTGCATGCCAGCCGGTCCTAAAAAGAAAGAAAAGACCCTGAAGCCCTATTTTTGCAACAACATTTCCGATGATACAGCTCCGCTTTCACTAAAACAAAGTTTAAAGGCAAAAAAAAAAAAAAGAAAGAAAGAAAGAAATGTAAAGGCAGCTGTGTCTCTTGTGCCTACACTTTCTATTCCACTAGCTTCCTCGTATTTTCCAGAATCTTCTTGCTTCTGTGACTAGGTGCATACAGTATATGGAAGCAGCCAGAGTTAACTGTGGTGCTGAGCCAGCAGAGGGGTGTGCACCCCATCTCATCACAGATGAACGCAGACCCTAGAGCTGCTTTGTAGTAAAGTGATAACGTAGAGCCCAGAAGAGCCTCCTAGAGGCATCATCACGTGCTGTGGACAACAGGGAAAAAGGCCCTGGATAGAGAGACACTGAGAGCTGCTTCACATGCAAGCCTCAATCTGTTCAGGGCCAATAAAACAATACCTTTTTTAAAAAATGTTTTCTCAATGTATATTTTTGAGAGAGAGAGAGAGAGAGAGAGAGAGAGAGAGAGAGAGAGAATGAGCAGGGCAGGGGCAGAGAGAGAAAGAAACACAGAATTTAAAGCAGGTCCAGGCTCTGAGCTGTCAGCATAGAGCCGGACATGGGGTCAAACCCACAGACCGCAAGACCGTGACCTAAGCCGAAGTCAGATGCTTAACTGACTGAGTCACCCAGGTGCCCCAAATAATTCCTTTTTAACAATGGGAAAGAGGGGCGCCTGGGTGGCTCAGTCGGTTAAGCATCCGACTTCGGCTCAGGTCATGATCTCGCGGTCCGTGGGTTTGAGCCCCGTGTCGGGCTCTGTGCTGACAGCTCAGAGCCTGGAGCCTGTTTCAGATTCTGTGTCTCCCTCTTTCTCTGACCCTCCCCTGTTCATGCTCTCTCTCTGTCTCAAAAATAAATAAATGTTAAAAAATTTTTTATAAAAAAAAAAAACAATGGGAAAGAACTCAGTGACTCTGGTCATCAAGGGCTTGGCACAGATTCCAAAGAGACCAGGGCCTCCTCTCTCTTATGGTCAGGGACCCAAGGCACAGGATTTGCAATGAACCACACGAATCTGGTCCCACTCTGAGACACCCCCCAACACACACACACACACACACACACACACACACACACACCCTCCACCCAGCTGTGGCACAGACACAGACCCTCAGAGTGAGACACGGTGGGCATGTGTCCTGCCCAATGTTGGTGCACAACCACATCCTCAAGTACCTCTCTTGTTGGAGACCCTGCTCTCCTGGATTTTGCCCTGAACATAAGAAAGCATTCACCTGGTGGGTTTTTGCTCCAGAGTCTGTGCACAGAAGTGTCAGACAGGACTAGCCATAGTTATAGAGACAGATTCCTAGACCTGATCTCCCCACACAGATGTCACCTGTTGTCTCGGTAACACTACCTGCATAGAACATCAGGGGTGTCTCCAACAGAGCATAAATTTTATCCCCAGTGCAAATCACCACCATCCTCTTTTCATGATTAAGGACAACTTCTGGCAATTAATGAGAAGATCCCCATGGGGGGGATGGGTAGCCAAATAGCTAGCAGGAAAATTTGTCTACATTCTCTGTGGAAAACTAGCTCAGAACCAGTTGTAACCTGGCATTAAAGGGATACCCAAAGGTGCATCAGGGAACATGATCAAGAAGATGTGACTAGTGACTTACCCATGAGCTGAACCCAGATACTCAGAGGCACTTCATTCTCTCCTCTGACCTTGGAATGTAGGATCCGTTTGGTTTTCCCACACCAGAGTCTGATCCAAGGATGTAGCCTTGACGGAGTGATGTGATGTTGAAAACACCTGCACAGTACACATGCCTGAGCCCAGTTAATGCCTCTTTACAAACCTTTAAGGGTTGGAGAGCAGATGTGGGGATCCGTTAGTCTTGCTGCTGCCCAAGACAAGTCTCGTGTGTTTAAGTTCCTTTTGCTGTTAAAATGGCCACCTACCAACCTGGAGGTGCTTGAGTCTTTCTCTGGTCTGTCACTGCCCTCTATGTGTGGGGGCCAGTTTCAGATTACACCAGGAAAGTCTCTACAGGACTCCCTTTGCTGGATTTCCAAGGGGGCGTGCTGCTCGGTGCTTTTTCAGCTTTCCAAAATACTGACCGTGATCACTGGGTCAGGGCTCTGGTCTTAACATGACTTTAAATTCCATGCTTCTTGCTATTTATGACCCTATGGCTTTTCAGTCTGGAAAATAGCCCATTTTCAAACCGTCTTCCCCACGTCAAAATACGGGTATCCCTAATGCCCACATGACTCCAAAGGAAGATAATTTCCCTTCCAAGTACCCACTCAGCCCTGCCTCCTGAGCCTCTCATTGTGCAACCAGACTCCCTTCCTGGATCATTTGCACAGGGATAAAGCATTCCTTTATCTATGCATTGGGCTTAGGGAAAGCCATATAGCAAATATAATATGATAACAAAAGAATTCAGACTTCCAGTGCCAGCAACCCACCCTGTATCTGAAAGCCTGTAGTGCCCCCAACCTCTGGTACAACCTTACACCCCCTCTATGGGTTTCCAACAGTCTTTTCACCCAGAAATTGTTCTTTTTTACCAGCTTTTGTTTACTATCGAGTATGTCTTCATGTTTTTTATTCAACTTTTAGGGCTAATTCTTTTTTAAATTTTATTTTAGAAAGAGAATGAGAGAAGACAAGAAGGGGAGAGGAGCAGAGGGGCAGAGGGAGACAGACAGAGAATCCCAAGGAGCCTCCACATTCAGTGTGACACCCAACACAGGTCCTGATCCCATGATCCTGGGATCACGACCCGAGCCAAAATTAAGAGTCCGATGCTCAAGTGACTGAGCCACCCAGGCACCCCTAATTTTTTAAAGTAAGCTTCACCCCCTGTGCAGAGCCCCATGTGGGACTTGAACTCACAACGCTGAGATCAAGACCTACACTGCGATCAAGAGTCAGATGCTTAACAGACTGAGCCACCCAGGTGCCCCTAGGGCTAATTCTCTAACACTATGTTTCACCCACAATATTTTATACCAGTTTGAACATTTATCATTTCAAAGAGCACTATTTAACATTTGCTCATTAAAATAGAAATTTTAATGGATGTTTTCAAGCACACAAGCCTGTAGACTCATTAACCACAAGCATTATAATGAAGATAATGACTATATAAGAGCACGGATAGAGCAGAAATGTTAAAAATGGCACTGTGGTTGATGTGATTAGATGTCTGCTCTGATTCATAAAATGTTGAATGACCCAACAGGTTGCTAGGAGCATAAGATCTCATAGCCCAGAAGTAAATTTGTATGCTTTAATAGAAAGGATAAACAAGCCATCTGTGGCCCTGTTGGTTGAGCCTCTGAGTTAACCTTAGTTCAGGTCACGATCTCACAGTTCATGAGTGCAAGCCCCATGTCGGGCTCTGTGCTAACAGCGCAGAGCCTGTTTGGGATTCTCTCTCTCTCTCTCTCTCTCTCTCTCTCTCTCTCTCTCTCTCTCTTTCTCCCTCTGCCCCTCCCCTGCTTGCTCTCTCAAAAATAAATAAAACATTAAAAATATATTAAAAAGATAAAAAGGATAAACAAGCAAGTAATTTGTTACAGTCACTGTAAAGAGAACAGTTTCCCCAACAATTGTAGACCTGTACTTATCTAAGTCGACAGCAATGATTTAGGTTCTGCGGATGTTGATTTTCCTGTGGGAACATTTGATGTGTTCAGACCCTCTGCCTTCCCCCCTCAGTTCCCTTCACTTGCTTTCCACAGAGCTACTCCCATTTCGTTTTCCTTCTTACAGAAATGATGACTTTCAGAGAGAGGATTTGGTGTCAATTGCAGATACTTATATTATCCAAGTCATTTGCTTGTGCCACAGATTTGGTGACCTCCATGTATGCTTCCCCTGGTGCTTGAAGTGATGGGTTCTTTCAAGAGTTAAGGCCTCTGGTTCCAGTAAAATTGTGTGTGGAATCAAGAGAGAGCCTGCCTGTCACAGCCACACAAAAATGCTAAGCCCAAGACCTGTCCTTGGATGGTTCAAAGCAGCATATTTTGTAGACTGGAAAGTGCAGGATATGCAAGAGGGTGGAAGTCAGGGCAGAAACTATCATGACTTTGAGGGACTGAAATGAATTCCCACCAAAAACAACTTTGGGTTCAAGTAAAGTGGGATCCTTCTGGATCTGGCCACATGAAAATGCCAGAGAACTAAAAAAACAAAAACAAAAACAAAAGCAAAAAAACAACTATCAAATAATCTTTCTCTATGGCAATTGCCAGTCAACAATACTCTAATTCCATCATTCTTCTACATTTACAAGTTGCTGCCAGACCCATCTATCTTTGATTGTAGCCTGTCCCACTCCAGCTCTGCAATCTTGGGCAAATGAAAGGAAAGAAGCCAAGGGTCAGTGTACAGTTTTGCATCCAGTGAGAAAGCCCTTCAGAAATTCGGGTGACACCTTCTTCTCTCCTCTTTCCCATGTTCATCCCTCTCTTGCCATGTCCTTCCCCTCTCGGGCTGCCGTGCAGTTGGCAGAACTGCAGAGGTAGTAGGTAGAATAGAGTAGAGGTAGTAGAAGGAATCCTTCTAGAATGCAGGGCAGTGAGGGCAGGAGTAGGCAAAGCAACCATGTCGTTGAGTGTTTTAGTCACCACCAATCCAGGGACGCAGGTGGTGAGGAGATAGGAGAGCCATGTCAGGAACAGTAGCAAGAAACCTGCATTGCATGAGAGTGCTGGGGGGATGGGAGAAAGCAGACAGAGGACGCAAGCAGAGTAGTTACGAGATTGGGATCCTCGAGCATGTAAATCACGGTTGAGCAAATAAGAAATATATTGAAGTGAATGTAGCACAGCTTTGTCACTGTTTATAGGCAGAGAACAGAGAGAAGCTAGAATTAATCCTGGGGGTTGGTTTTGATTTGGAGGAATTCAAATGTGAGTAACTCATAGTTCATTATGGACATGCATGTGTGCATGTGTATGAAACCTAATCATGAGCTTTTTGCTGGGAGATCCCATAAGGAATGGCATACTAGGAGCAATGTACAAAGCTAAAAACAGTTCTTAGTGTCTAGCAACCAACCTCCATTTGAAGGCATCGATATTCTTTGGTGAAATGATGGATGCAAGGGCTACATGGAGAACAGCACAAGATGAGCCTACAACGACTCCTTTTGTTAAACCGTGCAGCTATACAGATCTTCTATTGGCCAATCTGGGACTACATGAACATAAAAACAGATAAATGACTGTACCATAATGCAATCTATTAAATCATACAAGAATTTAGGGATCCTTTTGAGGAATAGAAGTGAATGAATGAATGAAGGAATGATTAAATAAATACATGGGGTGAAGGGAAGCCTCTTTCTTCAGTAGATTCCTACTAATGTTGAGGGCTGATATGAGAGAACCATCCTACTGTTTATTGATTCCCATGGGAGCTGTGACAGCTAAGGCAGGTGAGTATAAGGTGATGAGGAACAGCATATTAGGATAGTCTCAAGATATCTCCCCATTGGGGCGCCTGGGTGGTTCAGTTGGTTAAGCATCCAACTCTTGATCTCAGCTCAGGTCTTGATCTCAGGGTCTTGAGCTCAAGCCACTGTTGGGCTCTGCTCTGGGTATGAAGCCTACTTAAAAAAAAAAATGGGCACCTGGGTGGCTCAGTCAGTTAAATGTCCAACTTCAGCTCAGGTTATCTCACAGTTCGTGAGTTTGAGCCCTGTATCAGTCTCTGCACTGGCAATGTGGAGCCTGTTTGGGATTCGCTCTGCCTCTCTATCCCTTCCCCACTTGAGCTCTCTTGCTCTCTAAAAATAAGTAAATAAACCTAAAAAAGGAAAGACATCTCCCCATAATGTGCCATGATGAGAAACATTGGGAAGAGGACAGCCTCTTTTCCAAGGTCCTGCTACCAAGGAAGTGTGAGCTGAGTTTGGTCGTAAGAAGCCCAGAGAGACCCAGGGGAGTGTCATTCAACAGAACAAAACAGGGTGAAAATATAAAAGAAAGGGAAAGTCATCCTAACAGTTTGAGCCTGGAGAAGAAGGAAGAGAGATGGGCAACAAAGCATAGCACACATTCCCAGTTGGGAATCCCAACCAGAAAGGAAAAGGAGATGTTTTTGGATCTCTTGGAAAATTTGAGTATGACCCGTGGACACAGCAGTGGTGGTGTATCTACATTGATTTTCTAAATCAAAGGACAGAATATTGTTATGTAGTCATGTCTTTGTATGAGGGAAAACCACACTAGTGAGTTTGGGATGATGTACATCTTGTATGTACATTGCTCTCAAGTGAGTCAGAAAAAAAAAAGTGATAACAGAATATAACACACAGAAATTAGTTGATAAATAAGTGTGGTAAATGTTAACTATTGGGGTACCTGGGGAAGAAAGAAAATTATGTATATTTGAAATTATTTCAAATTAATAATTTTAAAAATAAAAATAATTCAAAGGCATTGAATTTCTCAATTTTTAAAATGAGATTGGATATTGCTAAATATTTTTATCATTGATCATATTTTATTACTTTTTTTCAAATAGACATTTTGTACAATAGGAAAAACAGCAAGTGAAATAAATATATATTTAAATAAATAAACACTGAAACAATTCACACAGAACAAACCTGTATTCCAAAACAGCTGAAGGAGGTGCTTAACACTAAAGGAAAATTCTACCAGAGGAAAATACACACAAAAGGATTATTATCAGCAGAATTGGCAATCATATGGATACATGTGTAATCTGTACTATATTATAATTCCTTATTTTCTATAAGAGACAACTGGCTCGTGACAGCAAAAAATAATAGCATTAATTGTGGGTAATAACATATGTAGAATAAAAATTTATAAAAATTATAAGATACATGGAATTACACTATTGTAAAATTCTTACATATTCTGTGAAATGGTCAATAGTAGTTCTAACTAGGATATAACATTTTGGAAAGCCACTTTATTTATTTTTATTTTTTTAATGCTTATTTATTTTTAAAAGAGGGAAGGAGACAGACTGTGAGTGGGGGAAGGGCAGAGAGAGAGGGAGACACAGAATCCGCAGCAGGCTCCAGGCTCTGAGCTGTCAGCACGGAGCCTGACACGGGGCTCAAACTCATGGACTGTGAGATCATGACCTGAGCTGAAGCTGGACACTTAATGACTGAACCACCCAGGTGCCCTGGAAAGCCACTTTAAAACAGCTACAACAACCACTAAAAATAGTTATACCTTAACACCATTAATTTTTCAATCTTTATTTATTTTTGAGAGAGATAGAAAGTGAAAGTGGGAGGGGGCAGGGAGAAAGGGAGACAGAAGATCCCAAGCAGGCTCTGTGCTGTCACAGCAGAACCCAACATGGGGCTTGAACTCACAAACCATGAAATTATAACCTGAGCCGAAGTTGGACGCTTAACCAACTGAGCCACCCAGGCTCCCTGTCACCACTAATTTTTAAAGGGGACTATTAGAAATATCAGACATCCCAAAAAGAGGCAAAAGGAAAAACAAAGAAAAAAGCAGATGGGATAAAGACAAAATTAAGTCCCTAGTTTCTATATTTCAGTGGTAAACTAAAAAATCTGAATGACAAATCTACAAATGGTAGCTTTAACCCTCAATATTACTTTATCTTTTTTTAAGCGTATTTAATGTTTATTTATTTTTGAAGAGACAGAGTCCAAGCAGTAGACGGGCAGAGAGAGAGGGAGACACAGAATCTGAAGCAGGCTCCAGGCTCTGAGCTGTCAGCAAAGAGCCCGACTCAGGGCTCGAACTCATGAATTGCGAGATCATTACCTCAGCTGAAGTCCGATGCTCAACCGACTGAGCCACCCAGGCACTCCTACTTTGTTTATCTGATCAATGAACTCAACCATGTAAAGAAAATCTGCAAGGTTCAAAGGCAAAGCAATCCATTGGACAACATTGATTTTCTGTGTAATACTACAGCATATTAGGGAAACAGGAGTGAAATACAGTAAGAAAGTCACATAGAAAACTCCTCCATCTGCCAGGTTTCTTACCTGCATCCATGAAATAAAGCCTCTGCCCTCCATGGAGTTGTATTTATCTACATAAATATTGGATTTATGTACCAATGTATGCCAGTGTGTCCGGCATGCCCACACTGAGATAAAATTTGCAGAAACACTTCGAATACTCCTGAAGAAAACAGATTCGTTTCAGCAGCTGCAGTGGTCAAGGGGGAGACATGTTTCCTCAACAACTTTGTGTGTCTGTTTCAAGCTCATAATTTGCAGATTGACTTTGAGGTCTCTTGGTGCAACCCCAGTATCAAAGTCACCCTCTAAGATCACTGTGGATATTATGTAAAAAAAAACAGTGCTGAGTAAACGGTCACTGAATACAGTGATCATGGTAGTTATCAAAGCTAAGCTGTCTTCTGCATATTTACATTTGATTTCTAACAACTCAAGAGTGGGACCTAGGAACCCCAGAATCCCGAAGGATCAGCAAGAAGGGGCTAAAAGTGGGGAAACATGAAGCCAAAATATTAGAAATCTCTATCAACCATAGACGGAAATCTAAAAAGGCAGTGACATAAAACACAAAAATGGAATTTAGCACATAAAAGTTCACAAAGGTGGCCACCAGCATCAGGACGGTGTGGGCAGCTCTGGTCTCCGGGGAACATTTGCGGTAGCCATTGGGGGTGTGAATATACTGCATTCTCTGGTGGTGCCTGTACAGGAACAGCGCCATGGAGCCACTGGACCAGATCATGAGACCAATAAACATGGCATCGGAGACAAACCACAGAATGACAGTGCCTGCACTCAGAGTGGAGGATGAGCAGAACCACTTCCTGAGGATGTCACTGCTGTTTCCTGTGTCCTGTGAACCAGTAACTTTCACAGGAACATAGATATTCATTAAGACACTGAACATCCAGCAGATACAGCAGGAAGGATCAATGATCTTGGGGGCTCTTCCTCTGAGCATCGTCCACACTGCCCTCTCTGGGATGAGTATGAAGAAATGATGGGTGCTCAGGACACAGGTGCAGCACATGGTGGTGCTGCGAGCTACTCTGTGTACATAATATACCAATTTACACCCAAGACTGGACAGGGGTTTCCTCAAAACAAAAGCCATGGGGGAGGGGAAGGAAAAAAAAAAAAAGAGGTTAGAGTGGGAGAGAGCCAAAGCATAAGAGACTCTTAAAAACTGAGAACAAACTGAGGGTTGATGGGGGTTGGGAGGGAGGAGAGGGTGGGTGATGGGTATTGAGGAGGGCACCTTTTGGGATGAGCACTGGGTGTTGTATGGAAACCAATTTGACAATAAATTTCATATATAAATTAAAAAAAAAAAACAAAAACAAAAACAAAAGCCGCCATCTTGTGGGGAATCCCAGCAGAGAGAAGAACTAAGAGATTGGCTACAGCCTTGTGGGTGAGAATGGTGTTGGGGAGCCTCTGCTTGTGTCCACACAAGATTGGAGAGACATTAAAAAAGAAGAGGGTGACATTGGCCAGAGTCCCAATGCCCATCTGGAAAAGCAAGATGGTTGTCAGAGCCATTTCCCCTGTGGTTCTTTGGACATTGTTCTGAAAAGACATGGTGGATGCTTCAGGGCGGTCTGGAGTGAACAGCAGGCTGTGTTAGTGCTGGCATAAGGACTCTTCTTATACTTACATGACCTCATGAAGGGATCCTGGGCCTTTTCTCCTTCTGAAAATGGAGACACAGTCATATCCTACAGGCAACTCAACCTTGAGAGCATGTCATGGACACCAATTCACAATTTCACGTTATTACTTTGTATTTCTATTTACTTTTATAATCTGACTCTTCGCCAAAATGTAAGTTGCCATGAATCTAAGCACCATGCCTGCCTTGTTAAAAAAAAATATGATTGACCCACAAAAAGTGTTAAATAAATATACATTTAGTGAATAAATGAGTGAGAGGAGACAGGCACACTGTACCCCTTTTAGAGTTCACAATTATCCTGTCACCACAATTCATTAACCTAAGATAATGAAGTAGGAAAATGCAAACCCATGTTCAAATGTATAAGATAATATAACTCATTAAAATTGCAAGAAAATCAACTGTCAGCTTTCGAGAACTCTTAACGTTATTCATCAGAGTGATTAGACAGAAGGAAAAAAATCAGTAGCCTTCTGAATATACAATATGACCCTAAAATGTCCTCAGAGTGAACACACAATGTGATTTCCATGTCAAGTGTTGATCACAGTGACCAGAGGAAAGTTAGTTCCCATATAGTGTTAAAAGTAGACAGGGTGCCTGGGTAGCTCAGTTGGTTAAGTGTCTGACCTTGGCTCATGTCATGATCTCGTGGTTTGTGAGTTTGAGCCCCACATTGGGCTCTGTGCTGACAGCTCAGAGCCTGGAGCCTGTTTCGGATTCTGTGTCTCCCTCTCTCTCTGTCCCTCCCCTGCCCATACTCTGTCTCTGTCTCTCTCTCTCTCCAAAATAAATAAACATTAAATAATTTTTTTAAAAGTGATAAGAGTAGAAATTTTGATTATGGTAGGTAGTATTTTTTTCCCTTGTTTTGAGTATCTACCACTACCAGGGATATGAAGAAAATGTATTACTATGTTAAATGGGAAGAACAGATCAGGTATGTTCCTCCAAACTACTTCTGAGACTTGAAAATTAAACATAATTCATCTAACATTTTTTTCTCTTGATGCCACACACACACACACACACACACACACACAATACAGAACAAAACCAAAAAACTGACCTCCCAAAAATCTCAGGAGGAATAAAAGAGGCAATTGCATCCTCTAGCAGTAGGATTTCAGAAAGAAAAAAAAAATAGGGTCATTAAATCTTAATATCATTACACCACAGACTGTTTTTCTCTCGGAATATCTGTTTGTACATGAATGTGTGTGTCAACGGATCTTATTAATGTCAGGATTTTGAAGTTATAACCTAAGCTCTACACATGAAGTTTCTATTTGTATATACACACAAGCCTAAAAATCTGTTAGGTCTGAGAAAATTAGCAGACTTTTGAACATGGCTAAGGTCAGTGGCTTTGCTCATCCAAAGCTTGGCTCAGAGCCCAACGAGATCCCCATCTTCTTTCTCTCTCCTTGGCAGGGACCCTAGCACACAGAGATCTGCAGTGAATCTCCCCACTGTAGTCCCCCCCAGGGACACTCCCCAGAACATATGCACTAGTCACCAGCCCAGCCAGAGCACCTCTACAACCTTACTGCACAAACCCAGTTTTGAATCCTTGTCCTATTGCAGACTCCTTGTCTCCTGGTTATTGCCCTGAGACTGAACATAAAGAAGCACTCACCTGGCTTGTCTTTGCTCCAGAGCTTTGTGCAGAGAAGTGTCAACCAGGATGAGCCATAGTTATAGGGCCCCTAGACCTGATCTCCCCCCAGAGATGCCATTACCATGTCATGTGTAGTCTAGGTGACACTGTCTGCATGGAGAGTCTGGGGCATCTCTAATGAGAGGATTTTATCCCCACTGCAAGTCTTTACAAGCCACTTCTGGTAATTAATGGTAATTTTTGGTAACTGATGGGAGGTTCCTGAAGAATAGCTGTTTCTATGTTCCCTGTGGAAAAATCTAAGTTCAGAGTCAGCATTGCCATCCATAGTAGAATTGTAACTCAAGGCTGGGTCAAGGGTCTCTTTCATAATATCTCCAAATGGGTATTTTCCTCAATGCCTTCGTGTTTCCAGAATCGGGCCAACACCACAATTGGCTCATACTGAGCATCTCTCTTTGATCTGGTACCTAGTCTCTCCTCTGACTTAAATACCACAATTCTTACCATTTATGGCCCCATGTCTTTTACTCCTGGAGAATATCCCACTTGAAGCTAGTCTATCCTGCCTCAGAATCCATGGGCAGCCCCAATGTCCATGTACCTCCACAGGAGGTTGTGACCTGCTTCCCAAATCATCCAGAGGGCACTGCTCCCTCGTCTCTCATCAGTCAATCAGGCTGTCCTTTATTTTCAGACTTTGCCTTGGGAAGAAGTATTCCCAGATGTACACACAAGATTCAGGGAGAAGTAATATGTAGGACAGATGGTAGGGTAGCATGAGATTCTTTAAAATCAAGGAAAAGGCCATAAAGCAAATAGAAAATTGGGCAAAACATTAAAGAGAAAATTCACAAGATGAGAAGATGGCCCTCAATCCTATGAACGTTAATTATGGCAAGTCAATTAGTTGCTTTTCAAGATTGGTTTGGATATTCTACATTTTTTTGCATTTTAACATTTTTAGAATAAGCTTGCCAATTTCAACAATGGCAACAACAAATACAACACAAGTGGGAGAGAGTCAGGACTGAGATTTGTCAATTTATGGGGGCATAAATAGGGTCAAGGGATGTATGGGAAATCTCTGTACCTTCCTCTTGATTTTGCTGTGCACCTAAAACTGCTCTGAAAAATAAAGTTTGCTCAAAGTTTGTGGGAGGGGGGATGGGCTAAATGGGTAAGTGGCATCTACTCCTGAAATCATTGTTGCACCATATACAAACTAACTTGGATGTAAATTAAATAATAAATAAATTTTAGGGGCACCTGTGTGGCTCAGTTAAGTGACCGACTTCAGCTCAGGTCATGATCTTGCAGTTTGTGGGTTCAGGCCCCTTGTCGGGCTCTGTGCTGAACACTTGCTCAGAGCCTGAAGCCTGCTTCAGATTCTGTGTCTCCTTCTCTCTCTGCCCCTCCCTTGCTTGTGCTCTGTCTCACTCTCTTAAAAATAAATAAATGAAAAAAAAAATTTTAATAAATTTGAAAAAAATTAAAAATAAATAAATTTTTAATATTCAACCAAAATTGAGTTCTATATAGGGTCAATAAGGCATGAATAATTTATGGTAGAGGCAACAGAAAACTAGGCCATATTTAATTAAGCAATGTATTTATGTATGTTTGAAAAAGAAAACATTGAATTAAAGTCTGTAGATGCAAGTGAAAAAAAGAATACTGAATTTTCTTTTATGTTTATTATTTACTTTGAGAGGGAGGGAGAGGGTCAGAGAGAGAGAAGGAGAGAGAGCATCCCAATCAGGTTCCACACTGTCAGTGCAGAGCCTGACACAGGGTTAGATCTCATGAACCGTGAGATCATGACCTGAGCTAAAATCAAGAGTCAGATTAACAAATTGAGTCACCCAGGTGCCTGAAGAATACTGAATTTTTTTTAAAAGCTGTTGGAGTAGCATATTCTAAAGGATATGTAGAGGAGCACCTGAGTGGCTCAGTCAGTTGAGCATCCAACCTCAACTCAGGTCATGATCTCACAGTTCATGAGTTCAAGCCCCACATCAGGCTTGCTGTTGTCAACCTGTCAGCACAGAGCCCGCTTCAGATCCTCTGTTCCCCTCTCTCTGCCCTTCCCCTGCTTGCACTTTCCCAAAAAATAAAGAAATATTTGAAAAAATAAAAATAAAAGATAAGTCGAGATTTGGAAATGTATTTTTATTATTTGACCACAAAACTGATCAAATCTCAATTTGTACAAACTAAAAATGGAAAGTTTGGGTGGATGCTGGATGTAGGGACAGCAAATAAAACCTAAAATCTATAGACACATTCTACCATCACTTCTAAGTCAAAATTGTCAGAGGATTATGGTTCCTTCAAATCCAAGCACCTACCTCCATCCCAAGACACCCACTAAGAAAATAAAGTCATGCTTTCCAAAGTGTTTATCCATTTAATGTATTCCTGTAAATACTGCAAGGGAGGGTGGGAATTTTAAAGATGGGGGTGGGGACTTAGGCACAGTTGACACTTATAAACTGAGTCACATTCCACTGTCACATCGCTAGGACGCTGTAAAGGGACAGGTCTGAAATCACAGCCCCCACAGCCATGAATTACAGTTTATAGGACAGGGTATGTCAGGATGAGAACACCCACTGTGACTAAGGAGAAGCCTTTGTGAGACATTTACTTGAGGTGTTCCCCATCAAGAGAGCACACCCCTGACCCTGTACTCTTCGTTGACCCAAAGTTGGTGGGAAATGGTCAGGTGGGGATTTTTCTCTTCCACAGCGGTCAGTAGCATCTGAGTCTCTTCATCAAACGCAGATTTGTCCAGCCTGGGAAAACAGAAACCACATTTTCTTGACTTCATGCATCATCGTTTGCCTCTCTACATCCCAGTGCTGCTTCCCAATCCATTCTTTCCTAGAAGTGACTGGGAAAATCATTGTGAGTGAGTGGAGAAAGGGTAGGAATGTACAGAACAGGGTTGTGAATCATTCTGTTCCTCATCAGCATATCATGCAGGGGCCTGGAATATGGAAGGTACCCAAATATTCATTCTACAGATGCCAAATACATACACTGTACATGCAAATATCATGTTCAGAATAACACTGACTGCTACTCTTCTAGGAAAGTGCTTCTGGGTCAAAACTGCTCAGCCCTTTATAGACCCATCTGTCATGTCCACAATGAGGTTACATCTTTACGGGCAATACAAGGCAGGAGATGGTGTTTATAGGAAGGTGGCAGTTCTTACCTGGGCAATTTTGCCTCTCAGAGGACATGTGACAAGGTCAGGAGACATTTGTGTTTTACTTCAGGGAACAGATGTCATAGCTATTCTTTTTTCATTAATTATTAATTTTCAAATTATTATTATTTTATTGAGATACGATGGATACATAACATTGGATAAGCTTAAAATGTACAACGTTGGTTTGATACATCTATATATTGCCAACTTAGTGTTAGCAACATCCATCATGTCACATTATTATAATTTCCTTTTTTGTGGTGAGAACAATTAAAATCTTGGCTCTCAGCAACCTCAACGTTTCCACTTTTTATCATCATGACCAGAGGAAGGTGCTACGGGCACGTAATGGGCAGGAAGAGGCCAGAGACACTGTTTAACATCCTGCAATGCACAGGATACCCCCATAGCAAAGAACCCTCCAACCCAAATGTCAGTCACGCCAAGAGTGAGAAAAACCTACCGTAGACTAAACTCACTCACTCTGAGTGTCTCACCAACAAGGGAAATGGCGTCCACTCACCCAAGCCGCTGCAGGGTGCAGTCCAGGTGGCACATGGCTTCACAAAGCACCACTGCCCCATCATGGTCCAAGCTAATCCAGTCCAGGTTCAGGTTCCTCAGTGATTTGCAGCTAGTGAGGGCCGAGGCCAGGGCCTCACAACAGGCAGTAGTGAGGTGACATATTTCCAGCCTGCAACAGGGAAACACAGCAGCTTTGGCAGGCCAGAAGGCACACCACTGTGAGATGCCAATTCCATGCCTCTGAGCAGGAAACTTTAGAGTCTAGACCACTGGTTCTTAACCAGGGCCATTGTGTCCCCTGGGGGACATGTGGCAACATGCGAAGACATCTGACACACCTAGACAGAGCTGCTGGCATCTCTCAGGTAGAAAGAAGCCAGGGATACAGCTGAACATCATACAGTGAACAGGACAGCCCCTTCCCCACCACAGCAAAGAACTACTCAGTCCCAAATGTCAATGGAGCCAAAGTTGAGTAAGCCCTGGCTTCACAGTACGGCATTTTGCTAATCAGATCATTCCAGACACACATGGTTTTAAACCTGCTTCCCCTAAGTACCACTAATCCTCCAGCCTTTCTTATTCTTGAAATGGGCATGACTTCTCATAAAGATAATCAGTGACGCTCACCCAAGAGTCTCTACTTTACAGTTCGGATGCTTCAGAGCTTCACATAATTCCTTGACTCCGGCGTCTTGTATGTCATTGCTCCCTAGTTTCAGGGTCTTTAGTCTTTCATTGCCAACAAGAACAGCAGAGAGGTGCTTGCAACAAAGAGGGGTAAGGTGACAATCCGACAACCTGGGGAGAAAATACACACCAAGAGATACAATCATGAGGTCCCATCTTGCACAGCTTAGCTTATTTTCAATTATGCTTATGAAGGAAGATGTCCCCGAGTATTTCTGAGATGACGATGGTGATGTTTCCTCCGCCTTCCTGCCCAACACGCTGGGCTGTGATTCTGCTGCCTGTCTCTGCTCTCCCAGGGCCTCTGTACCTGTTCTTGCTGGTTGAATGCTGCTGCCCAAGTATCAGTGGGGTTACTCCCTCACTGCCTTCAACTCCCTGCACTAACATCACCTTTGGTGAGGACCTTTCTCACTATTTTATATAGCATCATGTCCCCAGTCTCTGTCCTACCTCCAAGCTCTCCACAGTATTTATCACCCACAACATATGTATACATATGTTCATAAGTCTTATATAATGTATGCATATATTCATAAGTCTGTGTGGACACATACACATGTATGGACATACCTAGACATACATATGTTATATATGTGTGTGTGTGTATGTATCTGTCTGATATATGTGTGTATGTGTTTCTGTGGTTCTCAAGCAGGAATGATTTTTGTCCTTCCCTCCTGCCCCAGGGGACTTTGGGCAATGTCCACAAACAATGTTGGTCTGCCATACTGGGAAAGAGGGTATAACAGCATCTAGTGGGTAGAAGCCAGGGATGGTGCTAAACATCCTATAAAAGATCCTACAGGACAGCTGGTCCCCACAATAAAGAATGATGCAGGTCAAATGTCATAGTGCTAATATTGATAAACCATGATATATACACACATACTTGCAGCCCACACTCATGTGTGTGCGTGTGTGTGTGTGTGAGAGAGAGAGAGAGAGAGAGAGAGAGAGATCCCATAAAATTGACTTCCATGGAAACAGAGATATTAGAGTGTTTTGTTTACTAATTCATCATCTTATCTACCCAGAAGAGTTTCCAGTGCCCAGTAGAAGCAATAATGCTATGCCTCATGCCATCATTTATCGATTGTTTATTTTGGGTAAGTCATTGGTAATAGTTCTTTATGTGCACTATTCCCGCTGGTCACCTCAATTCTTTGACATGGGAAACATAATTATCCTCACGTCACACTGGAGGAGAGGTGAGGCATCCTCACATGTTCATTGGCTAGCCTAAGGCACAGGAGATTCCATTTCTGGCCTTCCTGAGGTCAGAGACCCAACTCCAGAGCAGTGTGTCCTACCCAAGACCTGTCAAGCTCTTTGGTCAAGACACACGTGAGTACCACTGGACACCCCTGCAAGTATCAGGCAGGGCCTTGCTTTTTTCAGCACACCCCGTGATGTTCCCCCTTCCTGTTTCCTTTTCAGGGTGCTGATATCCAAAAAGGATACTCTGACATTCATGCAAATCATAGCCAGACCTACCACAGCTGCTCGATGTTGCAATTTGGATGCTTCAGTGCCTCACAAAGAGATGCCACTCCACTATCTTCCAGGAGATTTGACTCCAGATCGAGCACGGACAGGGATGTGTTGCACACAAGGGCTTGGGAGAGGTAGTCGCAGGCCACAGAGGTGAGGCCACAGCACATCAGCCTGCAAAGACACACACACACACACACACACACACACACACATTCAACTTGTCAACCCGCTCAGGCTCCAACTGGTAACCTTTTCATGAAGCCACACGCAAGTTATTCCTCATACTCCAGAGTCACTTGAGAAAAGTAAGAGAATTAGAACACCCGACAGCTGCACAAACACAGAAGCAAGAATGTGGGATCTGGAATAGGGCGTCCCAAACTGGACAACAGAATCTCAGATTCCAGCTTCAACTCAGGTCACCACCGGCTAGGTGACCTTAGCCAAAGTCATCCCTTCTAGGGACTTGTTGTGCTTATCATGTGGTGGAATGTGCTGGATGACATCGTATTTAACATGATTTCTCTGGTTATACCCACTGTTGGAAATTTGGAAAGCAGCGGGAAGCGTAAGACACCAGCAGCTCACGAGTGAATGTTACCCCTGGATGTAGTGAATTTAGTTGCTATTATGTTTGACATGTTTTGTTTTGTTTTTAATTAGCGGTCAACATGTAAGAACCAAGAGATTTCACAGGGAATTTCCTACCTCTACCTCCCACAGACAAGCCAGCTACCTGAAACTCCGTGGCAGGTGGTCACGCAGCAAAAGACACACGGCGGGGAACAGAAACAGCGGGGAACAGAAACTCCCATGTGGCAGGGGCAGGCACTGTCTAACTCACCAGCACCTCCACCCAGCCCCTCACTCACTCTGGTTGTTTGCCTGGGCTTCAGGGGACCCCTGAGCATGACCTCTGGCAGGAAGCAAGCACAAGTCTCTGATAAACAAACACTGCTCATCTATGATGGATTTTTATTCCCATCTTCTCGTGTTTAAGATCAGCCAATGGCACATACTTCATACTTTTTTCAATGAAATAAGTATTTTGAATTTTGAAACTTCACTGATACGTATTTTGAAAATTCATTAATACGTTAATGGTTGCATAAGATAATCTCCAGTGGCTTCATTACTGTATATATTTCCTAAATATCTCCACTTGTATTCTTTATACTTTCTGCCATTTTAAGTTATATTGAATTACTACCTTGCCTCTAATTTTTTTTAATGCTTTTTTAAGGCTTTCTATTAAGACTTTTCATTTCACTTTATTTGCTAACATACTTTGCAAAAAAACTTCAACAAATTAATACTCCCAATCATTGTATAAATTTGTCCATTTGGCAGAATCCTGGCCAAGTGGAATATATGTTAAATTTTTGAGCATTCATTATAAAGAGCATTATTTTGTTGAACATTTTTACTTTTAAAATTACTAGTGACATTTGTACATGTTCAGCAGTCTTTCATTAAAAAAGTTTTTTTTTTATTGAAGTATAATTAACACACAGGGTTATAATAGCCTCAGATGTACAATAAAATGATTCAACAATTCTGTATATTAATCACTCAGGGAGCATCACGGTAAATGTATTCTTCATCCCCATTACATAATTCATTATTTCACCCATCCCGCCACCTACCTTCCTTCTGGCCACCACCAATTTGTTCTCAGTATTTAAGAATCTGGGGGCACCTGGGTGGCTCAGTCAGTTAAGCGTCCAACCTTGGCTCAGGTCATAAATTCATGATTTGTGAGTTCAAGCGCTCTGTCGGGCTCTGGGCTGACGGCTCGGAGCCTGGAGCCTGCTTCGGATTCTGTGTCTCCCTCTCTCTCTGCCCCTTCTCTACTCACTTGTGTGCATGCTCTCACTCTTTCTCAAAAATAAACAAATATTTTTTTAAGAGTGTGGCATTTTCTCTGTTTTCATTCATTTGTTTGTTTGCTTTGTTTCTTAACTTCCACTTTTTCTTTCTTAAATAGGCTTCACGCTCAGCATGGAGCCCAGCACAGGGCCTGAACTCACAACCCTGAGATCAAGACCAGAGCTGAGATCAAAAGTCAGATGCTCAATCAAATGAGCCACCCAGATGGCCCAAATTCCACCTATTTTTAAGGAATACTGATTATGATGTAAAAACAAACAAATAAACAAAAAAACCATGTTAAGTGATGGATCTTGAAGAACCCTTTAGAAAACTACAGCCCATTTGAGAGGCACCTGGGTGGCTCAGTCTGTTAAGCATCAAACTTCGGCTCAGGTCATGACCTCACAGTTTGTGAGTTCAAGCCCTGCATTGGGCTCTGCGCCGACAGCTCAGGGCCTGGAACCTACTTCAGATTCTGTGTCTCCCTCTCTCTCTGCCCCTCCCCCACTCACACCCTGTCTCTGTCTGTCTCTCTCTCGAGAATAAATAAACATTAAAAAAAATTTTTTTAAGAAAGAAAAATACAGCCCATTTTAATTGCTGGTCATCAAGTACATGTTAATTCTATTCATTGTATAACATCAGCCACTTATTTCATAGCCAAATCTTTCCACCTTCCAATATGTCATTTCTTTTGTACCCCCGATGGTTTTTCATTCTAATCTTTATAGATCAAAGTTGGGGGGGGTGGTTCTTTCTTTCTTTCATGGTTTGGTTTTAGTGTTTAATGTTCCTGGAACATATTTCACTGTTGATTTTCCTATACAGTCTAGAATGTCATCTCAGTAGTAGTATTCTTTCCCTTTCCTGTCTTAGATGCCACTGTGTGTGTGTGTGTGTGTGTGTGTGTGTGAGTGTGTGATGCACAGACCTATGGGCACACATACATGCATGTGTGTGCACACACAACACAGCTGTTTCTGGGTTGCTCATGCACACCCACGGATTTGGCGTTCTTGCACCTGCCCCCACATGGAAGCATCACGACATTCCACCTGATTTAACACTAAGTTTCCCATGTGGCCTCACTGGGCAAACAGGGGTCCCACTCTACCGCTGCCCTGGCCAACCGCCCACCACAGAGGAAGAACTCCACTGTGCATATTTGCATCATGAGAGAAATGGCAGCTCTGGAGGGCCCCAGTAATAACCTAGAACGTGCAAACCTTGCTCCTAAAACGGACCAAATGAATGCCTTGTCTTAGATGTTTACACGCTCCCTCTCCCCAGCACCAATTGTATCTAAGGCATGGTCCTTGTTCACAATAACCAGGATTTACTGGGCTCTCAAGTAGACACGAGGTACCTAAGGGTGGGTCTGCAACTCTCGAATTCAACCTCATGGTGCCGCTATGGAGGAGGTGTTGTACTAGCTCCATTTTACTGACAGGGCAACTGAGGCATGGAGAGGCAGGTCTGACTATAGACTCTGCGTTCTGCAGTCTCCCTCAGTGAGCAGTTGATTACCTCCACTATTGATGGGTCCACAGGTACATGTCCACAGTCTCCCCAGAGCCCACTTTCCCCAGATGGACTCACAGCAGTGTCTCCAGGGCACAGTCTGGGTGCTTCAGGGCATCACACAGCATCAGCATGCCTTCATTCCTCAGAGGGTTTTCCACCAGGGAGAGAAGCTTCAGATTCTTGTTGCAGACCAGGACCGAGGCAATATCGTTGCAAGCTTTTGCTGTGATGTCACACCTCCCCAACCTGCATGTGAGACACATGTTGCAGGATGTGACCACAGGCTTTGAGCGGCCACGGACCATATCCTAGCTTCCAGTCTTACACCAGCAAATCCACCATCTACATTCCAGACTTGAAAAGCACAAATGTGGCAGGACCCCTGCTTGGCTCAGTCGGTTAAGCATCCGACTTTGACTCAGGTCATGATCTCACTGTTCATGAGTTCGAGCCCCACATGGGGCCCTGTACTGACAGCTCAGAGTCTGCAGGCTGCTTCAGATTCTGTGTCTCCCTCTCTCTCTGCCCCTCCCCAATCAAATTCTGTGTGTCTCTCTCTCAAAAATAAAGAATTATTTAAATTTTTTTTAAATAAAATAAAAATAAAAGCACAAATGTAATTACATGACTCTATTTATTTATCCCTATTGCTTTCCACTGAAGTTAGGAAAAAATCTGGAAACAATCAGCAAAACTAAAAGGCAACCAATGGAATGGGAGAAGATATTTGCAAATGACATATCAGATAAAGGGTTAGCACCCAAAATCTATAAAGAATTTATCAAACTCAACACCCAAAAAACAAATAATCCAGTGAAGAAATGGACAAAAGACATGAACAGACACTTCTCCAAAGAAGACATCCAGATGGGCAACTGACACATGAAAAACTGCTCAACATCACTCATCATCAGGGAAATACAAATCAAAATCGCACTGAGATACCACCTCACACCTGTCAGAATGCCTAACATTAACAACTCAGACAACAACAGATGTTGGCGAGGATGCAGAGAAAGAGGATCTCTTTTCCAAGAGAATGCAAGGGAATGCAAACTGGTGCAGCCACTCTGAAAAACAGAATGGAGGTTCCTCAAAAAATTAAAAATAGAACTACCCTATGACCCAGCAATTGCACTAGTAGGTATTTACCCAAGGGATACAGAAATGTTGTTTCAGAGGGACACACGCACCCCAATGTTTTTATCAACACCATCAACAATAGCCAAAGTATGGAAAGAGTCCAAATGTCCATCAATGGATGAATGGATAAAGAAGATGTGGTATATATATACAATGGAGTATTACTCAGCAATCAATAAGAGTGAAATCTTGCCATTTGCAACTACGTGGACGGAACTGGAGGGTATTATGCTAAGCGAAATTAGTCAGTCAGAGAAAGACAAACATCATATGAATTCACTCATATGAGTACTTTAAGACACAGAACAGATGAACATAAGGGAAGGGAAGCAAAAATAATACTCAAAGAGGGAGGGGGGCAAAACAGAAGAGACTCTCAAATATGGAGAACAAACAGAGGGTTACTGAGGGGTTGTGGGAGGGAAGATGGGCTAAATGGATAAGGGGCATTAAGGAATCTACTCCTGAAATCGTTGTTGTACTATATGCTAACTAATTTGGATGTAAATTAAAAAAAAAAAATCAGAGCCAGTGGTTCTCAACAGGGGGATGATTTTTTACCCCAGGGGGACATTTGTCAGTGTCTGGAGAAATTGTTGGTTGTCACAACTAGGGAGAGGGGTGCTACTAGCATCTAGTAGATGGAGGCCAGGGATGCTGTTCAACATCCTACATTGTTGTGGACAGCCCCTCCCCCCACAGCAAAGAATGATCTGGAGCTCAATAAATCTGATTATCCGTCAATAGTTCTAAGGTTGAGAAGCCTTAATGCAGCTGAAAAGAGCATCTTGTGGGGTCACCTGGTTGGCTCAATTGGTGGAGAATGCAATTGTTGATCTCAGGGTTGTGAATTCAAGCCCCCTGGTGGGTGTAGAGATGACTTAAAAATAAAAAATATTTTTAAAAAAATAGGACATATCATAGGCTAGAGCAGCTTTCTCAATGTCAGCACTATTGACATTTTGAACTGGAAAATTCTTTGTTGTGGGACCTGTCCTGGATGTTATTGGATGCTAAGAGTAGCACCCCTGACCTCCACTCACTACATGCCTGTAGCATCCTTCCAAGGCAATGATGACCATTAAAAATGTCCAGATGGCGACATTTCCTAAGAAAAAACTGCCCTCTGTTGAGAACTAATGGTCTGGGGGGAACCTGATTTGGGGGACCTCCCACCCCTAATACCAAACTGAAGTCAAGATTACAATTGGTCTGCCCCAAAGAGGCAAAGTTTCCCTCAGTAAATGTCTACAAATGACCCCTGGTTTCCTAGATCTGTTCCCCAATTCTTATGCTAATGTGGAATATTAAAACCCTGTGCAAATGGCCTAACATGAAATGGAGCAAAATACTCAGGAATTTTCTAAGTTCCCCATCACTAGAGAGAGCTAGAGTAGAAAAAAAAAAAAAAGTCATGATATGGAAAGAGTTCAAATGAGGAAAAGGATCTACAGAAAGCCTGTGTGTTCAAACAACTCATGCACGGAATGCACCTCTCTCTCCTGATGGATCTCAACCAAGTTACAGTTAACCAAGTGTATGTGAATCTGTCAATTACATTTGCAACTTTTCCAGCAAAGAAGAGACTCTGAAGCAGAGGAGAGAAGAGCATATTCTCCAGGTGGGTTTAATGAGTTGGTTCTCAATTACACCCCCCTTTTTCTTTCTGCTAAAAAAATGGATTGATCCTGTCTAGAAACCACCCAACTATGGTAGGTAGGGGCATCCCAGATAATTTTCAAGAGGAAGAAATGATATGGGGCAAATCGCTTTCCCTCTCGCTTCCATGTTGTCACCTACCAGATTGACATAAGGACACTTGTGGTCATTGATATGATTTCTCATTTTAAGTGTCTATGAATATCTTCAGGGGGAAAAAAATGGAGTTTTGGTTTTGGCACAGGTGGTTGAGGACAGAACCAAGAAGAGGAAGGTAAGGTGTCCACGAGAAGTAATCCAAGTGACTACCAAAGGAGGGAAAGCTGTAACAAGCCTTCTGAGAGGTCTGAAGATCACTCTTCTGAGGTCTGGAGAGGCTGAGATGGAAAATTTACCATGTAAGAGACAAAAGACTGATGCAGGAAAGAAATGGGCACATTCCACGGAAAATTCCATGCTGGACAAGAAACATCACGGGGCGCCTGGGTGGCGCAGTCGGTTAAGCATCCGACTTCAGCCAGGTCACGATCTCGCGGTCGGGGAGTTCGAGCCCCGCATCGGGCTCTGGGCTGATGGCTCAGAGCCTGGAGCCTGTTTCCGATTCTGTGTCTCCCTCTCTCTCTGCCCCTCCCCCGTTCATGCTCTGTCTCTCTCTGTCCCAAAAAAATAAATAAACGTTAAAAAAAAAATTAAAAAAAAAAAAAAAGAAACATCACTGAATGCGGACAAGCCAAGACTCACATCAGCTGTTGCACGATGCACACGGGGTGCTTTAGCGTCTCACACAGCTGCCTGACGCTCACAAGGGAGAGTCTAGTGCCGTGCAGGTTCAGGCATTTCAGATAAGGGTTGTGAAGAATGGCCTCAAAGAAGTCTGGGCCATTTCCAACATAAGATGCAAAATTATACCTAGAAAAAATGTGGAAACTCATGCAGCAGAGTCCAAACACAAAGGAAGATACGTCTTACACAATTCCTCCCACCTGTCTACCATGCTTAGGCTCACAACACTGTTTGTAGTTATCCCGTTACTGCCACCTGTAAATTCTCTCTACCCAGGGTTTTCAGACAGCAGACAAACACAGAGGCTCAGCTGCTCGGTTCTCTCCTTTCTTGCTAGTCCCTGCATGCCCACACACCACCGTCCATACTGGAAGGGAGTGAACCAAACTCATCCCATATTAAATTCTAAGCACCGTCAGGATGGGGACATGATGCTTGTGCATCTTTGCACCCACAGGTCCAGGCCGGAGCTTGACATACAACGGGGATGCATGTATTTGAGTTAACTCTCCAAGAAGAACCATGTTTCCCAAGGAAAGGATCCATTTGTTTAAAAACTAAGGTTTTGGGGCGCCTGGGTGGCTCAGTCGGTTAAGTGTCTGACTTCAGCTCAGGTCATGATCTCGCTGTCCATGAGTTCAAGCCCCACATCAGGCTCTGTGCTGACAGCTCAGAGCCTGGAGCCTACTTGTAATTAATTCTGTGTCTCCCCCTCTCTCTCTGCGCCCTCCACTCACTCACGGTCTCTCTCTCTCTCTCTCTCTCTCTCTCTCTCTCTCTCTCTCAAGTAAATAAACATTAAAAAAAGAAGGGGGAACCAATGTTGGCCACCCACCCCAGAAAACAAAGCACTTCCTCATTTGTGCATAGAAACTGACCTATAGTGGCTGGGGACCTACCCTGTTGACCATGTTCAATCCTAAAGTCCCCCAGTTTGCTCACAGTTGCTTCTTGTCAATAAAATATTGGTATCAAGGAAAGTGCTCCCCAAATTTTTCTTGAGCCATTGGATTGCAGCTCTGTGCATTGGTATTTCCCAAAAAATCCAGAGTAGAAAGGACTAAACTCAGTTGTTTACAGGTCAACATCCAACCTACCCGAACTTTTGGAGTTTACAAACAGGATGAGCCAGGGCTTTCCAGAGAATTTCCAGGGAGGGCTCGTCAAACATACAATTGTCCAGATCTAACATCTGAAAGTTCTTGTTGGCCGTGAACACAGAACAAAGGTCCTTCCAGAAGGAGAGCTTCTCCTCGTCACTGTGGGAGAACAAAGACCATGACTCTCCAGTGGCTCAGTGCAACTCAACACATTCTCAAAACAGGCAGAACACCATCCCCAGAGCCTCCAAAGCTCCCCAAAAGACACCTGGGCCTGAATAAGGAGAGGGAAGGCCAGGTTGGCTGAGCTAACGGTCAAGTGGCTAAGGAAAGGACACTGAGGCCAGAGCAGTGGGAATCAAACCCCAGTTGAACCACTTAGCTAAGTGACCCTAGACAAGCTATTCAGTCTTACTCAGCCTCCTTTTCTTCCAGTTTTAGGCAACAATACCTGACTGTTGTATGAATGAAGGTTGAGATTTGGTGACCCATCAGTAAAACAGGAAACCACATCCAAAAATATGAACATATAGGTACAAAATAAAGTCATGGAGATGTAATGTACAGCATGGGTGTGACTACACTTAATAATACTGTATTACAGGGGCGCCTGGGTGGCGCAGTCGGTTAAGCGAACGACTTCAGCCAGGTCACGATCTCGCGGTCCGGGAGTTCGAGCCCCGCGTCGGGCTCTGGGCTGATGGCTCAGAGCCTGCAGCCTGTTTCCGATTCTGTGTCTTCCTCTCTCTCTGCCCCTCCCCTGTTCATGCTCTGTCTCTCTCTGCCCCAAAAATAAATAAACGTTGAAAAAAAAATTAAAAAAAAAATAATAATACTGTATTACATTTTTGGAAGTTGCTAAGAGAGCAGATCTTAAAAGTTCTCATCATGGGGCGCCTGGCTGGCTCATTCCATAGAGCATGCAACTCTTGACCTTGGGACTGAGTTTGAGCCCCATGTGAGGTGTAGAGTTCACTTTTAAAAAGTAGTTCTCGGGGCACCTGGGTGGCGCAGTCGGTTAAGCGTCCGACTTCAGCCAGGTCACGATCTCGCGGTCCGTGAGTTCGAGCCCCATGTCGGGCTCTGGGCTGATGGCTCGGAGCCTGGAGCCTGTTTCCGATTCTGTGTCTCCCTCTCTCTCTGCCTCTCCCCCGTTCATGCTCTGTCTCTCTCTCTGTCCCAAAAATAAATAAAAAACGTTGAAAAAAAAATTAAAAAAAAATAAAATAAAATAAATAAATAAAAAGTAGTTCTCAGGGCACCTGGGTGGCACAGTAGGTTAAGCGTCTCTTAGTTTCAGCTCAGATCATGATCTCGAGGTTGGGGAGTCCAAGCCCCGCATCAGGCTTTGTGCTGACAGTGCAGAACCTGCTTGGGATTCTCTCTCTCCTCTCTCTCTCTCAAAAATAAATAAACTTTAAAAAATAAAAATAAGAATAAGTTGTGCCTAGGTGGCTCAGTCAGTTAAGCATCCAACTTCAGCTCAGGTTATGATCTCAGAGTTCACGGGTTCAAGCCCCACATCAGGCTCTGTGCTGACAGCTTGGAGCCTGGAGCCTTCTTCGGATTCTGTGTCTCCCTCTCTCTCTGTCCCTCCCCTGCTCTCACTTTTGCTCTCTCTCTCAAAAATAGATAATTTTTTTTATTTATTGTTTAAAAAATAAGAAATTTAAAAATTAAAAAGTTCTCATCACAAGAAAAATTTTTGTAACTATGTGTGGTGACAGCTGTTAACTAGACATATTGAGGTGATCATTTTGCAACATAAAAAATTACTGAGGGGCGCCTGATGGCTCAGTGGGTTAAGCGTCTGACTTCAGCTCAGGTCATGATCTTGTGGTTTGTAGTTCGAGCCCTGTGTCAGACTATCTGCTGTCAGTGCAGAGCCTGTTTTGGGTATCTGTCACCCTCTTTCTCTGCCCCTCCCCTGCTTGTGCTCTCTCTCTCTCAAAAATAAATAAACATTTAAAATGTTTTTTAAAAAATACTGAATTATGGGGTGCCTGGGTGGCTCAGTTGGTTAAGCATCTGATTCTTGATTCAGGCTCTGGTCACGATGTTGCAGTTCATGCGTTTGAGCCCTGTGTTGGTCTCTGTGCTGACAGTGTGAGCCTGCTTGGGATTCTCTCTCCCCCCTCTCTCTCTCTCTCTCTGCCCTCCCGCCCCCAACTCTCTCTCTCTCAGTAAATAAATAAACTTTTAAAAAAAATAAAAATAAAAAAACACTGAATCATGAAGTTGTTCACTTGACACTAATATAACGTTATATGTCAATTTTACCTCAATTTAAAAACTAAAAACCAAAACTGTGACCGTGAAAAATCTCTGATTGCAAAAGCCATGTTTTTTTAAATGTAAACATCCATGGAGGACCCATTGGGCACTAAAACAAGATACAAGTATGGTGTGTGTAGGGTGGGGACAGGGGTGATTAATAGAGGGACTCACTTTGTGATGGATCCAGAGTCATCTGAAAAGACATTTTCTATAGACAGGTGAAGTTTCTGCAAATTTTGGCAATGTTTCATACAGAATGCTGATATTACCAATTCTTCAATGTTACCAATGTAAATATCAACTTCCTCGAAGAAATCCATCACTTGCCTTACAAATTCTTTCTCATGGGTCTCAAACAAACCTCTGAACAATTCCTGGAAATTCACCACAACCTGATTGGTGTCACATTGACTTAAACTTTTAAGGCACTGGGTTATTTCCTGCCTTATCTCTTTGGACAGGAGAAAACCAAAGGACGTCTCCAGCATGTTGGTTATTTTTCCAGTTGAAACTCCAAACAAGAATGTTATCATCTGGGACAAGTGGCTCTGGACCCGACTCACACCTGCTGTTACAAGCTCGGTCACACTCCCAATGGCCGGGTCAGGATTGTCCTCGGGTTGTCTGAGCAGATAGAACATGGCGGCACAAAACTCTTGGATGCACAAATGCATGAAGATAAAACAGTCGCCATTCCTGAGAAGGAGTCTCATGCCCACCCACATCAAGGTATCGGACTCAGATACCCCACTCCTCCTGAGGTCCCCATGGCGAAACACAAATGTGCGCGTCCATATTCCCTGTGCAGCCAAGGTACACAGGCCTTTCAGTCGGGCTCTGCTCTGCTTGGGGGGACAGTTTTCATTTCTTGACTTGAACACGTTCATTAAAAAGGACGCATACAAAGAAGTGGTGCTTTCGGACGCAACCTCAAGCTCTTTTCCTCTGTCCAGCTGCCATTTCATACAAGTACAGACCAGCCAGCATACAAGAGGATTATGGCAGAACATACAGAGCGGGACGTTGTCCCTCACGAAACTGAAGGCTTTCATGGCTTTGCTCCTCTCGCGGAAGAAATGGTAGAAATACAGCTTCCTTTCATGAGGAGAGAATCCTGGGAGGACTATGCATTTTGGATGCTGCAACAGGAAATAATATCTTCTCATGCCCACTGTTCCCAATGCGACAAGCAGAGAAGACTTTGGAAGCATTTTTCTCTGCAGCAAACTCCTCACGATAATCTGCATTGGCTTCCGCTGCTTCTGGTCATCGCACAGCTGAGTCGTAATCTCCAAATCAAACTTGAGTTCCTCAAAGCCGTCCATGATGAACAGGATTCTCTCTGGCTGCGAAAAAATGTCCTCGACCGGCTCTGAAGACTGAGGCCAGTCCCTGGAGATGAGCTCCACTAAGCTGGTCTCTGCAATGGCGTTCATTTCACAGCCATTGAGGAAGAAGATAAATGTAAATCTGTCCTTCCAAAGGTTGCCCTCTGCCCATTCCAGTATGACTTTCCTCAAAAGGGTTGTTTTGCCAATCCCTTCTGGACCTTGCAAGACCACCGTGGGTGTGGGCTCTCCAGCCTGGCTGGCAGGATATGCAGCCTTCAGGGTTTCATACTCATTCTTTGTGGTTTCTTTATAGAAATCACTGGGAACTGGAAGGCAGGTTTCTTTCTCCCATATGAGACGGAATTTTTCTCTCATGTGATTTCTGTATGGGTTTGGTTTATCTGAGTAGACAGGGGTAGAATACCAGATAGTCAAAAAAAATTTTTTTTAAAGTGCACTCATTCTTTGACACCCAGAATGATCCCTAGAGATTTACTTGAGCACCTGTATGAAGACTACGGTATGTCCATGGATGACCAGGCTAACTAACTTAGTTTTTATTAGCACCATAAGCTATCTCAAATCACGTCCATGTAAGCACCTAGCCCAAACCAGAAGCCTATCTCAGAGCTACAAGGCAATATATTGTGTGAATGCTTCAGAGTCACATTCAAAATCTCCCCAGTGAAGAATCCCATAACCACTATCATTTACTAAGTGTCTGCCAGGAACCAGGGCTGAGAATGTTACTATGGTTACTATGTCTTTCAAGTCAACAACCCATCGAGATTTGTTCTACTCCCAATTTACCCAAAAAAATCAGAGAGGCAGAATGTGTCTCTTGATTAATTTGCGCTAGTGAATAACTATTAGGGTCAGGTGCCTGTCACACTTCTGTCTGATTTGAAACCATAAGGTCTAAGCTATTTCTGTTCTGCCATGCTGACTGCAGGTTAATTTCAGAAACGCACCCCTGAATCATCATTCTTCCAACCCACCCTTACGATGTACCTTCCATGTTCAAGGCAACACATTACAAGAGGTTAAATAAAATGACAAATGTGGTCAAGGACCATAGCCTGCATCGGAGAAATCTACACCACAGTAGGGGAGGTTCTTCTGCATGTTTTCCAAGCAAAGGGCACTGATGGTTTTGTCCAAGGATGTAGGACTAGATAACATTCTTGGAATGTAGCGACGGCCCTTCCTCTCTCTGGGGCAAAGGAAGATTTGTTTCTAAAATCAGGTGTTTCAGGGCATGTGGGTAGTTCAGTCGGTTAAGGATCTGACTCTTTCTATGCCCCTACTCAGCAGGAAGAAGCTATGGAAGATGAGAGCTTCTACCTTCAACAACCTTAAAGATTTAAAGGTCGAGAGAGTGTAAAGCAGGTGGAGGGAAAGCACAAGCTAGCACTGCCCTCCCCCAGGTGGGACATATGTGATACTCCTTGGACACTCCCAGCTACCCAAAAACAAGAAAGGACAAAAAACAAACGGTGAAACTGATAACAAGTCTCCACCAGTTTACCAGAAAAAGGCAATCCCATCATAGCCTAAAGTCCAGGAACTCCCTACTGTCTCAATGTTAATGCCTTGCTAGAGAGAAAGACAACCTTAGCTTGACAACAGCTAGGCCTCCAGTAAGTCTGTAGCATGTGAAAGTCTCTTTGGAAACTTTATCTCCCTGGACTCCATCAACAGTGCCCCCCACACTTATAGTGCAGCTCTTCCTGCCCATGGGTCCTGTCCCCATGCTTTAATAAAATCACCTTTTTGCACGAAAAGAAAAAAGAAGGGATCTGACTCTTGATTTCGGCTCAGGTCATGATCTCACAGTTAGTGAGTTCAAGCCCCATATCAGGCTCTGCACTGACATTGCGGAATCTGCTTGGGATTCTCTCTCTCCACCCACTCCCCTCTCTGCTCCCCCTCTGCTTGCGCTCTCTCTCTCTCTCAAAATAAACAAACTTTAATCGGGGCGCCTGGGTGGCGCAGTCGGTTAAGCGTCCGACTTCAGCCAGGTCACGATCTCGCGGTCCGTGAGTTCGAGCCCCGCGTCGGGCTCTGGGCTGATGGCTCAGAGCCTGGAGCCTGTTTCCGATTCTGTGTCTCCCTCTCTCTCTGCCCCTCGCCCGTTCATGCTCTGTCTCTCTCTGTCCCAAAAATAAATAAACGTTGGGAAAAAAAATTAAAAAAAAAAAGTAATAATTAAAAATGTTTTCACAATAAAAACGGATGTTTCTTTCCCCTCTGGAGAAATTTAGACATGTCTCTCGCTCCCTGGAGACTTGCCAGGGTAATAAAGCTAGTGTCAGTCCCTGGAGGGCAGAGGGAAGGGCTGTCAACGGGTGTTAGGTAAGGTCGGGATGTCTGACTCTCCAGGCTCCTCAACTATGTCTCAGATCTATCTGAGCCCACCCCCAAACCCTCCCTCCGCACCCCCAGGGAGACTCAAAGGACAAGAAGAACTAATGTGAACATAAATCTCATTTCCTGTTATTCAGGGAGCAATGAATCTTCTAAATCCATCTGGGCTCATTCTGTCCTCATGGACCACATTTATGGACATGTGGCAATCTGGCCCAACAGCAGCTTGCTGCCTAGGAATTGCCGTGGCAATTGACAGTCCAGCCACTGCGTGATGGGTCCGCAACCCAGCAGACATGCCTTGGTTCAACTACTTTGCATCATGAGACTTTAGGACTATTATAATCCATCTGAATCTTGGCTTACTTACCAGAATAGGAAGTCTACTCCCACAAGTAGATAAAAATCAATGAGAGAATAACATGTAAAATTGGGCAAAGCATCCTGCAACTTTGAGTTACTGTATCAAAGGTAAATTTAAAAAAAATGACTTTTCCGGCAATAGCCAAAGTATGGAAAGAGCCCAAATGTCCATCAGTGGATGAATGGATAAAGAAAATGTGGTGTGTGTATACACACACACACACACACACACACACACACACAATGGAGTATTATTCAGCAATCAAAAAGAATGAAATCTTGCCATTTGCAAAAACATGGATGGAAGTAAAGTGGATTATGCTAAGCAAAAGTAGTCACTCAGAGAAAGATACATATCATATGATTTCACTCATATGTGGGATTTAAGAAATACAACAGATGGGGCACCTGGGTGGCTCGGTCGGTTAAGCGTCCGACTTCAGCTCAGGTCATGATCTCACGGTCCGTGGGTTCGAGCCCTGCATCGGGTTCTGTGCTGACCGCTCAGAGCCTGGAGCCTGCTTCCGATTCTGTGTCTCCCTCTCTCTGTGACCCTCCCCCATTCATGCTCTGTCTTTCTCTGTCTCAAAAATAAATAAACGTTAAAAAAAAAATTTTTTTAAAGAAATACGACAGATGAACATAAGGGAAGGGAAGCAAAAATAATATAAAAACAGGGAGAAGGACAAACCATAAGAGACTCTTAAATACAGAAAACAAACTGAGGGTTGCTGGAGGAGGGGTGAGTGGGGAGATGGGCTAATTGAGTGATGGGCATTAAGGAGAGCACTTGAGGGGCGCCTGAGTGGCTCAGTCGGTTGAGCATCTGGCTTCAGCTCAGGTCATGATCTCACAGTTTGTGACTTCGAGCCCCACATCGGGCTCTGTGCTAACGGCTCAGAGCCTGGAGCCTGCTTCAAATTCTGTGTCTCCCTCTCTCTCTGCTCCTCCCCCACTCATGCTCTGTCTCTCTCCTTCAAAAACAAATAAAAACATTTTTTAAAAATTTAAAAATAAAAAAGGGGCGCCTGGGTGGCGCAGTCGGTTAGGCGTCCGACTTCAGCCAGGTCACGGTCTCACGGTCCGTGAGTTCGAGCCCCTCATCAGGCTCTGGGCTGATGGCTCAGAGCCTGGAGCCTGTTTCTGATTCTGTGTCTCCCTCTCTCTCTGACCCTCCCCCGTTCATGCTTTGTCTCTCTCTATCCCAAAAATAAATAAATGTTGAAAAAAAAAATTTAAAAATAAAAAAAAGGAGGGCACTTGATGTGATGAGCACTGGGTATTATATGTAGGTAGCAAATCAATGGATTCTACTCCTGAAGTCATTATTGCACTATATATTAACTGACTTCGATGTAAATTTTTTTTTTAATTTTTTTTCCAACATTTATTTATTTTTGGGACAGAGAGAGACAGAGCATGAACGGGGGAGGGGCAGAGAGAGAGGGAGACACAGAATTGGAAACAGGCTCCAGGCTCTGAGCCATCAGCCCAGAGCCCGACGCGGGGCTCGAACTCACGGAGCGCGAGATCGTGACCTGGCTGAAGTCTGACGCTTAACCGACTGCGCCACCCAGGCGCCCCACTTCGATGTAAATTTTAAAAAAATAAATTTTTTAAAAATGAAAAAAAAAAATTACTTGTCTGGAGGCACCTGGGTGGCTCAGTTAAGCGACTGATTCTTGGTTTTGGTTCAGGTCATGATTTCATGGTTTCTGAGTTCAAGTCCCACGAGGGGCCCTGCACTGATGGTGCGAAACCTGCTTGGGATTCTCTCTCTCCCTCTGCCCCTTCTTCGCACGTGCTGTCTCAGTCTCTCTCAAAATAAATAAATAAACTTTTTTTAAAAAAAAGAAATACTGGGGCGCCTGGGTGGCGCAGTCGGTTAAGCGTCCGACTTCAGCCAGGTCACGATCTCGCGGTCCGTGAGTTCGAGCCCCGCGTCAGGCTCTGGGCTGATGGCTCGGAGCCTGGAGCCTGTTTCCGATTCTGTGTCTCCCTCTCTCTCTGCTCCTCCCCCGTTCATGCTCTGTCTCTCTCTGTCCCAAAAATAAATAAACGTTGAAAAAAAAATTTTTTTTTAAGAAATACTTTTTTTTTTAAAAATGTCTGACATTTTGTCTCTCTCTTTTTTTTTTTTTCTTTTTTTGAACGTTTATTTATTTTTGGGACAGAGAGAGACAGAGCATGAACGGGGGTGGGGCAGAGAGAGAGGGCGACACAGAATCGGAAACAGGCTCCAGGCTCTGAGCCATCAGCCCAGAGCCCGACGCGGGGCTCGAACTCACGGACCGCGAGATCATGACCTGGCTGAAGTCGGACGCTTAACCGACTGCGCCACCCAGGCGCCCCTCTTTTTTTTTTTTTAAAGAGTATCCTTCCAGCAGAGGGTGTAAATGAGCCATCAATGAGTCAAAAAATAACTGATTTGGAAAAGTGTCTGTTCATGTCTTCTGCCCATTTCTTCACTGGATTATTTGCTTTTCAGGCGTGGAGTTTGGTGAGTTCTTTATAGATAAATTATGGAAAGAGCCTAAATGTCCATCAACTGATGAATGGATAAAGATGTGATTTATATATACAATGGAATACTACTTGGCAATGAGAAAGAATGAAATCTGGCCATTTGCAGCAACATGGATGGAACTGAAGGGTATTATGCTAAGTGAAATAAGTCAGAGAAAGACAGATATCACATGTTTTCATTCATATGTGGATCTTGAGAAACTTAACAGAAGACCATGGGGGAGGAAAAGGGGGGAAAAACGTTACAGAGAGGGAGGGAGACAAACCATAAGAGACTCTTAAAGACAGAGAACAAACTGAGGGTGGATGGGGGGGGTGGTTGGTGGGGAAGAGGGGAAAGTGGGTGAAGGGCATTGAGGAGGGCACCTGTTGGGATGAGCACTGAGTGTTAAATGGAAACCAATTTGACAAATTATATTTTTTTTTTTAAATAACTGATTTGGGGGCACATGGGTGGCTCAGTCGGTTAAGCATCCAACTTTGGCTCAGGTCATGATCTCAAGGTTCATGAGTTCAAGCCCCATGTCGGGCTCTGTGCTGACAGCTCGGAGCCTGGAGCCTGCTTCGGATTCTGTGTCTCCCTCTCTGTCTGCCCCTCCCCTGCTCGCGCCCTGTCTCTCAAGTCTCTCCCTGTCTCTCAAAAATGAATAAATGTTAACAAATAAAAATAAAAAAGAATTAAAAAAAAATAACTGATGTCAAGTCAGACCTGTCCCTGCTGAAAAAGTCATCTAACATGAGGAAATGCTGTTGGGACCATGGTTTTTCCATTTGTAAACCTCAGGATAGTGGTGGGAATAAAAATATTAGGCATCAATGGCACTTACTGTAGTGCCGGGGACGTAAGCTGTCTCTGATTATTTCCTAATGTTAGGATTCTGCCTCATCCCTGGAGCAGGTCTAGTCAAAAGGACAGTCAACTACCATAATGCAACTCTATCTCAGCACACCTGGTGATGAACACCCGACCTGGAGCATCCCTCGTAAGAGCACGGGCTCAGCTCCTGACAGGAAAATGCGAGACACCCCTTAGAGGAACAGGACACTACCCGCCCACAGGCCATCACTGGCCCATGCATGGCCAGAGTTGCCTTACAATTCCATGACCTCCAAGGCATTCTCAACTGATGGAGAGTAGCCACTAATTTAATACTATCCCCTTCATTCTCACAAGGTTCCAGTGAACCAAGCTTCTTCCACGGGTCCCTGCCCCCTTCATCCTCCTACACTTACTTCTGATCTCTTCCTGAGCCTTTGTCCAGAGGTCACGCCGCTCAATCTGTAGAAACAGGTTCAGTGTCAGCTCCCATGCCTGCTTTCCTGGGTAGTGTTTGCCCAACAGCTTTGCTACATCTTCTCTTGAAGCCTTCTTTAACTCGGTCCATGGGATTGGCTTGAGCTCAAGTTGCAGAGGTTCTTGCTTGAGGAGTTCCTTAAATTTCCAGAACTCTTCCTTTCTGAGCTCCTCCAGGTACCACAATAAGCCAAAGTCCGAAAAAAAGGATTCAGCCATCTTGCCCTGGGGTTGTGAACTTGGAAATCTCCAGAGAGAAAAAAATTCTTCAAAAACAAGGAATAAGTAGTACCTGAGGGAGAATGATGTGATTACAGAGATAAATCTGCAGTTGAGAGTGGCTTAAAATTATTGATAATCCTGCTGGGGCACCTGGGTGGCTCAGTGGGTTAAGCATACGACTATGTCAGACTCTTGATTTCGGCTCAGGTCATGATCTCACAGTTCCTGAGATCAAGCGATGAGTCAGGCTCTGCACTGACTCCCAAGAGTCTGCTTGGGATTCTCTCTCCCTCTCTCTGCCCCGCCCCTGCTCGCTTTCTCTTTCTCAAAATAAATTAAAAACATAAAATAAAATAAACTCTGGGGCACCCAGAGTTTCCTCCCTCTTTCATAAATCCCCCTTGCTAAAATTCTGTTTTTCATATCTCTCCCCAGGTCATGTGCATCTCACAAGTCAGAACCGACAGACCAACCGAGTCTGAGAAATAGCTCTCTGGTGTTTTCACCCTTTCTCCTTAGTTATCTGATACGTGAGGTTCTCCGATTCTCCATGTCCCCGGTTACATTTTAGAAATACAGGGGGCCCCGGGTCAGCCTGAAGAGCCCCGTTCTGTCACCTAGAGTTGGGGGGGGATAGACAACCTGTCTGTGACCTAAAATGCTTGTCACATTGGTACATCCTTGCCAAAACTAGGGGGCAGAGCTTGAGCATTTCTGGTACCCCTCTACCTGGCTCTTTATGCACGCCAGGTCTACACTAAGTGCTGAAAGGGGGAAACGGAAAAAAGAAAGATCAAGGAGGAGACGTCCTCACCCAATCTGGCCCCTGGTCCTCCTGGCTGGTCTCCATCAAAGAAAAGCTGTGGAAGCCACACTAAAAGCCTGTGCCTGAACTTTGATTGGCCATAAAATCTCTCCTTCCCCATTGGCTGGCATGACTCTTGATCACCTACACTCTGGAGGTGATGGGAAACCATTTAGGCGTGTTCTCTCCACCTCAGGTGTGAGCAATCTTCCTTCAGGCATTGCTGACGGCTGCTGACTGATGGATTTTCTGATGACACTACTAATCACATCCCCCTGTATGATATAACCGCCGGGCTTTTGTGGGCAATCTTCTCCCACAGGAGCCACTCTCTCCTGATCTGAATATCTGACTTCTGCTGTCCCATCATCTTGTGCAAGTTCTTAAACTTCCACAACAGCACCTACAATGGGGAGCATCTATAGATGAGGAAACCGATGAGTATTCTCGAATAACTCGCCAGGGATGGAAAAGGCAGAAGTTAGATCTTAGGAATGTCTTACTTTTTATTACTGTGATAAGAACACTTAACATGACACCTGTACCTTTAACAAAGTCTTCAGTGCACAATACAGTGTTGTTAACTGTAGACACAACGTTGCACAGCATAGCCCTAGAACTCACTCATCCTGCATAACCAGAAGTTTATATCCCCGGAACAGTAACGCCATCCTTGCCCTTCCCCCAACCCTCAGAAACCACCAATCTACTCTGCTTCCTTGGGTCTCTTTTAGATACCCCATTTAAGTGGAATCATGCAGTGTTTGTCCTTCTCAGTCGGTCAACCGACTGAGCCACCCAGGCGCCCCCAAAGACATCTTCTATCTGGACTTTCATAGAGGGTGTTGGCCAACCATGCTTGGAGTATCAGACTATGCTTTATTTTACGTAAACACATGACTCCAGTCTGGGTACTGAAGATCAAGTCTACCAGCCCTCCTACAGGGGAGAGTTGACTTGTAACAAAAGTGTTCTGGGGCGCCTGGGTGGCTCAGTAGGTTAAGTGTCCAACTTTGGCTGAGGTCATGATCTCACGGTTTGTGGGTTCGAGTCCCCCATTGGGCTCTGTGCTGACAGCTCAGCGCCTGGAGCCTGCTTCAGATTCTGTGTCTCCCTCTCTCTCTGCCCCTCCCCTGCTCATGCTCTGTCTCTCTCTCTCTCTCTATCTCTCAAAAAATAAACATTAAACAAAAATTTAGAGAGGCACCTGGGTGGCTCAGTCGGTTAAGTGTCTGACTTTGGCTCAGGTCATGGTCTCACGGTTCGTGGGTTCGAGCCCCCCATTGGGCTCTGTGCTGACAGCCCAGAGCCTGGAGCCTGCTTCGGATTGTGTCTCCCTCTCTCTCTGCCCCTCCCCCATTTGCAGTGTCTCTCAAAAAAAGAAAAAGCATTTTTAAAAAAGTGTGTAGACAGTCAAAGCTCTGCCAATAACAGCTCAATGAGTGAGTAAACTCTCTCCCTCTAGCTACCTCCAGCCATCCTTTCTAGAACTCTGCAGAAGTTCGAAAGCAAAGCCATTGTTGGGTTCCAGATTCACCTCTCCTGTTGGCTGCTTCTGTCTTTGGGCCTCCAAAGGTTACAAAGGACGCCCCCTTCTGGTGGGAAATGCACAAACACCTGGCCCTCCACTGGACACTCTCTCCTACCCTCACCCCTTGGGCACACCCACCATGCCTCTCTGATCTGGTTCATTTTTATTTCATCCGAGCAGAAGTTGGAATTTCCCACCCAGGCAGAGGTTATATTACTCGGACCACACCTATTAAGGGTGTGGGTGAGAACTGAGAAACTATGTCCTACCCCCATGTAACAAACTTATTTAGTTGTAAGCCCTTTTGATACCTAAAGTGATAAAATGCCTTATATTCCGACAAAGAAAATGAATAAAGCCTACTCAGAACATTCTGTAAAGCCTCGTCAGTGAACAGAATCATTTCCTCAGACATGTTTTTCTCTATGTTTGCAGAAATTTATTTTTAGAGGTTCATTAAACAAACTAGAAACTTTCTGGGATGCCTTGTTAGGTCAATGAGAACATTCCTTTGATTCTTTTTTGCCATAAATATTGCTCCAAATAAAAGATATTTAAAGTTTTTTGTTCTTATTTTATTTTTTTATTTTTTTTTCAACGTTTATTTATTTTTGGGACAGAGAGAGACAGAGCACGAACGGGGGAGGGGCAGAGAGAGAGGGAGACACAGAATCGGAAACAGGCTCCAGGCTCCGAGCCATCAGCCCAGAGCCCGACGCGGGGCTCGAACTCCCGGACCGCGAGATCGTGACCTGGCTGAAGTCGGACGCTTAACCGACTGCGCCACCCAGGCGCCCCTTGTTCTTATTTTGAGGGGAGGAGGGGTAGAGAGAGACGAAGAGAGAGAATCCCAAGAAGGCTCACACTGAGCCCCGAGGCGGGGCTCGATCTCATGAACCTTGATATCATGACCTGAGCGGAAATCAAGAGTCAGATGCTTAGCCAACTGAGCCACCAGGCACCCCAAAAGATATTTAAATTTTTTTAACGTTTATTTATTTTTGAGAGACAGAGAGAGAGAGAGACAGAGTGTGAGCAGGGGAGGGGCAGAGAGGGAGGGAGACACAGATTCCGAGCTGTCAGCACAGAGCCTAATTTGGAGTTCAAACCTACAAACCGTGAGATCATGACCTGAGCCGAAGTCGGACGCTCAACCAACGGAACCACCCAGGCACCCCTTAACTTTACAAAATTCTAAAACTCATCTATCTGTAATAGATTGAAATGATATTCCACTGTGACCATTTTTCCCCGTTTGATATTTTATTTGTCTGTTTCGCATTTTCAAATTTTTTTTTCAACGTTTTTATTTTATTTTTGGGACAGAGAGAGACAGAGCATGAGCGGGGGAGGGGCAGAGAGAGAGGGAGACACAGAATCGGAAACAGGCCCCAGGCTCCGAGCCATCAGCCCAGAGCCCGACGCGGGGCTCGAACTCACAGACCGCGAGATCGTGACCTGGCTGAAGCCGGACGCTTAACCGACTGCGCCACCCAGGCGCCCCTGTTTCGCATTTTCTATTTGCTTATCTTGGGTTTGGAAACTTTCACAAACGAACAATTATTATTTATATGAGGAGGAAAACAGAGGCATTAAAATAAAGAACAAAGCTCAGTGGCAGTAAGCACCTTACAGAACAGTGAGATTCAACACAGGATAAAGACCTTGATTCTCCTGGGCTTCAGGCTGTCAGAAGTCTGGTGAGTATCCTTTAATGACATTGTACTACGTGCAGTTTGTGACATCCCCAAATCTGTTTTTCAAAGCTCTCCTTCCTTTTCCTCATGTGAAATGTAATCTTTACACCCGAGACATGTATCACAAATACCTTGCATGTACTCTTAATGTTTCCTTTTTACCATGCCTTACCAAAACTCAGAGGAATTTCCCATGCTTTTACATGTGATTTAAAAAGCCATTTTTCTGGGGCACCTGGGTGGCTCAGTCAGTTGAGTGTCCATCTGTCTTCAGCTCAGGTCATGATCTTGTGGTTCGTGGGTTCGAGCCCCACGTCGGGCTCTGGGCTGACGGCTCAGAGCCTGGAGCCTGCTTCAGATTCTGTGTCTCCCTCTCTCTCTGCCCCTCCCCCACTCACTCTTTGTCTCTGTCAGAAATAAACATTAAAAAACATTTTTTTTTAATCCAGGGAAAAAAAATGAAAAAGACAAGATTGACTTTAAAATTTAGACTTAATCATTTAAAGTTTAAGTGACTAAATCAAGTGTAAATGATCACAGTTCAAGCATTAAATGACATTGTGCATCATTCCTATGCAATGATGTGCCAATACTCTGCTATTTAATATCAAAGATCAAGGCCACGGCACCAGCTTTCACGAGCGGCTGTCTCAACAAGGAAACCTGAAGATCAACACACGAGTCTGCGGAGAACGATTCTAGGAGTGTTGCATCCACACGACTCCTGAAACAGACTGCTACAGGCACCAGTGACAGTCACAACAAAGTTTATTACAATGAGAGGCAAGGCCGACCGATCTAGACCAACACTCTTGATAAGAGTGCGGCCCGGAACAGCTGGGGTACAGAGTTTTTAAAGCCGATCACATCGTTTTATCATTACCTGGGAACAGAACAGAGAAACAGTTCCCAGATGAGTTAGAAACAGTTGCCAGATGAGTTAGAAACAGTTGCCGAATGAGGTGTTTATTTTAGACTTTCTGCCCCTAAGTTGCAACCGGTGGATCTCCTTGACCTTGTCTCTGATGCTCTTTTCTTTGAGCTTTTGTTTCCTTCCTTGGTGAAGCCTGATTTACAAGAGTATGAAGCAGTGATTTACCAGAGTAAAAACAAGGCTGTTATCTTTTGACCTTCAGTGTCAGAACAAAACTGTTATTTTTCAAGCTAAGCGTTAGCCCTACACTACAATTTAACCCTTACAGGAGAAGGGTTTACAAACTGTCCTGGGAACACAAGGTAGAGGAAAGATTTGTCTTGGGACCAGAGGAAAGGTCCCGATAGGAAGGAACAACCAAGGGGCTGTGACTTTCTTGGAGTTTCGCCAGATCAAACATGCTGAAGTATTTCCACGCTGAAGGAAGGATAGGACATCATGTACCTGTGAGTTTACACTGCGGTGATTTTAAATCGTCTTGTGAAGAGCAGGCAGTCAAGGTGTCCCGAGGCATCAGGAGGCATAGACGTTTGCTAAACGGAGCCGCCTGGCAGCAGGGGAGTCCCGGGCCTCTCCAGGTTTTCTGGGAAAGTAGGGTGGAGGCAGGAAGCCCGCACCAGAACCGAGAGGCACAAGGGGGCCTCCTGGGGGGTGGCGGCGAGCTGACCCGAGTCAGGTTTTAGAATTACTTCATTTATCAGAGGTTGTTAGAAGCCTAAGACACTCACAAAGCAAATCTTGCCCAGGCTTTTTATATATGGAGAATCAAGGACGAAATAAGTAGGAGAATATTTAACAAAAACCAAACCCCAAATTTCATTGCGAAAATATATGTGTTTTATATTTATGTTTATATTTATATTTATGAGCTATTTGTTATGACTCATCTTTATTTTTTTTAATGTTTATTCATCTTTGAGAGAGAGACAGAAGAGACAGAGTGTGACTAGGGGAGGGGCAGAGAGAGAGGGAGACACACAGAATCCGAAGCAGGCTCCAGGCTCCGAGCTGTCAGCACAGAGCCTGACATGGGGCTCAAACTCACAGACGGCAAGTCTGTCTGTCTCTCTCTTTCTCTCTCTCTCTCAAAACTAAATAAACATTAAAAAAATGTTTTTAATGTGCATTAAAGACGGATGACAAGAAGGGATTTCTTTTCTCTAGTCAGTGATTGGCTGTAATACGGGGGGTCGGGGGGGGGGAGGGGATCTCCTACGAGGGGATAATGTGCAGCGAAATCCCATTTCACCTTACTCTGGACCACAGTACAACGTGATTACTTAGCGACTATGTTGTTCCTCTGTCAGCTTGGACCTATATCTCCTCAGGTCAAGGTGAAGGTATGAGATCCATGGCTAATGTTGAAATAAAATAGTGATTTCCAAAGGAGAAGCCTCACCAGGCGCAGGTTGGGGTCCCCGTCCAGGACAGTCCCCGTCACCGCCCAGAGTCCCAACTCCCAAAGACGCGTTGACTTTCACACATGGGGAAACATGTTATTTGCAAAGGCCACGATCCCACTCATGGCTGGTCCCCACCTCCCTGGTGGTGTCTGAGATGAACCCAGCAAAGTCCAGGGCACAGAGTACAATACTGAAGTCTCGCGTGCTTTATTGGAATCGGGAGGAGATGCCCGCGTGGCACACTCCTGGGCCATCAGAGATGACCGGGTGGGGGTTTCTGTGCCCCAGGCAGGGTCGTATCCACTGTGGACAGAAGGAAGCACTTCCACGAGTGGGCAGACCCCATGGCCCAAATGCCCCCGATGCACTTCATCTCGTCTACCGTCTGTCTGGCTGTGGTTGCCAAAGCTTTGCCGCAGCGATCTTTCCTGGCTCCGGAGCCAGGACTGAGTTAACGGCTCGTGTTAACTGGACTGAATTGTTTCCCAAATCAGCCGCTTAACCACAAGTCAGAATTACAGAGATTTCTTTTCCCCGCGAGTCTAAGAAAAAGAGACAAGATAATGTTAATGACGTCAAGTATCTTGTGAGGAAACAAAGAGCAGACATGGGGGCCTTGCTGCCCCCCCCCCCCGTCATCTGCACGGGTCTCCCTTCAGGCTGGGTCCCGGGAGGGACCCCGAGGAGGAGGTGTGGTTAAGAACCCGGGAGGCGGGAGAGCACGGATGGCAAACGTGGGCTGGGGGACGTGCCTCAGTTTCCATTAGAAGCGATACAGACGCCCAGTAGGTGCCAGCAAGGGATTCTGTGGAAGTGAGCAACTGAATGATACTTAACGTAACCACATAGACACAGTCTAACCCCCTCCCACCCCCGCTGTCTCCCACTTTCTCATCCTGCCCCTTAATCTGTGATCAACACGGAGTCCTCTAAACTGCAAGGGACAGCTTTTGCACGTGATTGAAAAGAAAAGCCTCCTCCTATGTATCTCATCTCTGTTGTGACGGAGCACATCCCATGGTAATAATTGTAAAACATCTTCAGTCTTTGATTCTGTAAAGAACGTGAAGCCAGACCTTCACGGGCTCACTTGTCGTCAGGGATGAGCTTTGGGGCTTGTTTACAGAACTTTTTTTTTTTTTTTAATGTTTATTTATTTTTGAGACAGAGAGAGACAGAGCATGAACGGGGGGAGGGGCAGAGAGAGAGGGAGACACAGAATCGGAAGCAGGCTCCAGGCTCTGAGCTGTCCGCCCAGAGCCCTACGCGGGGCTCGAACCCTCGAACTGGGAGATCATGACCTGAGCTGAAATCAGACGCTCAACTGACTGAGCCACTCAGGTGCCCCTGTTTACCGAACTTTTTTTTTTTTATTTTTTTAACGTTTATTTATTTCTGAGACAGAGAGAGACAGAGCATGAACAGGGGAGGGTCAGAGAGAGGGAGACACAGAATCAGAAACAGGCTCCAGGTTCTGAGCTGTCAGCACAGAGCCCGACGAGGGGCTTGAAACCACGAACAGTGAGATCATGACCTGAGCCCAAGTCGGACACTCAACCGACTGAGCCACCCAGGCGCCCCATGTTTACCGAACTTCTAAGCAAGGGTCCTCACGTTTGTGGAGAAAACACTTGTGGAGAAGTGGCCGTGACCTAGTCCGTGTGATTTGGGGAGAGACTTCTGAGTGGGCTTAACCATTTGTGTGGACCAAAATGGGGGAATTCACCTTCATGACCAAAACTATTTGATGGGGTGCCTGGGTGACTCAGTCGGTTGAGCATCCGACTTGGGCTCAGGTCATGGTCTCACAGTTTGTGAGTTTGATCCCCACGTCAGGCTCTGTGCTGACAGCTCAGAGCCTGGAGCCTGCTTCCATTCTGTCTCCCTCTCTCTCTGCCCCTCCCCCACTCCAGCTCTGTCTCTCTCTCAAAAATAAATAAACATTGCAAAAAAAAAAAAAAAGAAAATGTTTAAAAAAAAACTATTTGAAGCTAGCCTCATTCATGTATAGGGATCAGTAAGGACGATGTATCTTTAAAAAATGTTACCCCTAACCCCAATTGTCATCACCCACAGAAGAAAGATGCAACATTTGTCTAGAATGATCCCGAGGCAGCCGTGTGGTCTTATCATATTAAAAGTAACACTTTGAAGTTAACCTCCTTTGTTTTCGGTGGCCTCTCTAACAGAGAAAAGTCCCAGGGATGCTAGAACTCATCCAATTCTGACTGGATTAGAGGGGAGGAAATGGGTGGGATGGGCGGGGAGCAGTGCTAATAAAAGCCCCTCCTGGGAGATCTCACTTCAGAACTGCTGCTGGGACAAGACCTGGGGCCAGAGCAGAAGAGGTGCGTACAACCTTCTTATTTCCTAAGTGTCTACACAGACCTATAACTACGGAGGACAAACGGGTGGTTGCCAGGGGGGTTGGGGTGGAGGTGGGAGGCACGGGTGAGGGGCAGAGGGGGGTCCCGGCTTCCAGTTAGGGAGTGAGTCACGGGGAGGAAAGGCAGGTGCAGGGAACACGGTCAGTGAGCTTCTGACAGTGTGGTCGGGGGACCCTCGTGCTGAGCCCAGCGTAACTACAGACCCGTCCAATCACTATGTTGTACGCCTGAAACTAACATAACTTTGCGTGCCAACTGTAGCCAAATTTTTTTAATTTTTTCAAACTTTGGGGGCACCCGGGTTTCAGCTCAGGTCAGACCTCACGGTCTGGGAGTTCGAGCCCCGCATCGGGCTCTGGGCTGACAGTGCGGAGCCCGCTGGGGATTCTCTCTCTGCCTCTGTCTCTGCCCCTCCCTTGCTCACGCTGCCTCAAAATAAATTAAAAAAAAAAAAAAAAAAAAAAAAAAAAAACTTGAAAAATGTTAAATATCTACAAGAGCTCATAGGAGAAAGCAAAGTCTCAGAAGGGAGCGATCGATAAATGCAGCCAGTGCCGTCTGATGCCAACTCAGGGCAGGCACAGCGTGTGCTCCTGGGGTCCTGGGCCCCTCTGAAGGGAGCGGCAGGCAGAAGGTAGGTTCCCCACACCGGCTTGCAGATTCGGGACGGTCGCCCCCTGCTGGGCCACAATGGAGCTTCGCCAGCGCAGACGTGGTGAGCAAAGCCCCAGCCACTGACATCCTACCTCTCACGCTGGGCTGCAGCTCGTGTCCGGTGCCGGGGGCGGGGCGGGGGGCGGGCCGGGGGGGGGGGGGGAGGGGGGTGCGGTCCTGGCTGCCCAGGAGCTGACCCACCTGTGGAACGGCAAGCTCCTTGTCTGGCAGCCTCACAGACAGACAATGAGGCAAATCTAATCGACCTCAGCAAAATGCAAGCCTCCCAGCATGAACTGGTTTCTGGAAGTTCTGCATGAGATGGTATACACGCTCTGTGCGTCTCGTCCGGTCTTCCCCGCTACACGCGTGCGTGTCTCATGCTCGCGGCACTGTTCTGTGTGGACAAGCCCCACCCCGGGTGCTCCTAGCCAGGGGTGGCTGGCCGGCCACCAGCTGAGACAGCTCGGGTGCGGTAGGGCCCCTCTCACCACGCACTTAGGGCCTGAGGGCGAATCGTGTCCTTCATCCCGTCTAGCATCTTAAACCTCAGAACCCAAGGGCCGCGAGTCCCGTATGTTTGTACGTGTGCGGGACCTTTGCCACCGGTTAGCAGTGACTGCAAAGTACCGCAGGTGTAAGGGGGAGAGTGGCCCAAGGCCTCATGGAAAATTCCAACGTGCACGTCTCTCCCCAGACAGGGGCCATGGCCGAACACTTTAAAGAAGTAAGCAGGTGTCTCGTGTGCCTGGCCTACCTCGAAACGCCCATGTACCTGAAATGTGGCTACGTCTGCTGCCTGCGGTGCCTGGATTCGCTGCAGAGAGAGCCCGACGGGGCGGGCCTACTGTGCCCCTCCTGCTCTGTGGTCTCTCAGAAGGAGGACATCAGGCCCGGAAGCCAGCTTGGGAGGCTGGTTGCAAAGATCAAGGAGTTAGAGCCCCAGCTGCGAGCTGTTCTACGGATGAACCCAAAGATACGCAAGTTCCAAGGTACAGCCTGTCCCCACACGTAAATGCCCTGGAAGACGCAGCCTCCCTACCCGTTTCTTCTAATGTTTTTTTTTTTTTTTTTTTTAAGGTTTATTTATTTTTGAGACAGAGGGAGAGAGAGCACGAATGGGGGAGGGGCAGAGAAAGAGGGAGACACAGAATCTGAAACAGGCTCCAGGCTCTGAGCTGCCAGCACAGAGCCCGACGCGGGGCCCGAACTCACAAACCGTGAGATCATGACCCGAGCCGAAGTCGGACGTTTAACCCGACTGAGCCACCCAGGCGCCCCCTGCCTACCCATTTCTTAAGGGCATGAGCTGAAACATAGCTTTCCAAGGCCCGGTCGTGCTTTCCTGGAAGTACAGATTAGCGCCATCTGTGAGAAAACAATTTCAGCTTCCGGCCGTGGCCTGCACCCGAGAGGAGTCACGCCTGACTCTCTCCCAAGTCAGGGTTACCGTGGATTCTCACGGCTCAGCTGCGCGTCTAACGTGCTCAAGGATGCCAGGAGGGACCTCCCAGGCTCCTTGGAGCTCGCAGAGCCCTTGCTCCTCCCGACTCCGTCCCGACTCCCCTGTGCTGGGTCCTGAGGGGTGGCGGGTCCCGTGGGTGTGAACGGGCTGTGAGGAGGGTGCTGGGGTGGGCACACCAGCCCACAGTGTCGTGCCAAGGACACAGGTCTCTGTGTTCCCGGAGTTTACTTCCAGCTCCTTGCAACCTGAATCTGAGATGGTGAGCCGTGTCCCAGAAACGTGACCGGTCTCGACACGTCCCCTGTGACGGTCAGAGGGTCTGGGCATCTTCCAAACACCTGTGTGCTGGGACGCCAAGTGCAGCCGTTGGTGTTCGGTCCGGAGGGTTTGCTTCCAAGGCTACTGGCTCCACCCATGCGGCCACCTGGCCTCCCTACAGGGCAAGCCAGAGACGTGGGCAGCACCCACTGTCCTTTTCCTCCCCACCCCCTGCCCCTCCGGCACTGCCCTGTGTCTATGTCACTGCCAGAGCCCAGCACGTCCCCACTGGTGTCCACAGGGGTCCCTTCCTCTGCCTGGACTGTCCAGAGTTCACCCGTCTCCTTCGGGACCCCCAGCCTTACTCCTCTGTGTGATTACAACTCCAGGGAGCAAGGGCCCGGGATGCACTTGTCTGCTCAACATCGGTAGACGAGGAAGGTACTGGCCAAGACAACGAAATATGTGAAAAACTTGCATATTTACTGTTATTCTGCACTAAGTGCACTAGTTTCCGTCCTTCACACATTCACCCGATGCCTGCAGGTCAGCAGGGCCCGCACTACTTTGCATAATTTGAGACCATGCCGCCCGGCGTCTTCGGTCGGATCACTTGGTGTGAAGAGAACACACGCTAGGAGTCAGAGGGACTAGTTCTGAGCACCGTCACCCACTCTGTCTATAAAGTCAACCTCCTCAGGGGCCAGGGAAGTTTCCCCGGGGAAATTCCGGGCAGCACGGAGCGGAGGGTGAAGGGGTGAGCGCGGCCGAGACGTCTGGGCTTTGCAGCAGACGTGCAGAGGGCCGCCAGGCGCGTGTGCTTGCTGACTGCCTTCTCTCTCTCCCACAGTGGACGTGACCTTGGACGTTGACACGGCCAACGGCTACCTCGTCATTTCTGAGGACCTGAAGAGTGTCCACTGCGGGTATTCCAGACAGAACCGGACGCCCCGGGCCGAGAGATTCGACTATGCCCTCTGTGTGCTGGGCTCCCCTGGGTTCTCCTCTGGCCGCCACTACTGGGAGGTGGACGTGGGGACCAGCAAGGAATGGGACGTGGGTGTTTGCAGAGACTCTGCTCATCGGCAAGGGCCGGTTCTGCTGTCCTCAGAGTTTGGCTTCTGGACGGTGGGTCTGAGGACAGATCTCTTCCAAGCCGGCACCATGCCTGTGACTGTTCTCTCGGTGAGCCCCCGGTTACACCGCGTAGGGGTCTTCCTGGATAGGAATTTTGGCACCGTTTCCTTTTACCACGTTAGCGACGGATCCCACATTTTCACATTCACTGAAATTCCTGCCGCGGAGACGCTGCGTCCGTTTTTTGCTCCTGGGAATCCGACCACGGACGGGCAAGAAGTCCTGAGAATCTGCCCTGTGAGGAGCCCAGGCGTTGCCAGCAACCCCGCGGGTTCTGGGCAGAGCAAACGAACCTCCGATGCAGAACATTTGTAGAGAATTCCCGTGTGCTCAGAGCCGGAGCCGGGAGCTCTCCTGCCGGTTACGTGCGTGGTGCGGACGTGGCAGGAAAACACGCAACGGCTGGTGAATCGTGAACGCTAATTACGTGAAAGCATTTAAGCGTCAGCACAGTTGTTTCTCTGGGGACTCGTTCCTATTTCGGTTCCGATGACTGGGTTCTGGGTTTTCACATCAGTTTCTGAGTGTTTTTTATTTTCTGCAGTATTAACTTAGTGTGCAATGGAGGTTATAAACGAAGTAAAAACTTGGATGTGACCCAACGGGTTAATTGACTTTCTAGGTGATATGTGGGCCAAGACCTATGTAAACAGTAAAAGTGTGTGTGTGTGTGTGTGTGTGTATGTATTTTCGGTTTTAGTCAACCGCTGAAAGGCACACATTCCTTTCAAGTGCACACCAGTCCGGGAACGCGGGAAGGAGGCAGATAGGGCCAGGAGGTGGCAGCCTGGCATCACGGGGGCTCGGATGCACTTGGTACCACCGGAGTGCCAGCTTAAAGCAAGAGGTTCTCCCCTGGTCACTCTGCATTGGGCTGCACCCCCCCCCCCCCCCCGGGTTTCCACACACAGCGAACATACCACTGTCAGCCCAGGGAGGTTCTTTGCGGGCAGGGGGTGGGGCTGTGTCACCCCGGCAGGATCCACCCCTTTCCAATACAGCGCCATTTTTAATATTTCCTTTTTGTGTGCTGAAGTCATCCTACTTTATTTTCTTTTTTTTTTTTTTTTTGGGGGGGGGGGGGGGACAGAGAGAGACAGAGCATGAACGGGGGAGGGGCAGAGAGAGAGGGAGACACAGAATCGGAAACAGGCTCCAGGCTCCGAGCCATCAGCCCAGAGCCTGACGCGGGGCTCAAACTCACGGACCGCGAGATCGTGACCTGGCTGAAGTCGGACGCTTAACCGACTACGCCACCCAGGCGCCTCTATTTTCTAATGTTCAGTTATCGCTGCCTAGTTAGGGCTAGGCTTGGAGTGACGGTAAGTGAACCGGTGAGAACACCCCCCACAGGGCCTCTCCCCCTGCAGTCCACTCCCCTTGGAGAGCACGGGACTGGGGTTAACTGTTACAGGGCCCCACATCAACGCAGGCTAGCACATCCCCCGGCAGTAGAGGGGGCCACCCGTGTGCAGTTCTCAGGAGGGGCCTCCAGGGTGCCGAGGATGAGGGGGGCCGGCCCTCAGCACGGATGGTACAGCCAAGCCGGCATCAAAGGGTTGGCAAGCAGGTTAGAGCACCGTTGTCTAGAGTCGTGTTTGCTCGAAAGTGTCCAGAAGACGCGTTTAAGAAGGAATCATTAAATAGAACTCTGAAATTACAAATGTGCAAACTAAAATACATGAGTGATGAAAAAGAATTAGCCTTACACACAGAATGAAAAAACAGAAATACTCAGTAGGAAGCAACAGAGGGCAGAGACCAGGCCCACGGCAGGCGTGTCCTTGTCCCAGGGGCTGGGGCCCGACGGGCCTGCAGGGCTGGAAGTCACTCAAAGCACAAGGCCGTGCAGGGAGCTAACTTTCCTCAGTCGGCAGTAAGTAAGCACACTAGGCTCGCGGGCCACGTGGTGTCGCCCACACGTACGGAAGGCTGCCTGTGTAAGTGGCAGCTGCCACAGACAATAGGAAAACATCAGCGGCTGTGTTCCAATAAAACTTTATTTACAAAAATAAGCAGCGGCCGGGGCCGTAGTTTGCCCACCTGAGTTGGGGCGTCATGCGCTGACTGCACATGGGTCCCGTGCAGCACAGAGCGAGGCGTGTGCACACTGAGAGCGTGGAAGGGGTGCGGGGTCCCGTGTGCCGGGCCGGGCGGCAGGGGGGCCAAGTAGGTCAGGATTCTGCATCGAGGGCAGACGAGTTCTGAAGGGAAGGTGAGGCAGAGGCAGAGGCTGGCCGAGGCAAGGCTCTGTGTCGTGCTTCTAGGACACAGGTGAGAGGCGGGGACACCGAACGCAAGGGAGCCTGAGCGCTTAGCAGCTAGGGCAGTGGGAGCCGTGCGAGCACACGTCCTGAGACGCGGGGCAGGCTTGCGAGTAGGCGGGGCCTCTGCCTCCATCTTGGCCTCCGGTGCCCGGGCGGGTCACAGACCCACACACTCACCCCCAGACAAGCCCCGGCCGCAGCCTGTCCCCTCCGGCCCTGGCACAGGTGGCCCAAAGCCCCTGCAGACACACCCACCGGGACCCCCACCAGCCCCCACAACATTGGGGCCGGAGTCCGAGCGACTCACAGGAGGAGGAGGAGGAGGAGGAGGAGGAGGAGGAGCGAGCCAGTGAGGCAGGAACGGCCGGCTGGGCTCCTCAGCACTCAGGTGGGGGCCGGTCACTACAAACCCGGCGCGCAGGCCTAATCAGGGGTCGGGGCTCTTAGAGGGACGAGGCGGGGGCACCGGGGCTTTGGAGCTGACGTGCGTTCATACCGAGGGAACGAGAGGGGACGCGCTAAGTGCTGCGGCCGCCGTCTGGGGACAGACCCTCAGGGCTTCTGGACAACAAACCCAGGTCGTGTTTCTATCTCCCCCCGCCCCTCCCCGCCCCATGGAAGGAGGGTCCAGCCCGCCGGGTCCCTGGAGCCCCGGGAAGACCAAGACCGGGGCTCGCCCACCTGCCCCCGTGCTCCCAGCACCCCAGGCCCTCCCTTCTCTGGGTGCGGAAGCTGCCGCTGTCCCATGCATTCAGCCACCGCGCCCCTCGACAGCAAGGACAGAAGTCCAGCCGCCCTGACGGTAAGGTCACTCCCGCTCCGCCATCTCTGACCTGCCGTCCCCGTGGCTGTCCCTGGGGCTCATAAGCCATCCCCTCACGTCGGCCGCCTCCTTGGAGTGTGAGACACAGACAGCCCTCACCACCATGGGAGAGGGACCCACGGCAGGGCGGGGGGCGGAAGAGCAAGAGCTCAGACCCGGTGTCCCTCTGCTCCGGTAGCAGCATAGACCACTGCCGGCTGTACCCGGATGGGCATGCGCACTGGTCACAGCACGGCAGCACCGCCGCGTGTCAAGCTCACCCCGCCATCGTCTCAGGAACCCTCACCTGCTCATCCACAGCTCACCCAGCCCTACACGACCCCCGACCCCCACGTGGGGTCCACTGGCCACAAGCATGTGTGAGGCACCCACACCCAAGAACCTCATTAAGCTCTCCAGCCCCGAGTGGGCTGCCGCCCACGGGGACTCAGGCACCCCCCACGCCCCAACACGGCTGCCCACCGGAACTGAGGCCTCCGGAACCGACACTTCTGAGACGCACCGGCTCTCAGCTGGCCCAAGGGGCAACAAAGAGGCCCGGGGCCCTGGGTCCCTCGGGGGAGGACGTTGTGTGAACCACGGATGGGAACCTGGGGGAGTGACACCCATGAGAATTGCCATTTATTCCCGAAGTTGCCAAAATTATCACCAAGGATTCACCACGGGGTGCGCATAGGGACGAGGAGGCTCAAACACTGATTGAGGGGCCAGTCAGGAGTTGGGAGGGAGAGGAATGGGTGGGGGACCCCCAGCTGTCCCTCCCCTTTCTAATGCCACAGGAAAGGGGTCCTCCTCCGGCCAGCACCCCTCCCCATCCCCCATGTCACGTCCAGTTTCTCTCCGGGGAGGTGGGGTGGGGGACATGGAAGAGGGTGTAGTGTGAGTGGGCCCCAGGAGGGGAGGGTGCTGGGGTGGGGGCAGGGGTCCCCCGCTTCACATGCACTCACAACACTGGTCTCCCAGGGAGCAGAAATGGGGGAAGCCCGGCCAGGCCAAATCCCCCTCCCTCCTGGATTATAGGAGGAAGGGGTTAGTGTTGGGGGCTGGGGGGCCTGGGGGCATCATGGGGGGCAGGCCAGGGCCCCCACCAAGGGGAGAGATGTATGTCGGTGGTGCTCCGGGGACCGGGGGCACAGGGCTGAGCCGGAGCTGGTTCAGGGTGAGCGTCGCAGGGGGCGCGGGCTGGAAGGGGTTGGTGATGGAGGGGCCGGTGGTCGGGGCTCCTACAGGGAGAGAAGAGAAGAGGAGACAGCAGAGCAGAGTCAGGGGCCTGCCCGGGGAGGAGGAGGTCAACGGGTGGGATCCGTCCGGGGGGCTGGCACTCACCGCTTGGCAGGAAGGGGTTGGAGGCCTTGGCTCCTGGCGGCGTGGGGCCCGGCCGGCTCACCAGTGAGTCGAGGTCCACGAGGGCTGCATTAGGCCCCAGGAATGACTCTGGTGTCTTCCGCGTGGGCGGCGGCGGGGTGGGGGCAACCGCCGGCGGGGGGCTCCCCACAGCCTCGGCCAGAGAGCCTCCGACCCCACTCATGTCGAACGCCCCGGGACTGCGTGCGGGTACCTCTCCAGCGAGCAGCTCCAGCTCCCCTACAAGGAGCCAGAGAGGGGTCAGGGGAGGGCAGGCAGCGGGGGCCTCAAACTGGGAGGCCCAGCCTAGCGCCAAGCCAGGGGGACGCACTCAGGGAACTCCGGCAGACAGTCTCCAGGGCAGAAAACTACCAAGGGACGTTCACGCAGTCCCACAAAACCCCACTGGCTCCAGCGTCCGTCCCCAACAGAACCATCACGGCGGAGAAGCACAATGGCCCCGCAGACGGCAGAGCATCTGTGAGCCTGACTGTCTGCTTGTTTCTGAGATCTGAGAATCCCCCCTGCCGCTGGGAAATGCACGAAACCGGCAGGGAGAGAGGAAAACGGACCTGGGAAGGTAGCAAACCACGGACGGACGGGGGACTGGACAATAACCTCAGGGGGCCCAAGGGGCGGGAGGGATCCCTGGTGCCCGGCCTGCCCAGTCAGTCCCAAGAATTCCTGCTTCTGCTTCCCGGGTCCGCTTCAGGCCACTGGCACAGGGAGACGCATCGGCGCCTCCTGGGGACAGGCTCGTGCCCTCCCGACACCTCGCACAGACGGCATGTTCTCCAGACACAAGCCAGTCCAGTCCGTGCCGGGAAGGGAGGGACACAAGAGCCAGGACGCCCAAACGCAAGGTGCCCCGAAGACGGGACGCCAGGTGGGGAAGGCGCTGGGCGCTGAGGCACCGGCGGGCAGGCCGGGGGGGTGGGCCCCCGCAGTCACCACACTGCTGGTGATGCAGGACACAGCCGGCCGGGCCCCCAGAAACACCAGAGGAACATTCCGGGGACACAGAAGTCAGAGTTCGGAATCTAGGGAAGCTGCAAAAACACAGTCCCTTATGCTACTTCTGCAGCTCTTCTGAGTATGAAATTATTCAAAACCAAGGTCAAACTTTCTTTTGAAGATGTTCAGGATCAGTTATAACCACAATGAAAGGGTCTGGGTGCCGGCCCACACAGCCCAGAGGGTGGCTCACCCGTGCTGCTCCCGGAGGTTGGCAGGGCCGAACGCAGGCGGTCAAAGTCCGAGAACTCGTCTGGCTCCGCGTCAAACCCGACGGCTGTGGGGGTCCAGGATGCCCACTCAGCTCCCCATGGGGACCCACCTCCCACTCCCCAGCCCCCGGCACTCCAGAGACCAGACACCCCCCCAAGCTCCCCCACACACCCGCCACACCCTTGGGCCCCGTCAGCCTGACCCCAGCACCCACCCAGTACCTGTGGTGCCATTGGTGCTGGGCTTGGCAGGTGACCCTCCCCAGGGGTCCGAGAAGGCCGGGGCTGGAGCCCAGGGATCAGAGGCTGGGGGTCCACCTACCGGAGCCCCACCTGAGTGAGGAAGGAGGCATGTACGCGGCTGCTGGGTGGAGGGTTTACCTCTGAGAACCTGTGCCCACTCCCTCCAGCCTCACTCCTAGGCCCGTACCTCCCCAAAGCCTCGCCCTGCCCTGCCGTGTCCTGGGACGCAGCTGGGCACCCCAGCGTGGGCCCACCCCCAGCCTTTCCCGCCTCGTCCCCACGAATGAGCCATGGCTACACACACTGCGCGGCCTCTGCCCACACGTCCCTCCTCGGCCGTGAGGCCTCTGGGAAGCCCCCAAAGAGCACCCCAGCTGGGTAAGGCGGTATGGCTCACCCAGACCTGCCCAAATCCCATGGCTCCCTTGAGACCCCCCCAAGGCGTCCAGCCCCGTCCCAGCCCTCCTGCACCCAGCCTCACCAGCCACCCGCCCTGGTTCCACTGCAGCAACCTCTCTACCTCGCGCCCCTTGGCACCCCGCCACGGTCCTGCAGGCTCCCTCACGCCCACTCCTCTGGGCTGTTCTATCTGACCCCCACAGCCACCCACTGTACTGCATCTATCCCAATCCCTAAGGCATGCCCGGGATCACACACTGGATGTGGGGCAGGCAGCCAGCACTCACCATCAGAGCTCCCCCACGGGTCAGGTGTGGGCCCCTCTCCAGCTGCAGGGGCCTGGGTCCCACCCCAAGGGTCAACCGGGGGCCCTGCAGGGGCAGCAGGCCTCCAAGGGTCCCCAGAGGCTGGTGTAGGGGCCGGACCACCCCAGGGATCAGCAGCTGGAGGGACGGGGGCCCCTCCCCAAGGGTCCGAGGTGGGGGCAGTCATGGGTGCCGCCTGGGGGCCTCCCCAGGGGTCCGTGGCTGGTGGTGGAGCCGGGGCCGTGAAGACGTCAGCAAGATCCATGAGGGAGGACTGCAGGGTACAGAGGAAAGAAAGTACATGAGGCCCGAGCAGGCTGGGCCAGGGGACCCCAGGGGTCCGGGAGGAGGGCCCTGGGGCGGGGGGCGGGGGGGGGGGGAACGGCTGCAGAGCAAGAGAGAAGCAAGAGCCAGGTGCTGTGGTCATGAGACCAAAGAAGGCAGTCTCCCCATCTCCCACCCACTACACCCCTGCTGTCCGCCACCCCCCACACTCAGCCCTCCCCAGTTCCCGCCACAACAAGGAAAGCGACCAGAGCCCAGAGGAGCCCACCCCAGCCCTGCCCATGGGAGGCCCACTGAGTGTTAGGTGATTATGGGTCACCCTGAACAGTCCTGGCCTCAAGCCCAGCACACGTCCCACGTCACCTGGAGCATGCTCCAGGCTTCCACGGCTGTGTGTGTGTGTGTGTGTGTGTGTGTGTGTGTGTGTGTGTGAGTGTGCGCACGCGCTCACAGGCGCTCACCCATAGCCCTGGAAGCCTGGAGCACCTGTGAGCATGCACATGCGTGCGCGCGCACACACACACACGCGCGTGCGCGCACTCTCACACAATGACCCTGTGTCCCAAGAGCACACGCCTCTCTGGACAAGGAGGTGCCCCACCTCCCACGGGACAGCGGGCGCAGGCCTGGCGCCCCCGTCCTCCAGGCTCTCGAGAGGTGGGGCATCAGGGAGACCCTCCGGCTGAGGCTAGCCCAAGCAGGCTCCTCTATCCAGTGCCCTGTTGTGGCTGCGGGGCCAGCCCTGGCCACCTGGCCACCCGCCCTCCGCCTGCCCATCAGGAAGGCGGCTACCCTCCCAGGCCACCATCCTTGAGGCCGGTCCCACAGTGAAGACGCTCGGGACAGCAACCCGAGTGAGGCCACGGAACAAGGCCGGCTTGGATGCCCGGCCACGCGAGGGACCCTGGCCTCAATGTGCACGGCCACGCCTCATTCACCCGTGAGGCCAAGAGAGGCGGGATGAAGAGCACAAGTTGAACTGCCAGCAAACATCACGTCTGCACTGGGGGACTGGGGCCCCCGGAGGCCAGGGACCAGCCCTGTGTCGCTCGCCCGCTGACCCTCGGTGTCCCGGGCGCAGGCGGATGCTCAGGAGGTGCCTGGGCACACGTGAGCCACCCCCTTCCTGCCCGATCAGACCGGTGCTCTCACTGTATCTCGCTCTGGTCTCGCTCAGCTACAGGCGCCGACCGCCACTCGAAACATCTCCGTGGTGGGGTCACACTCGAGCGCCCTCCAGCCCCCACACGTCTCCACGAGAAAAAGGTTCCCTGCAGCCACAGCCACAGCCGCCTAGGGCCCCGCCCAAGGCCCCGGGCGCCTGAGGGCAGGACGGCCTCCCGTGCTCACCTCCTCCTGGCCACCAGTCTCCCTCCTGCTCTCCTCTATGGCCATCTGAAGCCTCAGGTCGTCGCCACGGCGGATCCGCTCTTCCTGTTTGGGTCACGGAGGCAGGCGACAAGGGAGGGTCAGAATACGAGCGGCACGGCTGCTCCCCACCCCCGACCCGACAAAGGTGACTGAAAATTAAAATGGGATGTGGACGATGTGGGAGGGGAGGATGGGGAGGCGCGTGCGGTCTGGGCTGGGGACACGGGCCTGGCCGGGCACTGCTCTGACAGGCTCGGGAAGCGGGGGCCAGGCGTCTGACTGTGCAGTGTCTGCTGCGCTGGGTGGAGGTGACCAAGGCCTGGGCTGTGGCAGAGGGGACGGAGTGGCCACAAGGCATCTGCTTCCCATGCTGCGACTGCACCGTCGGAGGACCCTCCTGACACGTGTGTACGGCAGGGGCAGGGCTGCTGTGGGGCGGGCAAGGGGGTGCAAGGAGTCGGGGACCTGAGGAGGGTCTGAGGGGAGCCCTAGGGAGGGGAGGGGGCTCTTCTGACCTTGTCGTGTTCCTCACGGCTCAAACTAAGGGCCAGCTGGAGCTGGACGTCGTCCTCAGGGCCGCAGGATGGGGGCTGGGGGAGAGAGAGCGTGAGGGGTCCAGGGCAGGACACGAGGTGGGGGTGGGAGAGATAAAGAAGGAGGGAAAGAGACTGAGAAAAGCAGGGAAGGAGAGAGAAAAGGAGGCGAGGCGGGGGGGAGAGAGAGAGAGAGAGAGGAAGAAAGAGACGGAAAGAGTGTGAGGGGTCCGGGGCAAGACACGAGGTGGGGGGCGGGTGAAAGGAGGAGGGAAGGGGAGAGAGAGAAGGAGAAAAGGAAAGGAACAGAAACAGAGCCAGGACGGACAGAACCAAAGGCACAGACACGGTCACCCAAACCGGTGAGGGACGGGCAGAGACCGAGCAGAAAGACCAGCAGGGAAGGAGCCACTCAGGACAAACACCCGAGTAAAGGGGACGAAAGCGGTCAGGACGAGGACACAGGAAGACCAGGTGGGAGGGCCAGCAGAGAGAGGGCTGGGGGTGGGGAGAGAGAGGGCACAGGCCCTCAGGAGGTGGGGGGGGCGGGGGCTGAGGCATGAGATGGGATGAGAATGGAAGTCAAACCCCCAGAGTCAAACTGGTGCGCCCGGCCGGGCCCAGTACCTGGTCGGCCTCCTCCTTGCTCATGGCCAAGGCCAGCTGGAGCTGGAGCTCCTCCTCCCCGCTGCTCTGTGGCCACGCCTGCTCTGCCTCAGGTGGGGGGCCCGAGCCCACGGCTGCTGAGGACGCTGCGGTGGGGAGGGGCAGTGAGACCCGGCTGGACAAAGAGAAGGGACCACACAGCCCAGGCGGGGGGGGGGGGGGGCGGCTGCCATTCCGGGCGCCCCCCGCCCCCTGGGCGCCGGGTTGGCCCCCCCCCCCCCCCCCCCGCCCCGGGGAGACCGGGGAATAGGGGCCGGGGGGGGGGGGGTGTGTGTGTCAAGGAAGGACAGCCCCGTGGGCCCAAGAACAAAAGCCAGCAGCAGAGGGAGGACGTGCAGGAGCCTCAGAGCCTCAGAGCCCACGACCTTGGTTCCCGAGCTGCATGCCCGGGGTCTGCTCAGAGCCCCAGGGCACACCGGTCTCCAGGCCCACATGCTCCCACGGGTCCAGGGCTGCGTGGCTGGGACCAGCTGGGTGTCGGGGGAAGAAGAGAACCTGCACCCTCGGCCCCCACCCCCACCGTGGGTGTGGCGGAGACAAGACGTGACCCGGAAGGGGGTGACTACCCGGAAGGAGGCACGGACAGGGTGCAGGGCCTAATGCTGAGCCAGGGGAAGCGCCCACCTGCCTGCTGCTCGCAGCTGGCCCCTCACTGTCGGCAGGCCCCCCAGAGTGCCTGCCGTCCCTGACCTCAGACCTCCGGCAACCCCCTCCAGGTCACTCCTCTCCGTCTTCGGCACTGCCCGCTCTCAGGCAGGGGCACACCTGGGCCCTCAGGCGGCCCTCGGTTAGTATTTGCAGGTGAACAGGGTACCTCTCAGCTCTAGGGTCCCACAGCGAGAGGGAAGGGACACAGGAGTGCAGAGGAGGCTCACGGCCCGTCACCCCTCAGATGAGGACACAGAAAGGATGGCACAGGGCGGGGAGAGCCCAGCGGCTGGGCACAGGGTGCCTGGCAACGACAGGAAGCTTCAAGACGGAGGGGGGTGGGCCTGGAGGGAGCAGTGAGGGCGCAGAGGCGCGGGGGGCTCCCGAGGCAGGCCTCACCCGTGGCGGTCTGCGCCAGCTTCTCCTTGGTCTTGAGCGCGTGGGCGCGCTCCTCCCGCAGCCGGTCCTCGTCACGGAGCAGGGCCACCAGCTGCTTGGCCTTCTCACGCACGTTCACGCCCTGGTCCTTGCCGTCACGGTCCACGTACTGGAAGTCCTTGAGCGTCTGCACCGCGTACATGTTCTCCTTGCACTGCTGGGACACGCGCTCCGAGCCAGTCTTGATGAGGTACTCCATCAGCGTCATGGCCTTCAGGGCGGGGGGCACACCGGTCACGCACACGGCGGCCAGGATCCCAGTCCCGGCGCCAACCCTCACGTCAGCCGCACACGGACAGACACGCGCAGCCCAGCAGGTGACTACGTGGCCGCGAGAGAGGACGCAGCGCGGCCACGTGCAGCCACTTGGAGGGACCCCACAGACACCAATGAGCATGCGAGGCGGGCGTCCCCGACAGGCACATCCACGGAGGATGTGGTTCACGGGAGATTCGGGGCTGCCGGGGCTGGGAGGCTCTCGGTGGACACGGGATCTGTGTGCAGGTGACGAAGATACTCCGCACCCAGGCAGTGGTGGTGGTCGCCCAACCCCAGGCCAGTGCTCTGTGCCACTGAACCGCACACTTTACAAGGGTGAACCGTACGGCACGGGATCTGTGTGCAGGTCAGTAAAAATCCAGAAACGGGGAAAAGGCAGGTATGGTCGCTGCAGCCCCTCCCAGGCTTCCCCAAGCCAAGCAGACCCCACTCTATTTCTCTGAAACCACAAAAATACGCCTGTTCAGTCACGTTCGACAGCACCCAGTGCTCGGACGGCCAGACTGGTTTCTCTCCCGTCCTGTCCATCTGGAACGTGTGTCATTACCGCCCGTGTAGAGCTTCGCGCCTCTGCAGACAAGGAAGCAACTTGCTCCTCGAGGTGGGAGGGAGGGAAGGAGGGAGGGAGGGAGGGAGGGAGGGAGGCAGGCACCGGGCCCGAGGGGCCTGCTGAGGCAGGGCTCTCTGCAGGGCACTCGTGCACTGGGACAGCAGGAACAAAGGGACAGGGAGGAGGAAACACCCTGTGGCAGCTTCTGCATTTAAGAGGTAAGAACAAATCCTCTTTCCAACAAGTTAAAACAAAACGGGGGAAGAGACTCCGGTCGTCAGACAACAGGGCACCTTATGGTTTGCAGGGGACTCCGGGGGCTTCCCGGAGCCCCTGAAGGTCACCCAGACCACTGCAAAGCAACAGAGAGAGGACCTTCTGCTTCGGCTGAGCTGTCTGAAGAGCTACGCGATTTGCCAGGGAACCCCTGCTGTGGGGGCCTGCCGTCTCCCCAACCTTCCTGGGGAGCCAAACCTGAATCTCACAGGCTTCCTGAAGGTGTGTGAACGGCATTTACGCCAGTAATCAGAGGTTAGTCTTTAACCGGCCCTCGAGGTGTTTACGCACCACAGTAGGAGGGACAGGGTGGAAAGCAGGTTCCCAAGGTCCTGGGCCAGCCGTGCTCTGGAATTCAGCTTCCCGGGGTTCAGACCAGAAAAGCCACACGACACATAAAACAGGATCTTCCAGCAGAAGGTCCCACCAACAGTCAAGCTACCCGAGACCCACGGATGGCAGACAGACCACCTTCCCTCAGCCTGGGATGGGACTTGCACCCAACAACTCACAAAAACTCGTTTTCAAAGCTCTGGAGCTGCAGTTGAATGGCCTGTGAACCCAGAAAGAATCCAAACACCCCACGGGTAACACGCATACGTGTGAAGCACAGCGGGCCCGTGGTGCGGGAGCAGCACACGCACAGCAACGTAACGTAAACACGTAAGCGGATGCCGCACACGCCAACCTCCCAGATGCGGCCGTGAGCAACATACGCAGGTGCAAAGAACCAGGAGCATGGGTCCGTGGAAAGTTCTAGAACAAACGTGGCAGACAGAAGGCAGGACAGGATGCTGCTGGGGGAGGCGGGGACATCCTCTCTCTCTCTCCATCGGGATGGTGGCTACACAGGTGAGCGTACACGTGAGCACTAACCAGGCTGCACGCTCGTGACACGTGTCACAACAGAAAACGTGAACCTATTCTTAAAAGTAAGCAACTGGACAGCCCAATAGTCCCTGCTAATTTTTGAAACAGCTTGCTCCCGGATCCCCCAGGACACCAGAACACGCATCAAGGAGCCACACGGGGCACCTGGGCACTCAGTTGGTTGAGCGTCTGACTCTTGGCTTCACCTCAGATCATCACCTCGCGGTTTGTGGGTTCGAGCCCCGTGTCGGGCTCTGCGCTGACAGCATGGAGCCTGCTTAGGATTCTATTTCCCCCCCTTTCTCTGCTCCTCCTCCTCCCCTGCCTGGTCACATACGCATGCATTCTTGGGCTCTCTCTCTCTCTCTCTCAAAATAAATAAACTTAAATAAAAAAATCAATGTTTACAAAAGTAAAAAAAACAAAAAAACAGGAATCCACAAACAACTTCTCAAAGGGCCAGGTGCTAGATAACCCAGCTTTTCAGGCCACGTGGCCCCCATGCTATAGGGGAAGCAGCCGCAGATGAGCGGGCCTGGCCATGATGGACAGAGCTTCACCCACCAACACAGGTGGCTGCCCAGATTCAACCTCTGGCCCACAGTTTGTTGACCTCTTGTTTTAAAAGATAAAAACTGGGGCGCCTGGGTGGCGCAGTCGGTTAAGCGTCCGACTTCAGCCAGGTCACGATCTCACGGTCCGTGGGTTCGAGCCCCGCATCGGGCTCTGGGCTGATGGCTCAGAGCCTGGAGCCTGTTTCCGATTCTGTGTCTCCCTCTCTTTCTGCCCCTCCCCCGTTCATGCTCTGTCTCTCTCCGTCCCAAAAATAAATAAAAAACGTTGAAAAAAAATTTTTTTTTAAATAAAAAAAAAAAGATAAAAACTGAGAGGCACCTGGGTAGCTCAGTCGGTTAAACGTCCAACTTCAGCTTAGGTCACAATCTTGCAGTTTGTGGGTTCGAGCCCCACGTTGGGCTCTGTGCTGACAGCTCAGAGCCCAAAGGCTGCTTCAGATTCTGTGTCTCCCTCCCTCTCTGCCCCTCCCGTGCTCGCGCTCTCATAAACATTAAAAGATAAGTAAACATTTAGGGGCGCCTGGGTGGCGCAGTCGGTTAAGCGTCCGACTTCAGCTCAGGTCACGATCTCGCGGTCCGGGAGTTCGAGCCCCGCGTCGGGCTCTGGGCTGATGGCTCAGAGCCTGGAGCCTGTTTCCGATTCTGTGTCTCCCTCTCTCTCTGCCCCTCGCCCGTTCATGCTCTGTCTCTCTCTGTCCCAAAAATAAATAAACGTTGAAAAAAAATATTAAAAAAAAAAAAAAAAAAAGATAAGTAAACATTTAAAAGATAAAAATTGAGACCCTGCATTCCTCAGAGCAGGGAGGTGACACAACCCAGTCAAGAGAAGGGGTTCCAAGGCTCCCCTCCCACCCCTTGCCCCCGGGTGGCCCCGAGCCTCTTTGTGCCTCAGTTTCCTCACCTAAAAAGTGGGGACAGGAAAAGTACTTCATGGTTCTCTGCCTACAGCAGCGTTTCTCCGGCTGCACTTGGTCCATGAGCCCCAGTGAGCTTCCCTTGCAGTTTCAAGAGGCCCTCCAAATCCCATCCCCTCCCTTCACCTCCACACGAGGGCTCACCCAGACCCCCCACGCCTTCCCCAATTCTCAGCTAGACAAATGCCACCCAGTCCTTCACAACAAACCACCAAATATCGGACCCAACATCGGGTCCGTGGGATTGAGGCCCCAGTCCGGGTTTGTCAGGGTGGGTGTGAGAAAGAACACAGCATTTCCAGGTCAAGGAAACGAGGGAGCACCGTGCCCTGGGGCACAGCGCAGGTCAGAGCCGGAGTCCATGAGACCGGGGACCTCGGCCGCCTCATCCACCACCACAGACACAGCAGGCCCTTGGCCAACGGTCCCCAAACAAACGTCGACAAGAGGACTTGCCTGAACCTCCCTCTCCGGCTCCCACCCCAGCAGCCGGACCCTCACACGCAAGAACGTCCACAGGCCGCCCCGAGCCCCACTGCTGGGAGTGGGGGCCGGCCACCCGCACCAGCCTGTGCCCACCGCCGCTTCTTGGCCCAAGGGGAAGATGCCAGGCCCCAGACCAGTAAGCTGAAAAACCGCTCACGGGCACTCCCCAAAGACACGTTCCCTTTGACCAAAGCCTCCAATCTGTCTGTTCGCTGGGTGAAGACGCACACATCCGCCACCAGGAACCAGTCAACAGACCACTTCTGTGGTGGGCACTGTGTCCACATTTCTCAACGTGACACTTGCGTGTGTCCTTCCGCCCAAAAGTTCCAGTTCTAGAAAATGGTGAACATACAAGGGGATTCGCGGCAGTCTTGTTCACAAAAGCAAAACGTCACAGATCACTTAACGATCCGTCACCAGGTAGCACTTGTTGGAAAAGTAAAAAAAGGAAGAAAATAAAGTAACGAATCTTTTATATCCTAAAGAAGAACGACCTCTGAGATGTGGCTTCACCTTCCTTTTTAAAACTGGGGTACGATTTACACTTGCTACAACCCACCATCCTCCACTGCAGTTCTGAGCCCTGATAATTGCACACGGCCACGTATCCAGTGCTGCAGTGGTACTGCGGCTCCACGGCCCCCCAAACTCCCTGGTGCCAGGGGACATGTGCACACAGATTGTTCCGGAGGAAAAACAGAAGCGGGGGACACCAGCTGCCTCTGAGAGGGACCTGGGCTCTGGGCACACAGAGGGACGCACACCGTGCACCTGCTTAGGCCTTCTGTGAGGATGAATCTCGCAACTGTGCCACGTTTTCAAGAAGTTTAAACCCTATGACTCAAAACTCCTAAGACCCTTACCCGTTTGCTGCCTTCGTTAGGTGAAAAGGAAGGCGGGAGGGAGAGAGGTTCACATAAACACCCAGAACTCCAAGTCCTCAGGCACACCCCCACCGGAGCCCCGCGCACGCCCACCCGCCCGCCCTCGAGCACGCGTGCATGTGAGGGCCGGGCTGCAGGCCCGGGCACTGACCTTGTAGACATGCCGCCAGTTCTTGCCATGGTCATTGAGCCGCTTCCAGATCATGCTCATGATCTCGGAGAAGGCGACAACGTTGTAGGTGAGGTCAGCGATCTCAGACATGAGGGAGCTGGATGGGCCCCAGGGGTCGTTGCTCGTGGCTTCTCGGACCTTGATCTCGGCCTCTGAGTAGTTGTGGACTATGTTCTTCATCTGGCGCCGCAGCGACGAGGTCGACATGGCGGCGGGTGATGGTGAGGGTGGTGGGCCCCCCGGGATGTGGCGAGACAGGGGCGACTGGAGGAAAAGACAGCAGCAGGGGCTGGGGGTCACCGCATCTGAGGAAGAAAGGCCCTTCAGAAACACAACTGGGACCTGGGGCTGTCCAGCCTGCGGCTCCGCCCTCGTGGCCCCCCACCCCCACCCCCTCCCCGGAGTCAAGGATGAGGTCCTAACCATAGCCTAGAAGGCTCTGGCCCTCGTTAACCCCCGTCTTAGGCACCCGGTCCGTCTTTCAGTTCCTCAAACAGGCCCAGCTCCTTCCTGCTTGGGGGCCCTGCTCAGTGAGGCAGGGTGTGCAGTGATGGATCACAGACGGGACACCGCAGCCCGGTACTTCCGAGCCCGCTGCCCTGGGTGGGCCAGGAACTTCCACACCTGTTTTCTCCCCTGTAGAGTGGGGTTTTGTTCCCCAACCCAGGGGGCTAAGAACCCGGCGCGTGGGCAGTGCACTATAAACGTGGGTGGTGTCACGAGATGGTCATCCTGCTCTTCCTCAGCACCCAGGTCACTCCTCGTCACCCCAGGGCTCTGCTTAAGCTTCCCAGATGTTACACACCCAAATGCCACAGTCATGGTTCCCTAGGGGCCCCATCAGTATTTTATACCCGTGGGTCTGATTCTGTGGCTGAGGCCCACCCAATAGCCCCATGGGGACAGAGACCACGTCTCTGGGGACAGCCGTCCCGGAAGAGCCATTCAATAAACAGCTAGGAAGAAGGGAAGGAGGGAGGGCTGGAGTGGAAGGGGCAGAATCTGTGGCAGAAACAAGGACACACAGGGAGACCACTAAAGGGAATGGAGCAAGAGGCAGGGAACGCCAGGGGGACAGGCATACCAAGGGTGGGGGGGGGGGCGGGAGGCTCGGGGAGGAGAGATAAGGATGAGCCCGGCTGCCCACTGGGTCTGAGCCGCATGCCAGGTGCTCGCTGACCAGGAGATACCCATTATCTCAACACCACCAGCGGGGCTTTCGAAGGCCAAACAATTCAGCCCAGGTCACACACTAAGCGCAGCAGCACAGACTCAACCTCTGGCTGCTTGGACACCAAAACCTACACTTTTAAACTAACCTGTGTTGAGAGCAAGAGGACGGGAAGGAATAGAAGGGCGGGAACCAGGTGGAAGGTGACCATCACAGCAAGCGGTGGCACGAGCCTTACCCCGTGCTAGGCATTCTTCTCCATGCTTTACACACAGTGACTCAATTAATCCTCCCAACTCCGTGATTCACAGCACCTCATGGGGGGAGGAAACTGAGGCACAGGAAGAGAGACTCCCCTGCCCTGGGACACAGGCCTCACCCTGGCTGCAGAGCAGACTGAGCACCTCGGTCCACATCCACTCCAATAAGCCCTCCCACAACCTACCTACGTCCTGGGACGGCCGGCTGGCCCCAGCTTTGAATTCCAGCTGGAGAGCCCAGGCACAGGGAGGCAGATGTGAGGCGGTCAGGGGGCCCAGGAGGCCAGCTGGATGCACCAGAACAAAGAGCTGATGTGACCAGCACAGAAGAGACAGAGGGAAGGGAACAAGACCAACAAGAAGAGAAAGAGGCACAGAGAAACCCAAGCAGAGACAGTACTCAGACCGAATCACAACCAGAGACAGTGAGGCGAGACAATGAAGAGAAAGGATCAAGGCCCTAGAAGGAAAAGAGACAGCGACCCAGCACTACAAACGCATCAGAGAAAGAAAAACCAACGCGTGAAACAAAGAACAAGTAACTTGGGCCCAAATCCTGGCCATTAGCTACCAGCAGAACAACCTCCTTGAGACTCAGTTTGCTCAACTCTGAAAAGAAGGAAAGAATTCCTACCCGGCAGGCTTGCTGATCAAATAAGATGGGTACATAAAGTGCTTGGCGCCCTGCCCACAGATAGTAGGGGCTCAGTAACGCTGCCTGCTATTATCGGAGAAAAAGAACATTTCCAAAGGGCCGGTAAAGGAAAACGCACTACTTTAACGCCGGGTAATTACACAAAGCTGTGTTAGAAAAAATAGTCCACGAAAGTGCACGCATGCTGCTCAGAATGAGAGCAAGTTTTTCAACACAAACGGACTCACAAAGAGAAGTATTAGATCGAGTAGAGAACGAACGATATGGCAAAACCCTCAAGGGGTACTCAAATGACTGATGTCAAACATGTGCTGCGCGGAGCTGAAAACCTGTAAGAGCGGAATGCAGGGGTCCCAGCAGTTGACTGCGGGGCGAGCTGCTTCACCGCTACCGCCTCCAGGAACACGCACAGCGACGCCGGGATGCAGGAACTGTGAACGACCCTAACTTTAAACACTAGGAAGCGAAGGTTTGGAAATGAAAGAAGTCACCTGATAACCAGTACAGGCTGGCCAAGGAGTGGGCCTCGATTCTACAGCCCGGCTCTCGACCTCCCACCCCTCTGGAGACTCCAGGACCTGGGGGAGGGGGCAGATTCCAGACCAAGCAGCAGACGTGCAGAGGGACCTCGGGGTTGGGGATGTGCGCGAGGACGGTGAACGGGAAAACGGAGGGGAGGAAGATGCACAGAGACGGGGATTAGGGTCACCGGGAAATCCAGACACGGAGGCCCAGAGGAAGAGAGGAGGCAGAGTGGAGAGGGAGAGGGAAAGAGAGAGAGAGAGAGAGAGAGGGAGAAAGAGACAGCGGCACGACCACCAATCCTGAACACCACACACCGACACTGACAGGGGTCGACACACGGGGACCGGCGCCCAGTGGAAGCGCCACAGCGGACGCGGGCAGCGCCGAGGCCCGGGCGGAGGCCGGCGGGATACGGACCAACACAGACACCGCGGGGTGGAAAGGCGCGGGCGCCGACACACAAAGGCCGCGGTGATGAGCGAGCCAGGGGCCGCACGCGACGGACGCCCGAGCGCCCCCGTACCGCCGTACCCCGGCCCGCGCTCACCTCGGCCTCTCACGCCGGGCTCCGGGGGGTCATGGCGGGCAGCCCCCTGCCCCGCTTGGCCTCGGTGTCGCGGGGCGCGCGCCTGGCCGCGGGCGGCGGACACGGAGGCGCACTCGGGCGCACGCGCGAACGCACGGAGGGCCGCACGCCGACGGCCCCGCCGCCCCGGCGCCCGGGAGGGGCGCAGAGAGCCGGGCGGGGGAGGGGAGCCGCCGAGCGGACGGGAAGCAACCGAAGGAGGCGACGGACCGGAAGCGGAAGTGGCGGCGCGCCCCGCCCTCCGCGCCGCATTTGGCCCCGGCGACTCGGCCGCAGGGAGCTTGCGCAGTCGCCGCTTCCGCGGCCCCGCCCGCCCTTTACGTCACTTCCGGCGCGCGAGCGCCGTGGCCAGACGCGGCTGCGAGGCCTTGGGGACGCCCTTGAAAGAGTGGAGGCCTCAGAGAGGCCCGGCCGGCAAACTCGGCCGAGGGAGGTGGGGGAGGCGAGGAAGGGGCCGCGCCGTGCCGGGCCCGCGAGGCCACAACCCCGGCACCCCGCGGTGCTCCAGGCGCCCCCTCTCCTTGCCCAGCGGGCGCACACGCGGAGCCCCGCCCCCAAGCGCCTGCCCCGGGCAACCGGCCACGCAAGCGGGGGTGTGCCCGGCAGGGCGCGCCAAGGGCGCCGCGGCCGGAGGGCAGGGACAGCCAGGCGCCCGCAGCCTAGGGCCAATGACCGGGGTGGGGGCGCGGGGTACACACACCGGACACAGAGCAGCTCCGTAAAGTAAAATACAACAAAATGTTTAATGAGCAAATTCGTCTTAGCAAATATGAAACTGCCACAGAGAGGAGAGGGACGGGGCCACGGGGCTGGGGCACAGGTCGGGGAAGACTAAGGAGAAGAGAATCAACTACGTAAGAAACCGGGGAGGGCGGGCACCAGGGAGAGGACCAGAGGCCAAGAGGACGGGAGCTGTGGTCCTGGGAAGGGAGAAGGCAGGGCTCTGGGGGTCGGACAACAAAATTCAAAATAGTTTGGCCATAAAATATAAACACACTATGTTTCTACGGTGGGGAAGGGGAGAAAGAGGGTAAAAGGGAGGAGAGGCTGTTTTGGGGAGGGGCTCTGGGGGTCCTACCCCGCCCTGCTGTGCACCCCCTCCCCATCCCGACCCCTTCCCTCTGTGTCTGGGTGCATGTGTCTGTGTGGGCCTGTGCGCGCACTTCCCCAATTCCCCTCCCCACCCCAACCCCCACCCCACCCTAATTGCTGCCATTCCAGTTGCTGCCGGCTGTCATTCGGCTGTCACTCCTCTGCCCATCTTCTTCAGAGGGAGAAAAGAGGGGGGGTGGGAGGGGGAGCAGCCCCCAGCCAGCCCTTCCCCCACCCTCCCCCTCCACCTCTACCAGAAGTCCCGGCGGTGGTAAGAGTCGGGGTCACAGTATTTTGTGACAACCACTCTGTTGGCGAACTTGCGACCCGTCAGGCCCTGCATGGCTTTCTGGCAGTCAAACACAGAGGTGAACTCCACGAAGATCTGCGGGGATAAGAGACCGGTTGTGAAGGCAAGGTGGCCTTTCAGCCTCCAAGGACAAACTGGCTCAGTCAGAGCAACCAGCCAGCATCTACCCAAAACCCAGAACTCCACAGGAGGGAGAGGGCCTCGCTACAGGTTTGGGAGCATTTGGCCAACGTCCTGCAGAACCCCAGGATCAAAGAGGCATGCAGAGTGAGAAAGAACAGAGGGGAGCTAGAGTCAAGAGTCACATGGGACACCTGCACGCTCGCCAAGGAAAGAGGTCACTTGTATGGAATGTCTTCCCTGTACCGGGCATTGTGCCAGGTGCTCCCCAAGCTCCCCCCAAGGGCCATGTGCTCCCCAGAGGACAGATGAAGGGAAGCTCAGAAATTAAGATTCAAACCCAAGGTGATTAAAAAAAAAAAAAAAAAAAATCCCAGATATTTGACCCAATGAAGTTTCTCATCTTGTTTAAACCACCAGTTGACAGGAAGTGGAGGGAGGGAGAGGATAATACCAGCCTAATTCTCAATATGGGATTCTGTTAATACAAATCTGACCTATTGCTTCAACAAAATGGCTGGGGGAGGGGGGGCAGAGACAATTATGTAGACCTGATAAATTTCGATAAAGTTTTATTAAACAAAATGGCATGGATCCTTAAACAATATAAAAGTCTTTTGAAACGTAAAGGAAATCTGAACACAAACAAATACATCCTCGGGATAACTTTGTTACTGTAATAACAGTATTGTAGCTTCTTTAAGATTTTTTTTAGAAATGATCTGTTAAAACATTTAGAGCAGCACTTCTCCAAACCAGCTTGTGTGTCCCCAGGCGACATTCTGCAATGTCTGGAGACGTTTTTTGTGGTCACAAAGGGGGATCCGATGCTACCATCTAGGAGGTGCTTCCATTTACTGGGTGGAGGCTGGGAATGGAGCTTAACATCCAAAAAGCACACAGCACAAAACCCAAAGCAAGTTTTACCAGGCCCCAAATATTAATAAGTTCAGATATTATAGAAACACCCTGGTTTGTCACAGGCAAAATTTGGAAATCTGCTTTAAATGATTTTAGGAAAAAAAAGGGAAACTGGGAAGCTAAATATAGAAATTAAGGATGACTACATATGGATAACCTGAAGCTGGGTGATGGGGCATCACAACGCTGCTATGTATGCTCAATACAACTTAAATGATGTACTGTAATACACCACTACGATAACTCTACTCTTATAAATGTTTGAAAAGAATGAAAAGTTTCAAAACAAAAGAGGCAGGATGATCCCAGAGACCAGCCAGGTCTTCCCATTCATCCTTCCCACAAGTATTTACTCCGCCCCTCAAGAGCCAGCCTCCATTCCAGCCTCTGTCATAGCACTGACTGCAAAGGACATGCGGGGAGTGGGTGTTTCTGCCACACAGTGAGGACTGGGCAGGAAAATGGGAGAGGACATAATGCCCATCCGCCCCCTCCCCTCACCCATGCCCTGTCGTCCCTTGGCCCCCGATGCTCTTTCCACTGCTTCCTGGGCAAGTTCATCCAGCTGACACCAAAACAGGGGTCAGTATGTTGACGACACCTACACTTCTATCAGACCTCATGCCTGGGACGCAGCTCTGTCCTGCTCACGGCTTCCTACACATCTCTGCTGAGGTGTCAACCTGCCCATCGGCACTGACTCCCTCCCCCACAAACCTGCTCAACTCCCTCGCTTCCTTCTCATCTGCCAGTTCCACCCAATCACCAAAGCCACAAGTCTGAGCATTTTACTGGACTCCTCTTCCCCCTGCAGCATAAAACTCAAATCAGTGAGCATTTACAGGTAATGTGTTTCTCAAATCCATGGACTTATTTCTCTCCGTCCGCCTGATCACCATCTTTCACCGAGCTGATCACAAGCTGTTAGTTGCCAAAGCCCCAGAGATCTTACCACTATCCCCTCTGCCCCCTCCAAATTCCCAGGCTGCGGAGTCCAGCCCTGCAGGGTAGAGGAGGTACCGGCTCTGTAATCCCTGGCCACCCCTACCTTATTCTAACGAACCGTCTCCATGTGCCAGGCCACAGACCACAGTTGGGACCTTTCAAAGGCTTCCTGCTCACTGCAGAGAACACCCAACATTCCTCTGGGGCTGATTTGCCACCCTGGGCCTCAGCCCCCAAATCCCATCTGCTTTATTCTGCTCAGGCTACACCAGCCTGGTCACTGTCCCCAAAGATACCAGGAGATCTATGCTCACTGGGCTCCCTGGCCAGGACCCTACCTGCCTGCTGGGATAACCTGGTGTCACTTGGGCCTGCTTAATACCGCCTCTTGGCCTCCAATCTCAACACTGCATCCAGAGCATTCCTCCTCCCTTCCCAGGTACCACCTAAGGTGGCAGATATGTTGTCTGACAAGGCTGGCCCCAGGACTTGGCCAGCTAAAGCCTGAATCACTAGGTGAGTGGCTGGATGAACCTAAGTCACCCCCTCTTTCATGCCTCCCAAGGAGAGCGGAAGGTGCAGACTCCTGGCAGGGGGCCAGAAGTGACATGCCTCAGTGGGCTGGGAAATGTGACTGTATGGCCTGTGTCCTCTGAGGTAGGGCCCAGAAGGCTGCTGTGGGAGTCCAGAGTCGCACAGGGAAGCTTAGTGAGTACCTGGCACCCAGACCCAGGAGACACAAGCGTGCTTGCTGCCATCGAGACCAATGGTCAGCACTTTTCTCCCCACTGTACAGACAAGACCAAACCACTTGCGAGAGGTCATGAGACAGACCGAAGCTACGACAGTTGCGGGGCCACACTCCCTGGGGACAACACACCATGCGGGGAAAGGTGAGGGGAAGGGTGGGCACGCACGCATGCACACGCACACACACACACACGCACCTTTCCACAGCCGGGCACCTCGACACCATCCACAGGCCGGGGGATCTCAATGGACTTGACGAGCCCATACTTGCTGCACTCATCCCGCACGTCCTCCACAATCTCCTCGTACTCCTCGTCGTCCAGCAGCTCCTCAGGCAGCACCATGTTCATGAGGCACAGGACCTCAGTCGGGTGGCCGCCCATCTGCACCTGGGAGCTCATCAGGCCTGGCACTTGCAGGGTCACGGGGGTCTGGTTGATGGTGCTCTGTGGGGCAAAGGGCAGAGCAGTCACAGCCAAGGCCACACCAGCTGCCCAGAGGCCTACCCAGGGAAAACCAGGCCCTGCCCCTGTAAGGCTCAGGTGCCCACTCAGCACCACCAAAAAGCCAGAGCCAAAGACTTAGAAGGACCTCCTCCCAGCCCCACCCACCCCACCCCACCCCACCCCCAGGTGTCCCTCTAGCCAATGGAAAATGACGTGCCGGGGGGCTCACCAGCGTGGCATTCTTGGCTCCCACACTTGCCCTCTGCACGAGCAGTTTCTTATCCCCCAGCTGCATCCCGTTCAGCCCTGCGATGGCCTGTGTTTGAAGGGTGAGGGGTCGGGGGGGGGGGGGTGCGGCGAAGAGGTGCGGGTTAGGGGCCAGGAGCTTGACACCTCCCCACAAGCCCCAATACCCCAGAGCCGGGCATTGGTGGGGGAGAGGGGAAGGCAAAGGGGTCAGAGCTTGGAAAGAGCCAGAACCGAGGGAAAGGGCTCAAGTCCCCCACGCAGGGCCCCACTGCAGGCCGGCCTCCTCCCGCCCATCCAGAGGAGGGGAGACCAGTGTGGACGCAGAGCAGCAGCACCAGGGGCCCGGGGCTCACCTGATCTGTAACGTTGATGTCCACGTACTCACAGAAGGCATAGCCCTTGGAGAGCCCCGTGGCACTGTCCTTGACCAGGTTGAAGGCCTTAAGAGGCCCGAACGATGTCAGCAGCTCTTTTACCTGAGACAGGGCCGCAACTCTGTCAGGGCTGGTTTGGGTAAAGCCTGGGAGGGGAGCAGTCAGGAGGAGGCGAGGGGTCTACCTGGTCATCATTCAGGTAATTGGGTAAGCCCCCGATGAACAGCTTGTGGGCAGAGTCCGGGACCACGGTGGACACAACTCCTGGGGGAAAAGGGGAGTAAGTAGGCTTTGGTCCCCAAGGCAGGAGCTTTACCCAGCACACAGGGACAGGCCCATTACGCCTGCTGTGGTGACAACAGGCCCACATCCCGCCATCCACAAGCTTACCCCAGGCATAGCAGCCCAGCCACGGCTGACAGAAACGGGTCTCCCAAACCTGCCCAGCCTCCGAGCGCCCCAATAGCAGCTCTCCTTGGGGCGCATGGCGGCACGACAGCAGACAGCCCCGGTGGGAGCCCCAAAGACGCAAGTTCATGTCCCAAACCCGCCAACCACGGCAGGTCATGTCTGCGCTCATCCCACGGGCACACCCACCCCCCTTCCACATCTCTCAGGCCACAGCTCCACCCCCTTCCCTACCACCCGATGTCTAGCTCAGGTCTCGGGCTGACCCTCGGTCCCTTCCTCTGTGGTCCTGCACATTTCACGACTACACTGTCACACTGTCACACACGGCAGACCAGGGAGTGCCTCGGAGAGGCCTGCTGCTCAGGGTCCAGGGTCCACGAGGGCAGGGACGTGCCCAGTTCACTCAGTACCCAGACCCTGGAGCCCAGGAGGGCTGTCACAGTGCAGTCACACCAGCAGAGTGCCTTTAATGACCACTCTGCGTCTACCCCAACCCTACCGTCTCCACTCGTCTTTGGATTCAGGGGCCTGCCAGGTGGCTCAGCCCAGGGTCCTAACACCTCCCAGAGGCTCCCATCAGGTGTGAGCTACCCAGGGCTCGAAGGAAGGGAAACACCACCCACCCAGCCTGACCGGTTCCTGACTTTCCAAGTCCAGACCCTCCCTCAATGGCTGCATGACCTGGCCCTCCTCTGCAGTCCGCACCAAGTGGCTGCGCCCCACTTCCTCCTGACCTGGGGAGGGACAGGGGGGCCTCAGACCCAAAGCAGGGTATGCCCTCTCCCACCACCCCAGCCACTCTGACCACCAGAGCCGAGCACCACCAGGGTGTCCGAAGAAGGATAAGCAGAGGCCACAGGCCAGGCCCTGCACATCAAACTCGTGAAACCCGATGCCTTGATGCTCTCCAAAGCCGTATCGCAGCAAGACACAACAGACTACGGCACAGGAAGGAGTTAGTCCCCTGCAGTCGCCCAGACAGAAAGAGGGGCCTCCAAGCACCCGCCCCCCGCCCCCATCAATCACGACCCCACAGGTAGCTCTCAGCAAGCTACGGGCTTTGCCTACACAGGCACCACCGCTCTGACCGACGGCAGACAAGCACACGGGCAGGAGTCTCATCACCCCAACAGGGCAGTGCCAGAGCCAGGGGCGCCTCAGCCATCAGGCCCAGGCTGTGCCAGGCACCCCAGGGAAGCACACAGTGCCGAGGGCATCAGGGACGGAGGCTCAAACCCAGGATGCAGCCCCAAGTGAGCCTCCCTGAGCCTCAGTGTTCTCATCTGTGAACCAGGGAGAAACCTCACACCTAACAACAGAGAATGACTCACAAGGCCCACACCTAAAACACGGCCTGAGGCAAGGCTGGCCAGGACCAGCGAGATGCCAAGGCCCCAGTGGCTGCAGACCCCGTGTGGACAATAGTTCTGCAGCTGGGCAGAAGGATTCACGCGAGGGTGATGCAAACTGGGAGCCCAGGTCAGTCCTGGTGCCCAAAATCAAGCCCTCGGCAACATCCCCTCCCAACACAATGGGCAGGCTCCTCCCTGATCACACAACCTCTTCCCTCAGAGGGACCACGGGGCACTCCCCTCTCATCCTCAATCTTGAAGCCTCACCTCCTCCCAAAGGCCATGCTGTACCCCCAGCGACCAAGCAATCCTTTCTCGTGCACTTCCTCCTCAGCAGAGGGACCCTGCTACATGCGCTAACCACAGAGCCTGGCAGAGCAGGGCCCTGCTGAGGAAGCAGGTGCAGAGGCGAAGCCCCACTGGCAGGAGTCCAGTGGGGGAGAGCACCAAGCACAAAGCCTGGCAGCGGGAAGGTGTGGAGGGCCAAACTAAATTCACAAACTCAAAGGGTTCTGTGCTTTCCTGCCTCCAAAGACAGCTCTGGCTCTCCCTGCCTCCCCCCTTCTTATCTTAAAAGACAGTCAGGACCCCCACATCAGCGCTGAACAGCTGGGCCTGACTTTGGTGGGAATGAATTTAAGGTTTCATGACTCCAGGTGATGCATATTTACTTTCAAGTCAACACGATTCCATCAAGACAAGGAAGTCACTTTCCAGGTTACTGAATTGTTTCTCTTCCAACCACAAATACCTGAACTTTATCAAACACTTTCCCCTTTAGCCTCTTTATATAGTAAGATTGACTTACTTTTTTCTGAAAAGCAAAGATCAAAACGTGAACTTCACCATGGAAAGAAAAAGCCCGAGCAGAGGATGCTTAACCTGAAGACAGATTCACACTTCCTGCGACATCCCACTACCTGCCCAGGCCCCTCTGGACAGGCAAACCTCATGTGAGAAGATCCACGAGTGACCCTTCAGCTGTTTAATCACAGCAACAGCCCCTCCATCAAGGGGAAGACCACCCCGAGCCGCTGTCCCTGGATGGGACATGTCCACTCCCACAGGGTGAAGGACACGCGCAGAAGGCAGCACAAGAAGATGGCAGAGTGACGACTCTGGACACGAGCCAGGTCCCCTGGGAGACCACTAATTGTGCCCTTGCCTTGCTGGCCTTCTGAGATGGGCTCACAGTCTCCACAATGGCAGCAGGCAAACCTTTCAATGAAAAACCAGGCGGCAAATATTTTCAGTCTGTCACACAGTCCTGACACAGGATCTCTATCACCCAACTTGGCCACTCCAACACAAAAGCACAGATAATAAGCAATGAGTGGGCTAGGCTATGTGCCAATAAATCGTTAAAAAACAGGCAGGGGGCACCTGGCTAGCTCAGTTGGTAGATCATGTGCCTCTTGATTTCAGGTGCATGAGTTTGTGCTCCACGTTTGGGTTTGAAGCCCACTTAAAAAATTTTTTTTTCCTTGTTAGTATTTATTCATTTTTTTTCTTGATAAAGACAGATCGTGAGTTGGGGAGGGGCAGAGAAAGAGACACAAAGCAGGCTCCAGGCTCTGCACAGAGCCCAACGTGGGGCTCGAACTCACAGACCGTGAGATCATGACCTGAGCCAAAGTCAGATGCTCAACCGACTGAGCCACCCAGGTGCCCCAGGAGCCCACTTTAAAGAAACAAACAGAAAACTACGTGTGGCCTCCTACCTGTCACCTGCTGACCATGTACTTACTATAGGGTTGTCACAAATATTAACATGATCCACAGCCCACTTGGGGCAGAGCCTGACGCAGCAGGCTCCAGCAACTGGTTATAAAAAATGTAACATCCTGACTTTACTTAACAAAAAACGATATTCCATAGCTCCACCTGGGAAACGGTCCCACAGATGCGTGCACAAAAAGAAGGTCATCAGGCTGTGCATTTAGAGTGCGTCAGCATGTGTCACGCGTCGTTTCTTGAAAGAATTAAAGAAATCCACTGAATTTACCAAATTATTACAGCGGAAGACACTGGAGACAAGCTGGGGAACCAGCCTCCAGTCCTGAGGCGCCTGCCAGCCTCCCTGGGACTCCACGTCCCTGACCTGCCAAGGGTGGACTCAATTTCTAAAAGGTGTCCTTCGGTGCAAAGCCTCGGCCAGCTTTGCTCCCCACCCAGAGCACCAGTGCTCACCCACCTTTCCTGGGAGAACTCCAGGGGCCTGAGATGACAGAACTCCCCCAATCCCACAACACTCCCACAGAGGCCCCAATTCTCACTTACACCCGTCCGTCTGCCCACAGGGGCCTGCAAACAGCCTGAAGGTCGAGTCAGGCCTGCTGTCTGTTTCTGTACTTCCCGCTACTGCAGGACCCGTGGGTATTTTATGAAACCAAAACGTTGCCGAGCGTAACTGATAAAGGATGTGGCGCACAGCCAGACCCGTTCAATTAGGTATCACAAGAGGCTGCGTGCAGACTACACCATCGCCACAGAACAGTCGTGACCAAAACGTACGGCTCACGAAACCAAAAACATTCACTCTCCGACCCTCTGCAGAATAAGCTTGCTGGCCCCAGGTCTGCCGTGCTCTCTACTGACCAGGACCGGACACAGCTATGGGGCACGGCCCGGAGCACGAGACTGAAGAGAAACTAGGACCAAAATAGGAGGGAACACCCAGATGCCGACCTCACACTGGGAACTCAATTGCAAACCGCTGACCTGCTTGTGTTCACACTGACTTCCCAGGTCCCAGAAAAGGAACGACAGGCAGGCTGCAAGCCCCTCACCTCCCTCGACGCCTCCCACGACCCTGGCTCTGCCACTTATGAGCTGTGCATCCTCAAGCGGGGAGGACACCAAGCTCTAAAGGTTTGGGGAAACGGATGAGAAGCACTCACACCACTTCCCAAGCAGCTCTAGCTGGGTTGGGGAGAGAAGGGCGGACAAGTCCCCCACTCACCAGGCACGTAGACAGAGGGGTTCTCCGACATGCCAGGCAGGGGCTGGTAGTCATGAGGCCTGCGGATCTTCAGCGACTGGCCTTGAAAGATGATGCCATCAAAAGCCATGGCCTGGGTGGTCTCATCCACGGAGCGAAACTGCAAGAGAAGCGGGTGGTGAGGGTCAGGGAACCCAGCAGACAACAGCCTGCAAAAGGGCCTAGGGCGAACGAGAGCTGCGACAGAGCCACAGGGACCAGGAGGAACACACACTTCCCTGAACCCACTGTGCACCCAGCTCACCTCCAAGAAAGCAAAGTTCTTGTCCTGGTTAATCTGCACAGCCAAGACGGGGTTGCCAGGGGCCTGGGTCAGCCCCCCAAGGCGCATCTGGGCGTTGAAGAAATCCATCATGGCCTCCTGCAGAGGGAATAGGAGACAGGGGGGGGCGGGGGAAGGGAGGTGGAGAGAGGAGGGGAGGGTGAGAGAGGGAGACACAGACGGGTTTGGGGGTGAGGGGAAGGGAGGGGGTGGGGAAGGGTGGAAGAAGGGAGGGAACAGTGAAATAGAGATGGGAGCAGAGAGATCAATAGTAGGAACAGAAGCAGTAGAAAAATGGGAGAACAGGGAGGAAGGAGGCAGAAGCAAGAGACAGCCAGAGGCCAGGAGCGTGGGGCAGGCCACAGGCGCCCCAACCCGAGAAGAGACGTCATTCAAGAAAAGTGCAGGGAGACAGTGACAACAAAAAGAGAGTAAAAAGCACGAGATAGAACAGAAAACGAAACATAAAAAAAAAAAAAAGTCCAATAGCGACAAGAAAGCAGTAGGAAAGCAAGAAAGAAAAACCCAGCAGGGACACAGAGCACCAAGTCAGAGAAAAAAGAGGAGTGAAGGGACAGGGAAGGTGGAGGAGAGGAGGGCAAGGGTGGGAGGGCGGGCGGGAGGGGAGGAGAAAAGAGTGATGTGGCGGGATCTGGCCCTGGAGTCCGGGGGCTGCTTTATCAAACGTAGCAAAGTGCAGGTTGAGAAAGTCAGAATGGACCTTACTTGCCTTCGACGACGGTAGCAAACTTTTTGTTGCTACGAGGGATCTCAGCCCCACAATATTTCACTTTAAAGAGAAATGGAAACAACTCTTTGATCTCGGGATTCTCGGGGTGCCATGGGAAGGGGTTGGGGAGAGGGGGAGGGGAGAGGAGCGGTGGGGAAGGTAGGGGAGGTCAGGGCCATCAAAAACAAAAGAGCAGCGACCATGGGAGGGACGTGGGGAGAGGATGGGAACAGGCGGCAGAGAACCAGAGACGTGTCAGAGAAAACCGAGGGGAGCGTGCGTTTGTGTGTGTGTGTGTGTGTATGTGTGTGTGTGTGTATGCGCGCGTGCGAGTCTCCCTCTCTGTCTCTCTCGAAACGGACTCGTGGATTTTCGTAGGTTCGTTATGTGTGTGCTTGATCCCTGGGTTGCTGGAGGAGGTTGGGAGAGGGGAGACGGGAGAGGGGAAGAGGAGGGAGGGAGAGGGCCACCCCCAGCCCGGCCCCTGGCTGGCTCAACTCCATCGGTCCATCTGGGAGGGGGCCGGGGGGCCTTGCAGGAGCAGAATCTGACCCGTGCAGGTAGGGGGAGGGAAGGGGGGGAGGGGAGGAATGGGTAGGGGAATCGGGGAGAGGGTAGGGGCAGGGAAAAGGCAGGGGGCGGGCAGTACCTCAGTGATGCCAAAGGGGATGTTGCCCACGTAGAGACGCCGGGCCTGTCTGGTCATCTGGCTCCCGACCACGGGCACCGGCGTCGGGGTCACAGCCAGGCCGTCAGGGGTCATGGTGGGAAGAAGGGCGGTGGCTGGAATCTGACCCGCGGCTTCAAGAGGGGAACAACAGGATTAGATGGCAACAGGGCAATCCCCTACACCCCCCACCCCGTTCAGGGACCACCGCACACCTGGGAGGGCGGCTCCACATGGACCAGTCCCACCGAGGCCTCATCCAGGCCCCCAGCACCTACTCCACGGGAGGCTTCAGAAAGGCAGAAGCCAGAGAGCCCAGGGCACGAACCTCATCGTCCCTCACCACCCCACCCACCAAGAACAGGGTCTGTTCCCTCAACCACCCAGCAAGTTAAAGTAAGGAGGCGGCGGCCCCAGCCCACCTTGCATGGCCTTGTACTGCATGGGGGTGATGTGCTCAAAGCCAGGTGGCGGTACATCCCAGTATTTACGGACCTTCTTCTTCTTTTCGTGGCGGGGGGAGCGACTGGGAGGGCGGGAGGGGAGAGTGGGGCAGGACAACCTCAGTCTGACCAAAGGTGGGCCTGTGAGCCCCCCCAGGCCCCCCAGCCCCCCACCAGCAGTGCAGCACTCTCCAGAAGGGAGAGGATCTGGGTCAGGGCCGCGCCCAGGCCTGGGGGAGGTGCCGGTCTCAAGGCAGTGCTTGGGCCAGGGCTGGACAAGGACAGGGCAGGGTGCAGGGGGGAGAGGGCAAAGGGAGGGGACGTCGGAGTGGAAGGGGCAGGAAGAGAAGCTCACATCAATCCACCGTGCTCCTCTTTAGCGCCTCTGGTCAAAGGTTTGCTGGGGGGTGGGAGGGAAAGGTATGGGGAGGGGTGACTGGGGACCCTTGTCTTCCCCACACGCCACACCTCCCCGAGGGCTCCGAGCCCCAGGGCTGGGGGCAGGGCCGAGGTGAACAAGCAACAAGCAGGCCCCCTCGGCCCTGCCACTCCCCCCAACCCCCTCATCCCAGGAAAGAGGAACTACGCGAGAAGGGCCACACAGACCACTTTCTACTTGGAGAAACTGAGATGGAACGAAGCAGAACTTCCACCTGCCCACCCTTCCTCACCTAAGGGGACAGAGAACAAACAGGGGACCCTGGGAAGGGAAAAGGCATTAGAAGAGCAGAAGGCAGCTAAAGGTGGGGGGCGGGGGGGAGACGCTGCCCCCCCCCCCCCCAAGAACTCCCTGTTCTCAGAAGGCAGAGCACAGGCCTCAGAAGACCATTCCGAGAGAACCACAGAAAGACAGCAGAGGGCGAAAAAGGAAGGAGCCCTAAGAGACGGGCTGGGGCAGCCCTCACGAAGAAGGAAACAGTCGATGCCCTGACGCTAGACTCACCTCCAAGAACCTACTGCCCCCACCGACCCATCAGAAACTAAACTCTAGAAACAACTGAACTCAAGACAGACAAGCCCCAGACCCCTCCCCCAGACACAGAGAAGAGCCACAGAGGCCCAGGCACACCAGGTACTTGTGCAGGGACACCCTACACCCACGCTGGCTCACCCCCACCTGTGCCCAGCCAGGGGTCCCCTAGCCCTGGTACCTTCGCCGCCGCCTGTCCCGGGAGGCGCTGCGCTGGTCCCGGTTGCGCCGGTCGCGGCTCCGGCTCCGGCGCTTGCGGTCCCGGCTTCGAGAGCGGCTGTGACTACGCTTCCGGTGCCGGTTCTCCTTGTCTCTCTCTGGGCCAGGGGGAGGGGGAGGAGACTGAGCTGAGGGAGGACACGGCCCAGCCCACCCGCTCACTGGTGGCTATGCCCCAAGCCCCAGGGAGGCCACCCCCAAGGGGAAGGGATTCGATGGAGGAGGGGAGATAGCAGGCTTCCTGGGTCCACAAGCGAATCCAGGGACCTTAGGGGACCAAGGGGACGGGAGCTGGTTACCTGAGGGGAGAGGGCCTGGAAATGCCCCCGGGGTGTAAGATACCTGAGGACGCTCAGGAGGAGCTGGGGAGCCAGAGAAGACAGAGGAGGCTGGCTCCTGGTCCCCCTCGAGGGCTGAGGGGCCTGACCCCAGGGTCGTCCCTGAGAGGGGCAGGGCTAGAGGCTGGGGAATCAAGAGACCCAATGATGTTTTCCTGAATGAAGGAAACTGGCGACCCCTCAGGAAAGACCTCCTCAACCAGCTGGCACCCACAGCCCCACCATCAGGCCCCAGGCACCAGACAGAGATCTGATAGCCCCAGAAAGCCAAGACACCCAACAGTCCCTTCCCAACCAGGTGAAGAATACAAGAGTTCCTCCTCTAGGGAGGTGCCCCTTCCTGAATTTGGGCTAAAGAGGAGGTGCCAGGAGGAGTGTGCCCTGCCCACTCCGGCCCAGTGCCCCTCGCAGGCTGGCATCCCAAACCACCCCTACCTGCCCATCGTCCCTCAAAGCCAGTACAAGAGAAACCAGGGTCCAGCCCCCAGTTGGCTCATACTTTTCAGGTGGCGCCTAGAACAGAGCACAGCCTTGCCTGTAAAACCAGACACCTCTGCTCAACAGACCTCTCACCTGGGAAGGAGGTGCAGGCCCTGTCACAGTATATTTCCTCATCCTTAGTTCAAAGACACCCCGGACTCCCCAACTACCCATGTCCAGGGACAGAAAAAGGAAGAGGCAATAAGGACAGGGCGTTAAAGTGGACTTTGGCCTCACCCGTACTACTTTATACTATACGCTTCTTCAGACAATTAAATGTGAACTTCCCGTAGATTGAGTCTCAATTCCTGAACCACTCAGGAAAGGTGCTCCTTCCAAGCACCTCAGAAGAAAACACACAGCAGCAAACACCAGAATGCTCCTGAGAGCAGGCTCCGTACTTAGTCCCACTTGCTCTCGATCCTCACCACTGCTTTGAGAAAACACTGTGGCCGCTCAATAGGAAAAACGAGGCACAAGGAGCTCGTGTAACTTGCCTGTGGCCAAAAAGCAACAGAAGAGCGAAGCCTGAATGTGAACAACGTAACATCAGCAAGTACAGTTATCAACACCTGGGCACACATCTTAACACAAAGCAGGCAGAACTCACTAGGGTCTGCCTAGAGCCACTAATGACAACATCATTATCTCCTTGAAAACTAAAGAAGTAAAAAAAAAAAAAAAAAAAGACTGGAAGCAACACGAAGTAGAAGACAAACACGGAGGCCTGGCACTGGGCACAGGGAGGAGCTGTGGCCTTGGACCGCTGGCTTCACGCTTGTAAGAGGAGCAGGGTGTGAGCCCCAAGCACTTTTCCTGCGGCTGAGGCTCTGAAACAGACAAGCAGGCAGAGGGACCAACAGGAAATGGTGATGTCTGCAGGGGTGGCGGCTGAGATCAGACAAGGAACTTAATGCCCTGGAGCCACAGGTGCGGCACACACAGGCAGGGGCTGAAGCTCAGAGGCCGGCCCACAAAGACAAAGATCCACAGGCAAGGCAACACGTGGACAGAGTTTCCTGCCTCCAACACGAGAAAAGGAGCTTCGCCGCTCAAAATGCTGTGGGCACATTGTGGGAACAGCTCCACTAACCCAAGGGACACGCCAGGGCTGCGAGCGTGGCCTCCCAGTGCCAGTGGGGACACCCAGGGAGAACCCAGGCAGCATACGCGCCAGCACCTCGTGGAAGAACTCAATCAGCTCCACCTGGCAGCCCGGCCTACTGCAACTTGGCCTCGCAGCCAGCCAGACTCAGGAGGGTTTCAGCTTCTTGCCTCACCAACGTGTATAAAACCCCGGAAAAACAACCCAACCTTTCCTTAGACAAAGGTTGTACCTACCCCAAGTGCGTGAGCACCTGGCAGAAAACATCTGAAAAACACCTTTCCCTGACGGTGCCAGTTAGGAGAGTGAAGATACGCCTCTCTCCTCAGTATTACACTAAGGACGTTTGCACAATAGAAGAGGCGTCACTTACTAGGCACTTCACACATGCCAAGCCACACGCCACACGTTCGTACACGTTACCCCCATTTAACCTCAGCTCTGCCTCTCACCAGCTGAAACCTGGGAGAAGCGTTTAAACTCTTTGAGCCACTTTTCTCGTCTGCAAAAGGAAGGAAATCATCAGCATCACATGGCGATTACAAGGAGCCACTTAGAAAAACTACAAAGGGCTTAACAAAGTGCCTGGCACTTGACAAGCACCCAGAGTTTAACTATCAAGAATTGTTACTACCATCCTCGTTAATTCCAAAATCGCAGTGACAAAACAAAGAGTCAACGTACAAACCCCGACGAGACTAACACAGAAATACGGAGGCAGCACAGCTGCTGGGCAACAAAGGAGGTGTCCGAACCCAGGAACGCCCAACTCCAAAGCCCACATCAGGTAGAAACAGACACCCCATGTGCGCTCTCCCCAGACGCTGTCTCCTAGGCCAGCCACCCCCGACCGACTTCTGGACAGGGTTCGCTGCGCCCCCCGTTCAGGCCTCCCAACGCGGGCAGCTTCAGCCTTAAGCCCCCCACCTTCGCTCTCAAAACGACCTAAAGACAGGACGAATTTTTGCAGCGCCTAACGACTGTCGTCGTCCGGACGTTCTTGCAGCCCCTGTGCTGCTTCGCACCAGCACGACCCCACGCCTTGCTGACTCGGTACCACCGGGGGTAACGTCCCCCGCCCTCATCTCCACGGCGACCAGATTTAGGAGGCTTAATCTGTGCCCTGAGACTGTACCGGACACGGGGGCCGCTCTCTAGCTGGGAGGGGACAAGACGCAAACACCCCGCGACCGTCGGGACTCCCAAAAGTCCCGTGTCGGAAGGACACACGCGTGTCCTCTCTCACGAGCCACACCGCGTCACGCTTGCCGATACCCGGGCGGGGACCCAGCCGGGGCCCACGTGAAGAGGGTTAGCAACCGCCATTTTGGAACAAAGGGGGCGTGGAGACCCGGGCCGCTGGCCCGGCCGGAAGCGGAAGTGCCGGGGCAGCGGGAAAGAAAGGCGGCTTTGCGGGATCTGATACCTGTAATCTTTCAGTTTAAAAAAAAAAAAAAAAAAAAAAGAACGGAAAAAAAAGAATGGGGAGTCCGCGAGGGAACACCCGGCGGGTCCGCGCCGCCTCCGCCGCGGACCACGTGGGGTGTAGAACGGCGCGCGCCGCGCATGCGTCCAGGACCCGCGCCCGCCGCCCCCTCCTCTCTCCTCCCCTCCCCTCCCGCGCGCGGCGGCACGCCGGGTGGTCACGTGAACCAGGCGCGCGCCACGGAGCGGTGGGGGGTGCGCAGCGCGGCCCTGAAAGGAGGGGGAAGAGGGGGGGGGAAAATGGCGGGGGACACGGAGAGAGGCCCGGAGCCGCCCCGCCCGCCGCCCCGTGCCCCCAGCGCCCTCACCTTGCTTATTTTCGTTGAGCTGCCGCTCGAACTCGTCGAAGTCCGACATGCTGAGGCGGCCGCGTAAGGGCCCTGTGCAGCTCTGGCCTCGCCTTGCCGCCCGCCCGCTCTGGCCGCTTCGGCTACTTCCGCCGCTCGCTTCGGCTACTTCCGGCCGCCGCCGGCGCTCCGCCGCCTCCTACCTAATCAAGCCCGGGCCGCCCGCCCCGCCCCGCCCCGGCTCCGCCCCTCACCCCGCCCGCCCGCCCGCCCACGAGGTGTCCCTCCCCCCTGCCCGAGCCTGGCTCCAAATAGCGTCGGCTATTTCCGGACCGTAGAAGAAATCGGGAGCGGCTGCTTCGGCTGATTCCGGAAACACCCGAAGCGAGGATTTCACCGGCTTCCCAGGCTATCGTAACTTTTCGGAAACTAGCTCCTCAACGTTCGGGTGTTTCCGTAGGTCCGCGCGTTCCTCTGCGCCCAGCCCCCCCACCCCAAGGGTTCGGCTTCTTCCGACAATTCAAACCGTCCCAGTCTTTGGCTGCTCCAGCAGATTTCCCCCGCTCTTCTCCGCTGACCCTATCGAGCTACTTCTGACAATCAATCCTAACCGTGCGGAACTTCTGCACTTTCTGTAGATTTCCAGCACTCGCTCTCGGACCCAGCCAGAGGATTAAATCCGATGCCAAGGTTCGGCTCTTTCCGGACACTGCATTCACTCGCTCCTCCCCGGCCGCAGAACTTCGGCTCCTTCCGCCACCACTTCGGGAAGGCCTCACTCCCGGGAGACAGCTTCGGTTTTTTCCGGCGGCGCTTCGGCTCCTTCCGGCTTCGGGAAGAGAAAAGGGAGGGAGGACAGAAGCGAGGTTGGTCAGGAGAAGGGATACAGAAAAAGGGCGGAGTCCCGGCTCTCTGCACCTGGCTCTCCGGGTGGGGAGAGTGGAGGAAAAGAAGGACCGATCTCGCGGAGGGCCTCAGAAGGTTGCGCGAGACAAAAGCTGCCAGCGAGGTGAAGGGTGCGCGCGGCCGCTGCGGAGGTTGCCAGCGCGGCTTTGTGCGCCTGCGCAGGTGGAAGAGGAGGGGAGCGAGATGGCCTTCTGCGCCTGCGTAGAGATCAGTCTGAGGCGAGGTTTCTCACTGTTCCGGGAGGCAAGTGGGTTCCAGAGCCCCTAGCACGCGTGCGCGAGGCTTTCCCTTCCTCCGAGAAGGGTACCGAACTCCAGGCCGTTAAGCAAAGCCGCTCGCTCCTGGTTGCTGTGGCAACCGCGTCAGCGCACTTGCCCCCTTCCGCAGCGCAGGCGCAGCAGGCAACGTAGGGGGCACTTCCGGAAAGCAGTAATCTAGCACTACCGCCTCCTGGCGGGCGGACGCAGGAGCCTCCGCCCGGATGTGCAGTTTCCCCCTTCTGCGGTCGCTCCTGCCAGCGGTCGTTGAGTCCACGTCTCCTGCCCCAGCGCCTCTAGTCGAGATAGGCCCGCGGGTGGTGTTGACGCCTCCCTTCCCGAGCTCTGCCCCTCCAAGTTCCCTGGGGCACAGCTGCTTCTGCTCCTCCCGGCCCTCCCTCCGGGGGTGCTAATTACACCCTGTCTCCCCAGCCTCCGGGTTCCTGCCTGACCGCCCGCTCCTCGCTCCTCGGAGCTCCCCGGAGCCCCCGTCACGGTCTCCGAGGCAACGGCCACCCCCTCCAAGAAGAGACCGGGCCTCCTTTATTCCAAATTGTATCTTCTCTCTTTAATTTAAATTCTCTGAATAATTCTTTCTCACGTAGACTCGGGGCAGTCCGGGATGCGGATGGGGAGCTCCTGGCAGAGTGGGCCAGCCTCTCCTCGGGGCTGAGGGTTGACACGGGGTATGTACAGGGCCCGGCCCCGCAGAGAGTCTCGGAGTCCTCCCACCCCCTCCCCCACGAGGAAGGGCCCGGTGAGGGCAGGACGGTGCAGCTCACGGGGGAGGAGTGCCCACGTTCAGGAAAGCGCAGACACCCACCCCCTGGGCAGTAGCTCTTGGGAGACTGGCTAACTGGAACTCCTCCCCAGGGGATGCAGAGGAAGGGGAGGATGCTAGGAACGTGAGAGGCAAGGAGGGAGTCAGATCTATACACAAGGGACCCGGGGCAGGAGTGGGGATCTGCAGGACGAGGGGAGGCGAACGCAGAAACACGCCGCCCACCCCCCAGGCCCTGTGGAGGAGCACACCACTCATGCACACGCTTGCCACTGCCACGAGGGGCAGAGGAGGGAGGGACGTGGGGGCCGAAGGGCGTGTCCCGGGCCAGGTGGGGCAGAATCACCGCTTGAAGCGGTAGGTGATGGGAAGCAGCAGCTTGCTCTTCTTGAGGGCCTGCACCTTCTTAAGGGTTTCGTCGTCCAGGGCCAGGAAGCAGCGGCGCGAGTACTCGAGCAGGCGCTCCTTGGAGGGGTCGAACTCGCCCACCTCAGCCAGCTTCTCGGGGGCTACGATGAGAAGCTCTGCGATGGGTGTGGTCAGCGCCACCGTGTTGCGATCTACTCGGTGGTGCTCGAAGGCCCGAGACATGCTCTTCAGCTTCTGGAAGGTGCCCAGGATCTTCTTGTATCGGCACAGGACACCGTCTGCATCCTTTACTGCAGGGCCGGGCCGGGGCACAGAGACAGACATGAGAGGGACAGAGGCGGACACAGGAGGCAGATGGGGCAAGGGCAGATGGGGAGCCCAATACAGGAAGAACTGCAGAACAAAATGGGAATCAGGATGAGGAGCAGCTGGGAGCCGTGGTGAGACAGTGGCGCCAGGGGAAAAGGAGGAGCCTTCTCCCCTCCCCATGTTACTGATGAGGAGCCTGAGGCTCAGGGCAGGGTGACCCCAGGAGGCAAAGCCGGTGAGGAGGGACCGCAGAGCAGGACCCCACGGGCAGGCAGGGACGACCAGGCTAGGGGAGAAGGGAGGGCCTCGTGGGGCATCACAGCAGGCCCCTCCCCCCATCCCTGCTCCTTGCTCACCCCGCTGCCTCTCCCGGGCCTTGGGCTTCCCGAAGCGCCTCCGGCCAGCACTTCCCTTCTGCTTCTGCCTCTTCCTCTCCACGGCACTGCCTTCTTCAGATGCTCCGCTGAGCGAGGAGGCCGCAGACTCAGGGTCTGAGGCCTCACCCCCAGCCCCACCCCGGCCATCCCCTTCAGCCCGCCTGGGCCCAGGCTTCACCCGGCAGTGGTCCTCTGGAGAGAGGTAGAGAGAGAGGGACACATACACGTGAACTTCCAGAACAGGGGAGAGGAGGCAGGAAGTCCATCTGCAAGGTGGAGACAGATGTCACACCACACACAGATCCACAGGAGAGGGGGGGGGGCCTCAACCAGGGCTGGAATCCCCAAAGAGACAGTGCATATAGACGTTGCAGTCTCCACCAAGACGGCTGAGTACGGTGCAGGTGGTTGGATTTGGGGGCAGAGATCTTGAGTGGGGCATGGGTTCATGCTCCTCTGACTCCAACTTGACAGCAAGAAGTCTGGAGGAGGAGCTGAGAGGACCAAGACAGGACCTCAGGAGAGTCTCTGTGGGACCTCCAGAAGAGTAGACTCTAGAAATCCAAGAAGCAAGACCCTGGTTGGGGAAGAGGTTTCAGACCCTGAGAGAAATCCCAGGCTCTGAGTCTAGTGCGCTGGGAAAGTCAGGCACCCACCTTCACCTGGACAGTGTGAGCATCTGAGGCTCTGATGCAGGGGCCACCACCACAAGGTGGGCTGGGGGGACATCCGGTATTGGGGTTCTCACCAAGAAAATTCAGAGGCCCTTGGGCCAAACATCCTGGATAGGTTCCCATCAGCAACCCAGGCCACAGGGAGTTCCAAACCAGAGAGATCCTCAATAACACAGGTGTTGGGGGGGGGGGGGAGGGACCAGACCCCTTGCCCAAAGTGTCAGGTGTGAATCACAGGGGAATACGGGGTCCTGCGAGGAAGCCAGTCAGGAGCTGAACATCATGAGGAAAGGAACAGAAGGTGTACTCTCCAAAAATTGGAGCTAAATTTTGGGAAAGGAAAGCCCTGACTATCTGGGGCAAGGGATGGCCACAGGGTCTTGCCCATCAGCAGAAGCAGGAATCAAGCATGAAGGAAGCTGGGCTTGGGGTCCTGGAGACCACCATGAAGTAAGAAGGAGATAACGATGCCAGGTCCCCACTGGGCCACCAAAAGGAAGGGTGTAGGTGAGGAGGGTCCCATATCCCCAGGAAGGGCCGGAGCTGGGTGTCAGGGCCTGGGTATGGGCCAAGGGACTAGATCATCAGGCGCCTCACCTGCATCCATGCGGGCAGATGAGATAAACTTGTCCAGCTGACAACGCAAGAAATCCCTCTCTTCCTCCAGGTCCTCGATGCGTTTCTGTAGCCAGGAGTTCCTTTCCAGGGCCATATGCAGCTGGGCCCTGACCCCATTCATCAGGGCCACAGTCGGGGACGCGGCTTCCGGAGGCTCTAGGGACAGCGGGGAGGCTTGGTCACACCCCAGGCCTCAAGGGCCCTGCACCCCAGCTGCCTGGGGTCCCTCCGAGCCTGCCCCCCAGCTCACCCTCGAAGTTTCCCCGAGAGGGGCTCAGACTGTAAAAGATCTGTGGGTCTAGGTGGGGCGTCTCATCGAAGGGGATGGAGATCTCGAAGGCCTCATCGTCTTTCTTCACTGGAGGGGAGAGGCCAGGGGTCACCCCAGGGAAGGCCCCAGGCGCCTCGGACCAGCCCCCAACCACAGCAGCCCTGGGGAGGAAAGGGCAGGGATGGGTAGGGCAGCAGTGGGGCCAGGGTCGGGGCAGGGTCCCAGCTTCCTCACGTGTCCTCCTCCGGCTGTTTCGGTCATTCATGGCGCGACCTCCGGCGGACCCGGGCAGCTAAGCGCCTCAGGGGCACTGGACAGAAACGGCAGCCACAGATGGAGGGACATCCCGCGGGAGGTGGGGCCCAACTCCTTAGGGCTGGGGAAATGGGGGTGCTGAAGGCTGGGACTCCTGGGTCTGAGGGAGGAGGGGACCCATACCCTCAGGACCGAGCGGGGACACCCGGGGTTTCAAACTCCAGGGCTCCCAGGGAATGAGGGGGCTGGGGACCCAGACCCCGGGCTACTGAGGGAAGGAGTGGGTTCCCCGCGGGGTCGACAGAGCGGACACATCCTGGCCCGAATGGGTCGGACCCTCATCACGGGTCACCTCCGGACCAAAAGAGGCGAGAGGTGCGGGGGGGAGGAGACCGTGCCCCAACTTCCAGGCATAGGGTGGGGGTCCGGCCCACGCGAGCGCCTTCCCACGCCCCTCCCCCGCACTCGTGTGGGCGAACAGGGCCCCTCCCCCGTGGTGGAGGGGGCGGGGCGCGTGCGCAGTGCGGGGGAAGGTCACGCGTGGGGATGCGCCCCCGCCCCCGCCCTTTGTCCCCCGGGTGGGAGGGGGAGCGATGTTGCCAGGGGGTCCCAGCGGGAGATGCGCTAGGCCGCGGGTGCTGATGTGGCCACCATCCCCCCGCCCGCAGGTGCCCGGGGTCGGAGGGGCCAGGCCCCGCGCTCACCCACCCGCGCGCGGAATCCGGCCAGGGGACCGACGGCGGCGGCGCCCATGCCCGGCGCCGGGGAGCGTCTGCAAAGTGTCGCGGGGAGTGGAGGGAAGCGCCCACCCGCCGCGGGCGGGGCGGCAGAGGCCCCGAGTGTAGGGGCGGGGTGGCGAGTCGGAGGGGCGGGCAGGGACGCCGGCGCTCGCTCGGTCCGCGGGTCGTTGCGCTTCTGCGGGAGTCTCCGGCCCCAGGTGAGGCCCGCCGTTTGCGGCAAAGGCCCGGGCTGCACTTGCGCGACGGCCCCTTGTCGCGCTACCCCGCCCTCCGCGAAGCCTGAGCAGGGAACGTCAAGAAACTCCCAATTCCTGGAGAGCAGCAGGCTCCGGGGGTCCCCGGAGTGGATGGCGACGCACGGAGTGGGGCCCGGGAAAGGGAAGGAGACAACCAGGAAAGTTGAATTGCCGGGAGAATCCTTTTAAACGAAACCCTGGGAACTGGCCATATGGATCCCCGCAACCCGCCACTTCTCCCACCGTGTGTGCACCACCATTACAGCCCGACCACACGGTTCCCAGGCCGGGAGGAGGGGGGCGGGGATCTGGAACACCACCACCACTAGCCCTGTGGTAGTGATTACGAGCTGGTTTTGGAACATTCCCACCCAATCTTGGCCGCTCCTCCCCCAAACCCCACTCAGCTTACTCACCTGCAAAGTGGGGAGATTATGATCCCTTTTAGGTTCGTTGTGAGGATGTACTGCTATGGTGCTGGCAAAACGCTCAGCCCAGCGCCTGGCCATAGTCTAGGCCCAACAGCGGGGCGCTGTTAGTGTTATTTGAGGTCAGACAGTGGGAGGCTCTTTCCATCTCTGGGGAGTGGAGATGGCTAATTTATTCTTCCACCCAAAAAGAGGTCGGAAGAAGAAATGAGGCCCAGCACAGTGCCTGGCACAAAACAGACGCGCAAAGAAAATTCATTAAGAAGGCAGATGTTTATTCGGCTCCCAGCCTCTCCTCCCAGTCACCAGTTGCTACTGGACTTTTCATTTCCTTTTTCTTTCTTTTTTTTTTTTTTTTTTTTTTTTTTTGCTACTGGAATTTTGGCCAGCTCTATGAGAGCAGGGCTGTAACCTTGCAGAAGGAGAATTTAAAGGTCTGCACCATTTAGAAAGCTGTGGCCACACTCCTCTCCTACCTGCTTCACATCATAGATAAACTGTAGCCTGGGTCAAAACGTCCAGGGGGAGTTACCTGCCCTAGATAGGTATTTTGCAAACTACAGGTTCATGGGCAGGGAATTCAATATAGTAGAATGGAATTAGCAAAAAGGAAAAAAGTTAATTGCATGTGGCAGAGATTTAAGTACTGCTGAACTTTTGTTGCACATATATTTTGTGTATGTTTACTGGGTTGCCATATAAAATGTGTTTCTTACAGGAGATCCTAGCTTTAAGGAAAAAAAAGGTTTAACAACACTCTACCTAGATGACACCCTTTGTGAGGGGTCAAGCTAGGACTGATCCCAGTGCAGAAGGCCAACCTTCCCATCCCCAGCCAGCCAAGCCAAGCACTGTGCGGATGCACTTGGGATGACCCAGGTGAAATGCTCAGCCCAGCACCTGGCCACAGGCGGCGCTCAAGATCCAGGGCGCTGTTAGTGTTATTTGAGGTCAGGCAGTGGGAAGCTCTTTCCCTCTCCGGAGAGTAGACATGGCCGATTTGTTCTTCTGCCCAAGAAGAGGTGGGCCAGGCACTTGCTGAGTCTCCCTGCTGGGCAGCAGGCAGGCCAAACCGCTGTGCCCAAAAACAAATCTCAAGTGCTCAAAATGGGAAAGGTGTTTATTGGGTGTCCAGTCTCAAGTCCTGGCTGGGGGGTGCAAGGCAGGTCTGGGGCCCCTTCCCCCAGCATCAACAAGGGGGCGTCAGGAAGCTGGTGCAGATGCTTGATGGCTCCCAACCACGATTTTCAGGCTGGAGGATTTTCACACATAGCACTGTCTCCTGGGCACCTGGTCAGGCTCAGCCTGAGGCTCCACCCTAGGAAGGTAAGGTCTCCTTTCCACCTTTATCTCCAAAGTATCCAAAGGCTACTCAGGGGCTCCTCCTTCAGGCAGGGCTTGGCCTTTGCAGGAAGTGTGTCTGTGTCTGTGTCCAGGGCTGCAACTCAGCCTTCCGCACTGGCCACGTGTCTGAGGGCCACAAGAGTCCGGGCTCCCCCCAGAACCCCATGGCACCTGGGGTACCCGGCAGCCCGGCTCATGGATGCTTCCACCGAGTGTGCTTCTGCAGGGTGTTCTGCTCCATAAATCGGCGCGGGCAGTGTGGGCACTGAAACGGGCGCTCCCCCGAGTGGACCCGGCTGTGCTGGGCCAGCTCACCGGCCTCACGGAAGCGTCGAGGGCAGAGCGGGCAGCCATGGGGTCGCCCGCCACCAGCCCGGTGAATGGAGTGGTGCCGAGCCAGGTGGCTGGCCCGCTTGAATGCCTTCCCACAGGTGTCACACTCGAAGGGCTTCACCTCCGAGTGGGTGATGCTGTGTCGCTGCAGGTATGACATGTACTCGAAGACCCGGGAGCACACGGGGCAGCTGTAGCACTTTTTCTGAGCTGAAGCCCCATCTGCCCCGGGCTCTCTCTCAGACTCCTGGTCCACCAGCACGGTGTACGGGATGCCCTGGGTGTCAATAAGCAGGTAGTGGTTGGGCCTCGGAGGGGAGGAAGGCTGGGGAGGTCCTGTGGAGGAGGAAGGTCCGGGCTCTGGGGACCTGCCTGTCCGAGAAGGAGCGGCCTCCATGGCCTCTGCGGAGGGAAGCGCCAGGGGCTGCGGGCAGGGGGGCGACGGCAACACCAGCATCCGGAGGGGTGGCTGAGGCCTGGGGGACGGGAGAGAGGATGAGATAACACAGACGAGGGAAGCTCAGGGGCACCAGCTCCGTTCCTTCACCTTCTGTGTGCCCTGCCCAGAACGTCTGCACCCCCCAACCTCCGTCACTTCTCCAGTCCTTCTGCCCTGGACTCTACCACCTTCTGTGAACCTTCTACCGTCTCCGTCGCAGGAAAGCCTCTTCTGTCCTGTTCCATCACCCACTGTAAACACAGGCACAAGCAGGTCCTCGTTCTAACTTCCCTAGTCGTACCCTCCTCCGGTCACTAGGTGCCCCTCTACTCTGGCCACCAGCAGGGCTTCTCTACTACCCCCCACCCCCCACCCCGTAGACCGGCAGGTCTCTCCTTCTCTACGCTCCTGACCCAGGTCTGGGTGTTAGCCCATCCTATCACTCCGCCCAGGAGTGTTTTCTACCCATTCTGTATTCGCCTAAGCTCTAAGGCCCCCAGGTCCTGACCCACCGTCCAACAACCTCCCTGGACACCCCTGAGCCCCCCTTCCTAGCTCGGCTACCGGCAGATTCTCTCCAGTCCCCGCCCCCCCCCTGCCCCCCCCCCCCCCCCCCCGGTTCTCTCTAGATCCCAGCGCTCTCTAGGGCTCCACCCCCCGACCCGCGGCCCGGCCTCCGAGCCTTTCTCGGAGAGCTCGCGGCCGTGCCCTCCCGAGCCCCCGCGGCGGCCCCGCCCCGTTCGGCGCACAGGTCCCCGCTCCTGGCCCCGCCCCTCTCCGAGGCCCGCTCCCTGCTCCCTCCCGCCTCCCGGCCCCCGTACCCGGTGCAGCAGCCTCTCGGGTCCGGGCGACTCCGGAACGGCCCCGGGCTACCCCCGTGGTCGCAAGTGATGGCGGGGCGGGCGCCTCTGGGTGTCCCCCGGGAGCTGGTAGCACCGGTAACAGGAGAGAGGACCGGGGCCCAGAGAAGAGGGTCCAGGGGAGGAAGGTGGGGGCGGGGCGCCTGGGCCTTCGGGAAACGGATCCGGCCAGAAACACACGCCGAGAGGAAGGTTCCCGGGTGCTAACGGTCCGGGCCGCCCCCTCCCACCCTGCCGCCCACCCGCCGCCCCTCCACACACACACACGCAAATAAAAGCCCTAAAGTGGAGTGTGGAATGTTTATTGAGTAAGGGGTGAGGGTTGTGGGTGGGAAGGAGGATATACAGAAACGAGCCAGACCGCGCCGTGCTCTTTTGTCAAATCTTCCGCGCAGACAACCGTTCACCGCCTCGGAGGAGCGGAAGCCCAAGCCTCAGAGAGGTCGCGTCACTTGCAGAGGCTCACACAGCACAGCTGGGCCGGAACCCAGCTCAGAGGCTGGTTCCCAGGCCCAGGGAGGGGCAACGACTTGGTCTACATCACACAGCTAGACAGGAAGGTAAGGAAGGAACGGTGTTTCTCCCCTTGGACAGATGGAGAAACTGAGGCCCAGGGTAAGGCAGTAACCTCAGAGAGGCAGGGAGCGTGTGTGGGAGCGACGCTGTGTGGCTCGCGAGGCCCGGGGGCCCGGGTCGGGGCCTCAGTGCAGGCGCACGTGCTGCGCCAGCTCCGCGGCGTCCTGGAAGCGGCGCGGGCACAGCGGGCAGGTGTGCGGCGGGCCTGCGCGCGCGCGGTGCGTGGCGCGGTGCCGCGACAGGTGGCTGGAGCGCTTGAAGGCCTTGCCACAGGCGCCACACGTGAAGGGCTTGAGGTCCGAGTGCGACACGCGGTGGCTCTGCAGCCGCAGAGGGCTGGCAAAGACACGAGCGCACTCCGGGCAGCTGTAGCCCTTGCGCGGGCCGGGTTCTCCCGGCGCCGCCTCGCGCTGGGGCGGGCCCCGGGGCTCCTCCTCCAGCTGCACCGTGTAAGTGTAGGGGACCCCGTTGGCGTCGATGAGCAGGTGGCGGCCGAGCCGCGGGGGTCGGGGCCCTGCCGCCGAGGATGGAGTGGAGGAAGGGCCTTCCGTCTTGGGGAAAGGGGGAGCCTTGGGGGGCGGTGGGTCCATGGCCTCTGGGGAGGAGGACCGAGGGTGGGGCGGCCGAGGCGGCAGCAGCAGCATCTGGGGTGTCAGCTGGGAGCAGTGGAGGGGAGAGAAATTAAAATCGCCGCTTCCTGGAGGAAGTGTCCCCATTATTACTGCTTGTCATGCCCTCTGCACCACTGACCTACCTCTCCTGCAAAACAGAAACCGACTCTAGGCCAGACCGCGTGTTCCATCAAGCCGCTTCCAGGACACCTCCAACTGGGCCGGGCACATCCCTGCCTCTCTCCTCCTGCTGCTTCCTCTCAGCCCCCGAGCCGCACCAGAGGCCTCCATCCCGCCCCTTGCCTTCCCCGCAACTCCCCCACAGCCTGCCGGTCTCCAAGTCGGCCTCCTGTCTTCACACCTCCGTGGCCTCTTTTATTTCTAACGGGTCCTCCCTCCTCTTCCCAGGCCCAGGTGGGGGCACCAGGGTCCCTGGAAGGCCTGCCCACCTCTGGACACGCCCGTGGCCTCGCTTCGCTCCCTTTCTTGGTGCGGGTCCAGAACGCCACTAACACAGTTCCCCGCTTTCCACTCTGGGCTTCTCTACGGTCCTGCACTTAACCCTGCACGTAATCCCCCCCACCCCCAAGTCTCAACGCCCTCACCCCTGCCTAACCCATTGTCTGCAGTTCGTGTACACATCCCTAGGACGCCTCGACCGCCTGCCTCCTGTGCGCCCCACACCCTGAGCCCTCCTACCATCTAACCCCCCCACCCCCACGCCCCATCCTTGTTTGTTCCGTCTTTACCCTTCAGGGCCTCCTCCTACTCCCCGCTGCTCTGACCTGGGCCCCCGAGCCCCCTTCCCCCTCCTCTCCGTGAGCATCTGGCACCTCTGTTACTACATCCCTGCAGCCCGCTCCTCTGCAGCCCCAGCGCCCAGGCCCTCCGTCCCCCTCGTCGCCGCACCCTCGGGGCCCCTCTCTCCCTCCGGTCCCCCCGCCCCGGGCTCCTTCCCGGCCGCGCCCCACCCCCACTCCACCCCACCCCCGGCGCGCCTGCCCCTCCCCCAGCCTCGCGCCGTCCCGGAGCCAGGCTCCTCCCTCCGTCCCGGCCCCCGTACCCGATGCGGCGGCCTCTCGGGACCGGAGGAGCGGGCCGAGGTCCCGGGCGGCCCGGGCTTCCCCTCGCGAGTGCCGGCGGCGGCGGGACCGAGACTTCCGGGAGCTCCGGGCCGGCGGCGCCGGGGACGCGGGCGCGGGGGGCGCGGGCGCGGGGGCGCGAGGGGCGGCGGCGTCGCTGGAAAAGGGCACCCTCCGGAAACGCGCACACCGCAACGAAGGTTCCGCTGGCCGTGAGCCGGCGGCTCCCACGGCCCGCTTGCCGTGAGCCCCGCGGCTGCGGGCGGAGGGCGCGGGCTCCACGGAGACAGCCCCGCCCCTGCCCCGGCTCCCCTCCGCACCCGACAGGAACTGTCCGGCTGCTGCGACAGAGATCAACTCATAAACCGTCTAGGCGGTCTGTCTTTGCCCGATGTCCCTGAAGGAAGGGGCGCGCCCAGGTCTGTCCTGTTGCCACTGGGCCGTCCCGCCTGCGCCCCCGGCCCGGTGATGCAGGAAGTGGAAGGAGGGGGTTTCTGTCCATCGGGTAAACGGGGAGACCGAGGTCCAGAGGCCAGCCATCAGAATGTGCCACAAGCCACTACTCTCCCACCCAGCAAATGGGGGAAACCGAGGCCCACAGAAGACCAGATGTCACCAGTGACAGAGATGAGGAGCTGGGGCATTCCCCACTGGGCAGATGGGGAAACCGAGCGCCAGAAGGCCAGAAGTTGCTGAATGTGGAGTTGGAGAAAGGTGGCTCTTCGCGTCAAGTTGAAGGGAAGTTGAGGATTGATGGCGCCTGAACAAAGCGTGGTGCCAAGGGGGAAACCAAGGCCGGGCGGCAGGGCCCCGGTGCATGTGCACTTCGCCACGGAGAGGGGCCAGGCAGCACAGGCCGCATCTGGAGCTTCATGTGGTGGCACGATAGCCGCATGTGGGGCACCCACAGCTCGTCCTACAGTTATGCAGGGAATTGTCAAAGAGCAGGGAAGCGGTGCGGGAGGCAGGGGACAGCAGCAGCAGGGCGGGGTAGGGCACAGTGGAGAAAGGGGTGTTATTGCTGTGCCCAGCCCCAGGACCTGAAGGAGGTGGGAAGCAGGCAGAGCTATCAAAAAAGAAATTCCTGACCTTCGCGCTGCCCAATGGGACAGACACTAGCCGAGTGGAGCTACTGTGCCCTTGGTGTGGCCATTGTGGCTGAAGACCTGAATTTTAAATGGTATTTCTCTCAATTTAAATCTAAATAACCACACGTGGCTAGTGGCTGCCTAGCATGGGGCAGCCCCTGAGCCACCCTCAACCAGTTGGAAACTGGAGACCAGAGGGCCAGAAAGGACTCACAGTAGTATTCGGTTTGGACCACGTGCTACTTTTCAGTGTTTTACTGGGGGCAACATTTAAGAAGCCAGCAAACGTACACACAAATTCATAATTCCAGGCACACTTGGAAAAAAAAAAAATGTCTAGGTGTGGCAATAAGCTGGAACTAAGAAAGTATTCTTCAGAAAACCTTCCAGAAACCCCCAAATGCCCCAACATTTGTGATATTAGGTTAAAATTAAAGCCCCTCGGGGCGCCTGGGTGGCGCAGTCGGTTAAGTGTCCGACTTCAGCCAGGTCGCGATCTCGCGGTCCGGGAGTTCGAGCCCCGCGTCGGGCTCTGGGCTGATGGCTCGGAGCCTGGGGCCTGTTTCCGATTCTGTGTCTCCCTCTCTCTCTCTGCCCCTCCCCCGTTCATGCTCTGTCTCTCTCTGTCCCAAAAATAAATAAATGTTGAAAAAAAAATTAAAAAAATAAATAAATAAAATAAAATTAAAGACCCTCTAGAGCTGTGCTGTCCAAAACAGCAGCCACTTGCGACACATAGCTTTTGGAGGCTTGACAAGTGTCCGGGCTGAATTGAGGTGTGCTGTAAATAAATGCAAGGCATCCAACAAATTCTGAAGACCTAATTCCAAAAGAAAAGATTATCAACTCTTGCACAAATGACTTTTATGTTGATTGCATTTGGACATGAGAATACTTTGGACATACTGGTTTAAGTAAGGTATGTTATTAAAATTGATCTCACCGGTTTCGTTTCACGATTTTTAACGTGGCTCACATTCTGTTTCTACGGGACAGCGCTGTCCTGGAGATTCTTCCCCTTGTGATTTCACAAGGAGCCAGGCAGTAGGGACAGTGGAGACCCTGAACTGAGGGCATGCCTGGTTCAAAGGGCAACGACACTGTCTATCTACACCAGGGTTTCTCAACACTACTGATATTTGGGGGCTGGATCATCCTTTGGTGTCAGGGGCTGTCTTCTGCATTGCAGGCCAACATGCCTGGCCTCTGCCCTCCAGAAGCCAGTGGCCCCCTCCCTCATTCCCACCCCCCTCTTGTGAGGGCAGACATGCCACATGTCCCCCAGGGCAACACTGATTCTGGTCTACACAGACAACCACCCAATGAGTCTCCTGCCCAGATCGCCTTTCTGAGTTTTAGACCTATATAGTACCTGCGTCCATGAGAACCGCACCACCCCACCCCACGCCCATCCCTGGAAATGACAATGACCAACATTTCCTGAGCCAGGACTGCGGCGCTGGCCTTTGCTAAGTGTACTGCATCCTCGGAGCAGACCTACGAGGTAGGGGTTGTGAAGATGCCTTTCACAGATGGGGTAACTGAAGCTGGGCAAGATCATGTGATTGGCCTGGGTTCATACTGTCCTCGGGACAGTTCCTGCTTCTGCCTGACTCCACCAGTCAGAGCTCATGACCATTGTCTGCAAGGAGTTCACACCTCCCCACCACCACCACCACTACAGCACTGCAAACCAGTTTGCCCCCTGCTTACAGTGAAAGCCCCCCAGCCACCCTCTGCCTCCTCCAGCACCCTCTTTTTATGGCAATAGTGCAACAATATATAGTCTTTAAACCTACAGAATCATGTCATTCCCTGACTAAGGCCCCCCTCACTGCACTCAGAAAACCCAGAAACCCATCAAGCACAGTGCAGCCCCAGCCTCTCCCATGTCCAGGACCTTTGTTTGCTGCTCTTTCTCTCTGGAGTGTTATTTTTAGCCCCGCACGAGGATGGACCCTTTCTGGTCTCTGCTCAGATATTTCTTCATGGAAGCTTTGCTGTGTTTGAGGTCAAACTTGTGTGACCACATCCCTCACGCTGGCATCTGAGGCCCTTCATGAAGTGGCCCAGCCGCCTCACCTCACCCTCCAGAGCTCCAACCGCACACAGCACCTCGCAGCCCTCCGACCAGACCCCGAGCTTTTGTGGCTCCAGGTGCAAAGGCTCATGTGTTTTCTTGACCTAGAACTCTTCCCCTTCCCTCTGCTGGCAGCCTCCTCCTCGGTCTTCCAGAATCCTGTGTGTCCTGACCTCCTATACGCCCTGCTTGTCAGCTCCAGGAGACTTCTTATACCTCGTCTGCTCAGGACCTTCCCTGGTTCCACCCGGCATTCCAGGCCTCTCCCCATGTGCCCCAGCCACCCTGACCAGTCGGCTGCACCGAACCATTCTTGGTCCACGCTTCACATTTTGGAACGTTGTGTCTCTGCTCGTGCTGACTGTCTGGCATTTTCACCCCCCTTCTGTTAGCAAGTAAATCCCTGGCGCTCAGCAATCTCTCCCACTTCATCTGCAACCGATTCCTCGCGTCCCCAAACTTCCATTCACTCAGCACATATGGGGCCTTGCTAAATCCTCTTAGTAATCTGGTCAGGCAGGCCCTCCACTGAGCCTCACGAAGGGCAAGAGGCTTGCATCGGGTCTCCAGCCCAAGTGACAGAGCCAGCACTCACACCCGGTGTCCAGTATCCCCACTTCCCTCCCCAGCCTGCAGTCTGAGCCCTGCCTCCTGCAGGAACTGTTCCTGGACCAATCTCTTCTCAACGTCTACCATCCATTCCACATTATCTTGCATTCCCTCGCGACAAGCCCTTCTCCCCTTTAGGAATAAAGTCACTGCCGAGCCTGTGCCTCTGGGCCAATTTGGGTCTTAGCAATTCACTCACCAGGCTTCCTGCCCTCCTCTCTGCACCCCATCCCAGGTCCCCACACCCTCCCTCACAAGGCTTCTCAATCTCCAAGGCCCACTGCCCTTGGGGCAACTCTGTCCCACGCCCCAAGACCATTATGTCGCCCAAACCCTCACCGCTCCATTGGGCAGGATCCTAACAATGCCACATCTCCTGCCCCGACCCACTGCTCCGAGCCTTGGCCCAGCCATCCTACCCTGGTGTAGTCAACAGTGTGGGCTGCAACGATGAGTTCCAGGATGCTTCCAACCTCCCAAGCAGAGGGAGGTGTGCCTAAGAAAGCTCTCTGGCCAAGAACTCACACCCACAAAGGAAATGTTCCTACACCATTTGGGTTCCAGCCCCACCCCAGAAACTTAAGAAGACTCAAAATTCACACTGATTTGAGTCTGTCTCGGCAGGCCCCATGAGTTGCCACAAATAAGTAATGGAGCAGTACGTGCTGCCTTTGAACGGTACCTCACACTTGTAGCTCGCCTATGAGACTTCCATCCCATTTACAGATTGGGAAACTGAGTTCCTGAGCGGGACAGTGATCGATCCCAGGCGACAAAGCGGGGTTGTGGCGGAGTCCGGGATCCAACAAGAGGCTCCCGCCTGTCACCCCTGACCAGAGCTGGCGGGGGGCCACAAGCCATTCCGTATTTCAGGAATTTGGAAACTGAGGCTCAGGTCACACAGCAAGCCTCTACCATCTGTACCAAAAACAAGAGGTGCTATGGAGCCTCCGTGGCCTCTCCACCGTCCCGGAAGTTCCTTCCGGCCTAGTCGTCCCGGACGTACGGGGCGGCTGCCGGGCATCCTTCACACTCGCGGACAGAGCCGGCAGAGCCGGGCGAGCGAGCGCGACGCCGCCCGAGTGGATGCGCGACGAAGGCTTTGACGCGCCGTGGCTCCTCGGGTGCGCGCAGCTCTGGAAGAGCCGGATCACGCTGGCGGGGCCTGGGCTGTGGCTTGGGGGGCTCCTCCCTGCGTTCGCGTAGGGCGCACCCCGGCGGTCCGAGAGGGTCCGAGGCCGCCGGGGGCGCAGGAAGAGGAGAGAACCCGCTGAGCGGCGGGGGCCACCCCGAGGAGAGCCGGGGCAGGCCGACCTCCGGGCGCCGAACCTGGGGCAGGACGGACGGAGTTCGGAGAGTTCTCCCTTCGCAACTCACCGCCTCTGAGCCTGTGCGGCCCCGCGGCCCCGGGCCCGGCGCCCCGAGCCCGGCCGCGCGCCAGCCGGTGCCCCACAGGTTCCTCTGCACCGCCCGGCGCCCCGGACGGCGGGACGAGCTCCGGGGGCCGCCCCAAAACTGCCCGCCGCGCGGGGGGGGTGGGTAGGTGGGTGGGGGACGCGCCGGCAGCGCCGGGCCCGCTCCCGCCGCCATGTGGCCGGATGGCGCCCCGGAAATCCGCCCCGACCGGAAATGATCTCCCCAAACAACGGTTCCGGCGGCGCAGTGGGAAACGGCCTGAGAAAAGGGGTGTTAGTGTCTCTGTTGCCGCACAGCGAAGACCGAGGGCCGGAATTATTCATGCCCCGCGGCGGCTGAGGAAACCCAGGCCTTGACACTTAACACCTCACACGGCAAGAAAATAGTATTCCCCCTGTGCAGCTGGTAAAACCAAGGCCGGAGAGAGGTCGTCACTGGCCCTGGGTCACACGCTACTCAAGGCCAGTTAGGGTAATGCCAGCTCCTCCATAGGTCTGGGGCGCTGGAGGCAAACGACCCCCAGATCTAGAGCACACCTGAACTCTGGGCCTCCACCCGCACAGCCAGCAGGGAAGCCCTTCCCGGAGGAATACTCCCGGATCTGCTGGGCCGCTTCCTGGGAAGGTGGGCAGAGGGGGCCTGTAGTCCCACCCCAGCTGGGTGAGTCAGTGCTGGCAGAGGTTGCTGGAGCGCTTGAAGGTCCTTACACAGGGGCCACACACTTAGGGCCAGAATTCAGAGTGGGAGACATGTGCTGGTGGCACGGAGTGCGTTCTTACAGGTTTGCAAGCACACCAGAACCCTGGGGGGACTCGGCCCATCTCCCTTTGCATCCTGAGCTGCTTCCTACAGCCACAAGACGTGGGGAGTACCTCATGGAAGTCAATAAGTAAAGCACTCCTTGGGTGTGGGGGCACACGTGAGGACAGAATAGGTGACCCACTTGCTCTGGTTTGGGATGGGTCCCAGGCCTTTCCCAGTTTCAAAACTGAGAGGAAGAAACAAAGACCAAGACAATAAAATAGATGTCCTAACAGACTTGGCAAAACATTACCATCTGGTTGAGGACAGGGAGTAGAGAATTCATTGGTGACTTACAGAGGGATTATTGAAGCCAGAGAGTGAACTCCCCTGTCATAAATTGCACCCGGTACAGAGTGAAAACCCAGGGTCCCTCCCTCTTGGGTGAGGCCTATGGGAAAAAGAAGATCATTCATCACCTTACGAGGTGAAAGCATCTTTTTCATTATTTCTCCTGCTTTCACTACCTATAGACGGCCAGCACACCTCAAGGTTGGAGATCATTCGGTTTGGGATAGAACAACTCAGAAAAAGATGCTGCCTTTTCTATTAGAGATGCCAGAGCCAAGCTCTGCAACTGATATCTCTCAAGCTGGATGTGGAAGAGCTGGGGAAAGATTCCCGGCACACTGCTCACTGAAGACATCAGTTTTAAGAAACAATCATCCAAACTAAAAGGCAGCCTATGGAATGGGAGAAAGATATTTGCAAATGACATATTTGGTAAAAGGTTAGTATCCAAAATCTATAAAGAATGTATCAAACTCAACACCCAAAAAACAGATAATCCAGTGAAGAAATGGGCAGAAGACATGAATAGGCACTTTTCCAAAGAAGACATCCAGATGGCTAACAACACATGAAAGATGCTCAACATCACGCATCATCAAGGAAATACAAATCAAAACCACACTGAGATACCACCTCACACCTGTCAGAATGACTAAAATTAACAACTCAGGAAACAACAGGTGTTGGCAAGGATGCAGAGAGAGGGAACCCTCTAACACTATTGGTGGGAATGCAAATTGGTGCAGCTACTCTGGAAAACAGTATGGATGTCCCTCAAAAAATTAAAAATAGAGCTACCCTATGACCTGGCAACTGCACTACTAGGTAATTACCCAAAGAACACAAAAATACAGATGTGAAGGGGCACATGCACCCCAATATTTATAGCAGCATTATCAACAATACCCAAGCTATGGGGAGAGTCCGTATACCCACTGATGGAGGACGAGAAAAGATTTGGTGTGTATATATATATATGCATATATATATATATATGCATATGTATACATACATACATATATACACACAACAGAATATTACTCAGCCATCAAAAAAAAAAAAGTGAGGGGCACCTTGATGGCTCAACTGGCTAAGCATCCGGCTCTTGATTTCAGCTCAAGTCATGATCTCATGGTTCATGAGATCAAGCCCCACTTGGGCTCTGTACTATCAGCCCAGAGCTCGCTTGGGATTCTCTCTCCCTCTCTCTGTCCCTCTCCGGCTCGTGCTCTTTCTCTCAAAATAAACATTAAAAAAAAAAATTGAAATCTTGCCATTTGCAATGACGTGACTGGAGCTAGAGTGTATTATGCCAAGTGAAATAACTCAGAGAAAGACAAATACCATATGACTTCACTCATATGTGGAATTTAAGAAACAATACAGATGAGCATATGAGAGGGGTGGGGAGAAGAGAAAGGGAAACAAACCACAAGAGACTCTTAACAATAGGGAACAAACTGAGGGTTGATGGTGTGGGGGGGGGGAATGGGTTAGACGGGTGATGGGCATTAAGGAGGGCACTTGTTGGGATAAGCACTGGGTGTTGTATGTAAGTGATGAATCACTAAATTCTACTCCTGAAACCAAGATTGCACTGTATGTTCACTGACTGGGATTTAATTAAAAATTTGAAGATAAAGGCATCAGTTTTCTGTCCCTGTCGATATAGAGACTCAGCTTCCCCTAATGCACCAGGATGTGCTGAGCCTGCTCCCTAGTAGTCCTGAACCACCAGCGGCAGAAGGAACACTTATAGGAAGCCTGATTACTTGAAGGCCTTGCCACGAGCCTCACAGATGAAGTTCCAGACACCCAAGAGGGAGAGGCCATGAGCCTGGAGACAGAGAGCATTCTTGAAAGCCTGCAGGCACTTAGGATAGCTGAAAACCAGGTGGGAGTCAGCTCCCTTACTTCCAGGCTGTCATCAGGCTTCTCCACTCCCACTGTGTATATGTAGGTGTATAGTATGCCCTTCTGGTCACTGAACAGGTACTGGCCTTGACTCAGAGCAGGGAACGAGCCTGAAAGCCTAGAGAGGGGAGAAGGGTGTGGAGGAGGAGGGGGAGGGGGAGGAGGAGGGGGAGGGGGCGGAGGAGGAGGAGGAGGGGCAAACTCAGGGGACGGGTACTGGTTGAGGACATAAGCCTCCGCGATGAAAACAAAGCCATGGGCATCACTGAATCCAGAGGAGAAACTAAAGGAGGAAAAACTTCATTAAGTGAAGGCACGGAGAATTAAGCTAAGGGTTGTGGTGACCAAAGACCTTCTCTGCATCCCCCCAATCTTGGCTTACCCATGTCATCCTCCATCCTCTAGTCCTTAAACCCCCCATCTTGACATGGGGCTGGGGGGTTTTCCGTGGCCCTATGTGCGCCAAACGCTAGGCTAACTGTACCACTTCTCCGCGCTGCCAGGACTCACACGGGCCTCCTGCATCTATCAACCGATTCCTACCGGTGTCCTTATGCTTCGGGGCCCCTGCTCCGGGGAAGGGAGAGGGGTGCTCCCAGGTTCTCGGGAGGCGGCCCAACTGAGTCTTTTAGGAGCAAGGAGCCATCGACTCAGACCGGAAAGGAGGGGAGCGGTGTTCACATGAAAACCGTCCGGGCGGAAACACACGCCCTCCAAGGAACGGTTCCAAACGCCTTTTGTTCGATCAATCGCTCACCAAATACTTGTCAAGTGTCTCTTTCCTGCCAGCTTCTGGGGATAAAAGTGAGCAAACCAGATCGAAGTAGCCCGTGCCTTCGTTCCCTTTAGAGGCGACAAATCTTATTTTTATCGGGCACCTGCTGCAGCAAGGCGCTCTCGTGGGCCTCGTGGGGGCGACAAAGACCAAAACATTGAACCTGTCACCGCCCGCCCCCTCGCCCCCCCAAGCGACCTAAGCACGTGGAAGCAGTTACGGATGACAGTCAGGACACTGAAAGCATCACTAATGAATCTTATGTAGGGGAGACTGGAATTTCAAAGGTCCTTTAGTGTCTCAAACTCAGCCCTACCGTTTTGCAGAGAATACTGAAGCCCAGAGAGGTTAAGTGAAATGTTGGTCACACAGCAAGTGGACGCCAGAGCTGGGATGGCAACTCAAAAGTTTGGAGTCCATACAATTTCTCATCCCATTATGTTCATTATAGGGAAATTGTTTCATGGCCCCTGAGAGGTACAAGGGGTGAAACTAGAAAGTTCAGATTGTAAATGGGTGCTTCCTCCGGGAAAGAATTCCCTGAGTGTGACGCAGAGAGGTGGATCCTGGCCAAATACATGCCAGCTGTGGGTGTTGGCAAGGAAAAACCAGAAGGCGGGACCTAGACTCCATGCTAAGTGTTTTGAAGGATTAAGCATTCCATCATGATTTTGTGGCAAACTTCAGATTTTAATCAAGCAGTTTAGCAATGATAGGATCCCAATTGAGTCTCCAAACAATCAGACTCCAAGTCTCTCCGGGTGAATCTGAGAAGCATTGTGTGACAGCATTGGCCATATGGTGACTCCGTTTCCCCCTTTGTCATGTAGAGGCCACCATTCTTTGTTGTTGTTGTTTTAATACATATAAGACATAAATTACACAAAGTACACAAGCCTTAAGGTTACAGATCAGTGGATTTTTACATGTATTCATAGCAGTATAACCAGCAACCCAGAGAGAGCTCCCCAAAATGCTTCCTATCAGCCATTAATCCCCAGGGAGGGTAACCACTTTTTGTTTCTTTTCTTTTGTAAATGTGTATTTTTGAGAGAGAGAAGGGGAGGGCAGAAAGACAGGGACACACAGAATCCAAAGCAGACTGTCTCTGAGCTGTCCCCACAGAGCCCAATGCAAGGCTCAAACTCACAAGCCATGAGATCATGACCTGAGTCAAAGTTGGTCACCCAACCAAATGAGCCACCCAGACGCCTCCACTTTTTCTGATTTCAATTCCCAAAGACTGCGTTGGCCTGTTTTTAAACCTCATATAAACAGGGGTACGTGGGTAGTTTGGTCGGTTGAGCATCTGACTCTTCATTTTGGCTCAGGTCATGATCCCAGGGTCGTGAGATCAAGCCCTGAGTCAGGCTCCATAATGATCGTGGGACCTGCTTAAGATTCTCTCTCCCTCTCCTGCCTCTCCCCTGCTTGCACATGTTTTCTCTATAACTTAATTTTTTTTAACACTTATTTATTTTTTTTAATTTTTTTTTCAACGTTTATTTATTTTTAGGACAGAGAGAGACAGAGCATGAACGGGGGAGGGGCAGAGAGAGAGGGAGACACAGAATCGGAAGCAGGCTCCAGGCTCTGAGCCATCAGCCCAGAGCCCGACACGGGGCTCGAACTCACGGACCGCGAGATCGTGACCTGGCTGAAGTCGGACGCTTAACCGAATGCGCCACCCAGGCGCCCCTACACTTATTTATTTTTGAGAGACAGAGAGAGATAGAGCACAAGCAGGGAAGGAGTAGAGACAGAGGGAGACACAGAATCCAAAGCAGGCTCCAGGCCCTAGGCTGTCAGCACAGAGCCCTACGCGGGGCTCAAACTCACAGACCGCGAGATCATGACCTGAGCTGAAGTCAGCTACTTAACCAACTGAGCCACCCAGGTGCCCCTCTCTCTAGAATTTAAACCTCACGTAAATATAATTGTATTGTACCTTTTTGTGACTGATTCTTTCACTCATCAATATCTCAGCCACACTGTTGTTGTTTCAATAGTCCCCCCCACCACCACCAATGTTGTGTAAGTTCTGCTATATGGCTATCCCACGATTTCCTTTTTTTTTCTTTTTAAATATATATATATATATTTTTTTGTTTGTTTTGTTTTGTTTTGTTTTGAGACGGAGACAGAGTGTGAATGGGGGAGGGGCAGAGAGACAGGGAGACACAGAATCCGAAGCAGGCTCCGGGCTCTGAGCTGTCGGCATGGAGCCCGATGCGGGGCTCGAACTCACAAACCATGAGATCATGACCTGAGCTGAAGTCGGAAGGATGCCCAACCGACTGAGCCACCCAGGTGCCCCTCTTCTTTTTTCTCTTTAACTGTCAATGGACATTTGTTTTGGCCTATCATGAATAAAGCTCCTAAGAATACACCCACTCCTGCACGTGTCGTTTGGTGGATATAAGGACTTGTTTCTTCTGGTGTGTATCTGGGACCAGAAGTGTTGGGACCTGGAGTAAATGTACGCTTAGCATCAGTAGGTATTAATAGTCTTCTAAGTGGCTGCAGCAACTTACATTCCTGTCAGCAGCGTACGTGGGTTCCAGCTGCCTCACACCCTCCCCAACACTTGATACCGAAAGTCCTTTTAACCTCGGCCTAAGGGGTGGGAAGAGTGTCACATTTCATACTTTCCTGATGCCAAACGATGCTGAGCACTTCTGCCTGTGTTTACTGGTCACTTTCATAGCTTCTTCTCTGAAATGTCTTTTGAAATATTTGGCCCATTTTAAGTTGAGGGATCTCTCTCGATGGCCAGGAAGGAGGCCCAGAGGGTTGAAGAAACCAAGGTCTGGAAAAGCTGAACAATTTGTTCGTGTGACACAACATTCCTAGTCCAGCAGGCTGCCATCACAGAATACCAGACACCTGGTGGGAGAAATGTACTCACAGTCCTGGAGGTCTGCCAGCAGATTCAGTGTCCGCGGAGGGGCTCCCTCCAGATTCACAGAAGCACCTTCACACATGGAAGGGGTGGGGAAGCTCTCTGGAGTCTCTTTTATAAGATCACTAAACCCATTCATGAAGCCTCCACCCTCATGACCCAGTCAATTTCCAAAGGCCCCCTCTCCTAACACCATCGCATTGGGGATTAGGTTGCAATATGTTAAATGCGGACAGGGAGACACAAACATTCAGTCTATGGAAACAGTAAAGCAGGCACTTACACGCTAGGTCCTGAGTCTCTGATAGTCTCTGAATATGGCCAGATACTGCCCCATCTAAGTGTTCCCCAACTGAAGGCACTTACCAAGAATCTGGGAAGCAGATGTGCTCCAAAGGGCAAGAATGAAAAAGAAGCAGGACAGATGACAGTGGGTACTTCCAGAGCACTTGGACTTGCGTAGTTCAAGTCCAAGTGGGAGGTGCTGCAGGACTTGAAGGAAAAGTGTTTGGTAAACCCAAAGACACTAGAGCTTGATGAGGATGTCGGGAAACTGGAACCCTCAGATGCTGCTCGTGGGAATAAGAAGTGGTGTGTTTCCTCCAAAAGTTGAAGATGAAAGTTACCATATGACCCAGCAATTCCATTTGCAGATAAATCCTCAACAAACAAAACTGAAAACACAGGGGGGCACCTGGCTGGCTCTGTCGGTAGAGCATACAACTCTTGATCTCGGGGTTGTTGCGTTCGAGCCCGACTCTGAGTGTGGAGAGATTACTTAAAGATAAAATATTTTTTGTTCTTTTTTTAATTTTTTTTTCAACGTTTATTTATTTTTGGGACAGAGAGAGACAGAGCACGAACGGGGGAGGGGCAGAGAGAGAGGGAGACACAGAATCGGAAACAGGTTCCAGGCTCTGAGCCATCAGCCCAGAGCCGGACGCGGGGCTCCAACTCACAGACCGCGAGATCATGACCTGGCTGAAGTCGGACGCTTAACCGACTGTGCCACCCAGGCGCCCCCACAGAAGGGCTTTAAATGTCAAGCCAAGGAGCTGGGATTTTTGTCTGGACTCAAGAGAGCCATGCAAGGGGCTTGAGCTGAATGAGATCAGATCTGAGTTTCAGAAAGCTCTGCCAGACTGTGTTGGTGGGCTAGCGGAAACGGAGAGGCCAGAGAGGGGCCGACGCTGAAATCCAAACATGAGAAAGCATGAGGTCCGAGCTAGACAAGGGGTGGTAGACATAGAGAGATTTCAAGAGCGATTACACGAGGAGCCCTCAATTCTCATTTTTCCGATTCCATTGGCTGATTTTAGAGACTCTTAAGTTCACTTGTTAATTGAGAGAGAGAGAGAATACGGATGAATCCCAGGCAGGCTCCGCGCTGTCAGGGCAGAGCCAATCTCATGAACCACGAGGTCATGACCTGAGCCAAAACCAAGAGTCGGACTGAGCCACCCAGGCTGATGTCAACGTCCTCAAGAACTTCAGAGCTGCAGAGAGGAACTCGTCACGCGAGAACAATAACGGCATTAGCCCCTGCGTGTCCCACCATGTCCGTGCAAAGGCATTACTTGGCGCTTTCATACCTGGTTCTACTTGATTACCCTGCGAGGTAACGCATTACCATTCCCGCTTTACAGGACAGGAAACTGAGGCTGAGAGAGGGAGTTCACTGCTCAAGCGCACACTGGTAGTGACCTTCCCCCCTCCGCGTCCCGGCCCCCCCCCCGACGCCCTTAAGCCAAGGGTGTCAGTGGTTATAGCTTTGGTTCCGGCCTTCGGAGGCCGATCGCCTTCCCTCCACCACCGTGGCCCTTCCAGCCTCCGCCCGCCTCTCTATGGTGTTCCTCCAGCCCTTCTGCACACACGTTTCCCTCCCACCCTGGCTGCTCTCTACCCGTCGCCACTCTCTCTATGGTTCGCCCTCCCCGCAACGCTCCCCGTACCCACTTTCTCTAAATAACTCAATCCCGGCCGTCGGCTTCTAGCGCCCGTTGAAGACGAGCTGGGGCAGCCTCTCTGGTCCGGCCGGCGGGAAGCGGCGGCCACTGGGAGAGCGCCTCCAAGAAGGGCCCGGGGAAGGAGGGACCGTGACTTCCAGGGAGAGAACCTGGGAAGCCTGCGCGCCGTTCAGGCCCTTTGCGAAAATGCTCCGGCTGGAAACACGAAGCACAGAGGAAGGATCCGCTTTCCGCTTGCCCAGCCCTGAGGAACTGGGTATCCCAAGAAAGATCCCTGTCTCCAGATGAGCTTCCCGCCTCTTGTTTCATTTTTGTTCTGACGGCGCTGGAGACACGCAGGGAAATCGGGAAAACGCCCACCTCGTGACACAGACCAGGGAAAATGCGGCCAAGAATGGGGAAGGAAGTCGCTCAGACGTGGTCAGCCAGGACTCAAGTGGATCTCAAGCCCTTGCCCCTGAGTTTCCGGAATCTCTGTGGGTTTTCGCCCTTGAAATAGCTGAGGTAGAAAGTGACAGGAGGGCTCCTAAAAGGAGCAGTGCAGGGCCCTCACGGTCAGGGTCCTGTCCGGTTCCCAGCCTCATCTACCAGGATTCTCCTTCACACATGGCAGAGCTGATTTATTTTTCTCTTTCCTTTAAAAGTGGGTAAAAATCCGCCAAGTGGATTTACCGCAAAGCTAATGAAGCTGAGACCTGAAAGAAACTTGCTTATGATTTTCCCAAATTTGTCAACACAGCTAAAATAGTGATGAGTCTGCAATGAAGGTTTCTTAAGTTACCAATAATAAAATTTTGATCAACCACATCAAAGGAGAGATCAGAGGGGTGCCTGGGTGGCTCAGTTAAGCTCCTGACTCTTGACTTGGGCTCAGGTCATGATCTCCTGATTGGTGGGATAGAGCCCCACCTTGGGCTCTGTGCTGACAACACGGAGCCTGCTTGGGATTCTCTCTCTCCCTTTCTCTCTGCCTCTCCCCCCTCTCAAAAAAAATAAACATTTTAAAAAATGGATACAATATTTTTATGAATTTACTGTCTGACTCAGCTCTATAATCCTTTCCCCCTATATTCTTTGACTGGCTCTTTATATGACAACAGTTTTGTAATATTTTCTATCAACAGAACAGAAAGATAATCTGATCTCTCCTTTTTTGTTGTTGTTTATTTATTTATTTATTTATTTATTTATTTATTTAGAGAGATCACAAGCAGGTGAGGGGCAGAGAGAAGAGACAGAAGAGACGAGCGCCCCATATCCACTTTTAAATTGGGGGGTTGTCTGTGGTCATTGTCACCTTTTAAGTTTGTAATTGGTTGGAACTTATTTTCTCATGCTAAAGAAATATTCACATGCATACCTTATTTCATATTTACATTTTTGTATCCTCAGTTTGTAAGTCTCACACCCCACAAAACCTGGATCTGCCCCTGCTCTCACACTCGGTGAGCTCTCAATAAATACTAGCTATTATTGTCATTATTATTTTAATCTGGAGACCCAATAGGAAGGTGCAAGGATGATCTATTCTTGGGTGATTACAATTAGATTTAGACTTCGGATAGCCAGAATCACCAGCGACTTATTCATTCACATACTTATGTAATGACTCGTTAATAAATGTTTTTTGAATACCTGTAACATCCCAGACACTAGTGTGGGTGCTGGAGATGCAGTGGGAAATGATACAGCCATGGTCTCTACCTTCAGAAAGCTTACAGTCTGATGAATTGATGTGACGTTTTCAAAAGTCAGAGTTTACAAATCATCTACAGGGTGCATTGGTGGCTCACTGGGAAAAGCATGCAACTCTTTTTTTTTTTATGTTTTCTTTTTTTTATGTTTACTTATTTTAGAGAGAGAGAGAAAGAAAGGGGGAGAGGAGCAGAGAGAGAGGGGAACAGAGGATTCCAAGCGGGCTCTGTGCTGACAACAGTGAGCCCAGTGTGGGGCTTGAATTTGTGAACCTCATGACCTCCGCTAAATTCAGACGCTTAACTGACTGAGCCACCCAGGTGCCCCAGGCATGCAACTTTTGATCTCGGGGTCATGAGTTCAAGCCCCACACTGGATGTAGTGATTAATTAACTAACAAATAAATAAAAATCATCTACAGGTTCCCCCAACCACACATTTTCTTGTGGAAATTTACAACCATAGAGAAAAGTTGGAAGAATTGCACATCCATATACCTACCATACAGGCTTATAAGTTTTAAATATCATCTACAGTTTGATCCTAAAATATCATGGTCAGCTAATTCTTTTTTTTAACAGCTCCATTGGGCCAGAACTCACATACCATACAATTTACCCATTTAATTGATGATTCGATGGTTTGGGGTATATTTACAGATAAGTGCAGCCATCAGCACAATTTTAGAGCATTTTCATCACCTCAGAATAAACCCTGTGCCCCCTAGCTATTGATCTTATATTCCCTCAACTCTACTCCAGCAATCCCCTGGCCCTAAGGAACCACACATCTAGTTTCTGTCTCTGTAAATTTTCCTGTTCTGGATAGTTTGTATGAATGGAACAATGGAATATGCGGGGTTTTGTGTCTGGTTTCTCTCACTAAGCATAATGTTTTCAAGGTTCATTAATGTTGTAGCATGTATCAGTACTTCATTCCTTTTTATGGGATAAAAATTAATATTCTATTGTGTTATATATATGTGGAGATATATATATATATATATATATATATATATATATATATATATCCATTCATGAATTGATAGACATTTGAGTTGTTTCCACTTTTGGCTATTATGAATAATGGTTCTGTAAAGCATGTACTTACAAGTTTTTATGTAGACAAATATTTTCATTTCTCTTGGGTACATCCCTAGGAGTGGAATTGCTGGGTCATAGGGTAACCCTAACAGCCAATTCACTTAAAAAGCAAGGAGATTTTTTAAAAATTAAAAAAAAAAAAGTGGGGGGAGGGATGAGTGGCTCAGTCGGTTAAGCATCTGACTTTGGCTCGGGTCATGATCTCACAGTTCATGGGTTCGAGCCCCGCGTCGAACTCTGTGCTGACAGCTCAGAGCCTGAAACCTGCTTCAGATTCTGTGTGTGTCTCTCTCTCTGCCCCTCCCCATCTCAGACTCTGTCTCTGTCTCTCTCAAAGATAAATAAATTGTTTAAAAAATTTAAATTTTTAATAAGAAGCAAGGAGAAGTGATGTGCTCACAGTAGGGATAGGAAGAAGCGAGGCTAGACCCCACATCTTCTATTTCCAAGTTCAGGACTCTTTCTTCCATTTTATAGCCTTCTAGCATCAGACCATGCAATAGACTGTTGATGTAGTTCCAGGCTCTGATGGATTCAGAGGCACATAGGGGAAAAGGCAAGGAACCCACGTGTATTGAGCACCAGTTCATTCCAGGAATTACGCTAGACCCGTAGCATTCTCCACCTATGGTGTTCTCAATACAGTCCTGCCAAGTAGCAATATGCTGCCCACTTTGTAGATGACAACTGGACCCTGAGAAGGGACATCATTTGCCCAAAGTTGCATGGCAAATGGATGCATGGATATGAACCCAGGTTTGTCCAACTTGAAAGTTTATGTTCATCTCACTGAACTACTGTCTCCTCTCCAAACATTTAATTCTCTCAAGCTCTGATACATAAATTCTTCTATCTCCATTAATTTAGCTACTCATTCATTCATCCATTTGTTCATTCATTCACCAAACATTCACTGAGGCACGTATATGTCTTCTCTCTGAGGGTGCAGAGATGAAATGGACCCCACCATGAGAAAGGACAACAGGGATGAGCTTCTGTATCATGAATTATCTCATTTAATAAAAGGAATTTCAATGAGAAACCATGTTACACCCATCAGATTGGCAAAAATTTAAGTTTGACTATCAAATAGTAGTAAAGATTTCAAGCAACATGAGCTCCCATTCATAGCTGGTGGAAGTGGAAGTCAGTAGTAATTATAGATAATACATAGTGCCTACTTTGTGTTGCAAGACACTTTACATATAATGACTCATTTGATCAGCAGAGCACCCAGCACTTAGCTGTTAAATAAGTACTACTATGTTATGTTTGCTTTACAAGCGAGAAAACAGAATGGACTGCCTTTCTCATTAGACACAGCAGGTACACACAGTGCCTAGGGCCCATGACAATTTGGGTGCCCATGAAAAATATGTTAATGTTGAAATCAGAAATGTAATCCAGCCTGGCTTATGTTCATCTTTACACCAACCCAGTCACAAAATATCATTTTAAATATAGTTTTTGAAATGAAGGGGCCCACGGAGGCAGAAATGCCAGGGTTTGTGAAACCACACTGGAGAAAGCACTGGTTAAATGATCTGAAGAGCTCCCAGGTAGTTAGTGGTGGGGTGTTACAAAAGCAAGTGATTGATAGCAACCAAAGTGAGGAGAGTGGCCGAACGTGGTGACAGTTTTTGATCCAGAAATTCAACTCCCAGTTGCATAATATAGAGAAAGCTCTCTTTTGGGTGTCAAGGACATGCAAGCAAGAATGCACATGGCAGTACTGTTTATAATAATAAAAATTTGGAACCAGCCCAATGTCCACCAATAGGAGAACAAATAAATGTAACATGACATTGTCCTCAGTGGGATATCATACCAGCACTGATACCAGCAATAACTAGACTGCATGTATCAATGTATACAAATATGAAAAGGGGAGAAGGAAAGAAAAGAGGTTAGACTGAAATTACAGAATCAATTAGAAAATTTTTATTTTTATTTTTTTACTTTAAAAAATTTTTTTGAGGTTTATTTATTTTGAGAGACAGAGAAATGGAGCGGGGGGAGGGACAGCGGTGGGGGGAGAGAGAGACTCCTTAGCAGTCTCTGTTCTGCCAGCACAGAGCCTGGGCGGAGCTCAATCCCACGTATGTCATGACCTGAGCCAAAATCAAGAGTCAGACGCGTACCCGACTGAGCCACCCAGGTACCCCTTGTTCTGAACACCTTTTATATAGAAATAGTTTATAATAAAATAAATGTAAAGAAAAGACCCCCTCTGTGTAGGGAGACTAGGTTATTCTGTAGCAACAAGGGCAATGGCCCAGGGGCCTCACAAAATAAAACGTTTATTTTATTATTTTTTTTTAATTTTTTTTTCAACGTTTATTTATTTCTTTTGGGACAGAGAGAGACAGAGCATGAACGGGGGAGGGGCAGAGAGAGAGGGAGACACAGAATCGGAAACAGGCTCCAGGCTCTGAACCATCAGCCCAGAGCCCCACGCGGGGCTCGAACTCACGGAGCGCGAGATCGTGACCTGGCTGAAGTCGGACGCTTAACCGACTGCGCCACCCAGGCGCCCCTAAAACGTTTATTTCAAATGCTACATCTCCTGGGCGCCTGGGTGGCTCAGTCAATTAAGTGGCTCTTCTGCTCAGGTCATGCTCAGGTCTGCTAACGTTTGGTGGGGTTCGAGCCCTACGTTGGGCTCTTTCCTGACAGTGTGGAGCCTGCGTGGGGTTCTCTTTCTCCGCCCCCCTCTCTCTCTGTCCCTGCCCTGCTTTCTCCATCTCTCTCTCTCTCAAAATAAATAAAAATAAGCTTAAAAAAATAAAACTAGGGGCGCCTGAGTGGCTTAGTCGGTTAAGCGTCCGACTTTGGCTCAGGTCATGATCTCCTAGTTCACGAGTTCGAGCCCCGTGTGGGGCTCTGAGCTGACAGCTCGGAACGTGGAGCCTGCTTCGGACTCTGTGTCTCCCTCTCTCTGCCCCTCCCTCGCGCATGCTCCGTCTCTCTCTCAAAAATAAATAAAGCATTAATAACATTAAAAAAAATAATAAAATAAATAAATAACTGCTACATCCCCAAGGAAGCTCAGCGCCAGGTTCTGCTCATTGTCGACACTCTGGAACTCGGGCTAATGGAAACCATTTCAACCAGCCGATCCCTGGCCTGAAACGGCAGGATGGAAACTGGCCAAGGGCTCGATGGCTCTCCCGACCAACTGAGGTTGAAGCACATCGCTGTCTCTGACAGGCCATTGGCCAAAGAGAACCACAGGGCTACGTCTACCTTCAAAGGAAAGTGCCATCTTATCATGTACCCAGAAGGAGGAAAAACAGCAAATCCAGGAATTAATATGATGTTTAAGCATCACCTACCCTGCCCTCCCAAGGAAACTGCCTAAGGGGTGTTCAAAGGTGTTCCATATCTCTTTTTCTCTTTTCCTTTTTCCTCATCTCTTTTCCTCTTTTCCACAACACCTGCACAGTTTTATACATGACAAAATGTGCACATGGCCCAGAGGAGTGCAGTGACTTCTCCGCGGTCACACAGCCAGGCCAGGGAAGGAATCAAGACTCCAGTCCTGTCCTCGGTGCTGCCCAAACCCACCGTCGGTGGGCCCTTTCCTCCTGATATGCCTTTCCCAGGCGTCTCCACCGGTGTCGCTGTTTGCCGAACACCCTCTGTAAACCGACTTGGAAAAACCCTTACATTCGTAAACGTTGCCATGCTCTGTGACGAGGAGCCACGCGGAGGTGGCGACAAAAACATGCTGTAGGAAAACAATAGAAAACAACAAAGGTGACGTTCAGGCCAGAGTCGGCTGACTGCCAGAGCCTGGTAATGCTGGTTAGAAGGAGAAATTCCGCTTGGCCGGTCGCCACCCAGAGCCCCACCCACGCGGTCCTCCCCGGCTGACAGGTGATTAGAAGGGACCCAGCGCTCCCTCCGGGTGGGCGGGGCTCGGCCTCCGTAGAGCTCCGCCCCCCCCCCGCCCGCTAGTGCGCCTGCGCAGCAGCTCTGACGCCGGCCCGAGCCCCGCCCCCTCCCACCGCGACCACGGGCTTGGGGGCGGGGCCTGGGCACAAGATGGCTGCCGCGCGCCCGGAGCCCCCGAGTCCGAGCTCAGCGGCCCCGGAGCCGCGATCCCCGGAGACGCCGGACCTGGTGCGGGCGGGGAAGGGGCCTCGGCGGGGGACTCGAGGCGGGAAGAGGGCTCAGGGCAGGGGGCGGGGCCTATGAGGGCTGGGCGGGGGACGTATTTAGGGCTCCGGGTCTGGGGGGGTGGGGCCTCTCGGGGTGGGCGAGGGGCGTGACCGAACGCGGAACCTATGAGGATGCGGGGCGTGGCCTGTATGGGTGTGGCCTAAGGAGGGGGTTGGGTGGAACATCTGGGCAGGAGATAGGTAAGGGGAGAGAAATCTCAGAGATTGACTTTGTGTTGTTAAGGGGGCGGGGCCTCAGATATATTCTGGGGCTAGAGAACTTGATGGGTGATTGGGAAGGTGACCCTGAAAGACAAGGGTGGGTGGTTATGGTCGGGGCACCCGCGCTGGGGTGGAGTAATGATTCTGCAAGGGTCCGAGTGATGTGTCTCCAATGCCTAAGGGGAGATTTGGGAGGCAAGGGTAGAAATGACTGCTCCAGGTGACTTTGGAACTTTCCCCACTAGGGGCTGGAGAGTAACAGACACTCATTCATTCAACAAACATTTACTGAGCTCTTCCTGGGGCTCAGTGGGTAGAGAGGTGAACAAGACAGATAAGGACTGTATTCTCTTGGAGCTCCCAGCCCAGCGGGGAGAGAGACAATAGAGGACATTTATTGTGATACACGCTATGAAGGAAATAAAGAGTGAGCTGTTAGAGTGGGGGGTAAGGGGCGCTACATGTAAATGAGAGAAGTCAGCTGCGTGCCGGCTTATATTTACACTGGGGTCAGAGACCAGCAGGAGCCGGATCACGATGGGTATTATGATGGCGGTTTGGGATGTTACGTGCAGTTGAAGCCATGGAAGAGTTTTGAGTGGGAAAATGACCTGATTTCCATTTTCAAAAGGTCATTCAGGCTGCTTTGGGGAGTCAGCAGACATAAGAACAGAGGTTCTCTTCAGGAGGCTTTTTCGTTGTCAAGCCAAGAAATAATTGGCTTTTAACTGGGGTAGGGGAGAGAAATGGCTGGATCCGTGATGTATTTGGGACCGGAGGGGAAGTCTTGATAGGGATACTGCAGAATCCCAGAAGATGGAGAGCGGGATCTGGAAACTGAGGGGCCCAGCACGCTGCATAGGAGATGGATGTTTTAATAAGTGGGGGGCTTGTGGGTGAGGCCCTGAGGCAGGGTCCACAGGCTCCTGGTTTTTTCTCCCCCTCACCCCAGGTCCTGGTGCCAGATGATGGCCGGCCCGCCACACCCCCGAGTGACCTCATCGAGATCCAGGTGGTGAAGGTGACGGACACCACGCTGGTACCTGAGCCCCCGGAGCCAGGTTCCCTCCACTGTGCCTTGTGCCCAGCTGCCTTCCGGCTGGTGTCTGAGCTGCTGTTCCACGAACATGGCCACCTGGCGGGGGCTGAGGGCGGCGGGCAGGGTGGGGACCCCAGCCGGTGTCATGTGTGTGGCCACAGCTGTCCGGGCCCCGCCAGCCTCCGCGCGCACTACAGCCTGCACACGGGGGAGCGGCCCTACCGCTGCGCCCTCTGCCCCCGGGCCTTCAAGGCCCTGGCGCCTCTGCTGCGGCACCAGCACCGACACGGGGTGGAGCCGGGGACCTCTCAGAGGCCCCCGGAGGCGGCGGCGGCTCGGGAACAGAGGCCCGGGGTGCCCCAGGAGAGGTCGGAGGTGGTGATGGCGGCGGCGGCAGCGGGCGCGGCGGTAGGGAAGCCTTTCGCCTGCAGGTTCTGCGCCAAGCCGTTCCGCCGCTCGTCAGACATGCGCGACCACGAGCGGGTGCACACGGGCGAGCGGCCCTACCACTGCGGCATCTGCGGCAAGGGCTTCACCCAGTCCTCGGTGCTCAGCGGCCACGCGCGCATCCACACCGGGGAGCGCCCCTTCCGCTGCGCCCTGTGCGATCGCACTTTCAACAACTCCTCTAACTTCCGCAAACACCAGCGCACCCACTTCCACGGGCCAGGGCCAGGGGTGGGGGACTCTGGCAGCCAGCTGGCCTCCGGGGCCGAGGAGCCAGGGAGTGGCTGTGGGGCAGGAGACAGTCTGGAAGAAGGCCAAGGGGAGACGGCAAAGGTGAAGGTGGAGGTCGCCCAGTAGGCTGGGAGAGCAGGGACACGGGGGCATCAACGTGGGAAGTAGGAGGCACATTGCAAGGGAGGGGGTGGGTGGGAAAAGGAGGCAGGAGAGAGGAGATGGGGGTAGAGGTGAAAAGAGCTAACAGCGATGGCCATGAGCAGCTAGTACAGGAGAACAGGTTTCGGGACACCCACAAACCCATACGGCACCTCCGTGAGACTCAGAAAGGCACAGACACAGACCTGTGGATGCCCAGGTATGTGTGACGAACACAGGCTGGTTTTCACTGCCCAAGCTGCCTGCTCATTCGGTTGTCCTCATGCAAGACACAGTTTGTCCCCACAGAGCCTGGGCACCATAGAGGGTGAGCCAGGGTTGAATGGAAGGGGCAGAACTGGGGTCAGTCCTTCATCTACAGAACCCTGGACTATCTTGGGGGCCTAGGGTGGACCAGGATGGAATCTTTTGCCTACCTCACTGGATTGCACTGAACCTGGGATGCCTACCCACCCTCAGGCAGAAGACACCTGCCAGGTCCTCCATGAAGAGACTCTGGGATCCCATCACCTCGAAGCCAGAGGGTCCCCAAGTCCTAGCTGAGAGCACTTGAGCCTCAAGGATGTAAGCATGACCCTAAGGACCTTGACTCTAAGAGTTGCTCCCTGCTCCCATGGTGGGCCCTCCTTAACCCACTGACTCTGAGGCAACAACATTACAACAGACAGCAAACAGCCACCTAATACCCCCATCATAGGCCTTTAGGTTCAGAGCCCATGGCCCCCAGGGCTACAGAGTAGCCTCAGTTTTCTCTGATCTCCTCCACTCCCTGTTTGAAGCAAACAGCTTACTGCCTGACACAATGCTATCCCACGGAAGTGTTGGGGAAGGCAGCATGGTGGGCTGGCCTGTGTACGGCAGGTGTGGAATGAACTGAGTCACCGTGGCGGGGGCAAAAGGAGGACCTGGGAGCTGGAGGTGGGGAGCCTCCAGTTCTCCTATTAAAGGACTTTCTGAAGGGTCCATGTCAGTCTTGTGTTTCGGGGGTGGGAGTAGAGGGTCCACACCGTGGTCTTGCCAGGAGCAGTGAATTGCAGATCGCTCTCCAAATCTCTGTTTCCTCATCTTTACAATGGGGGTGGGCAGTGTCTGGCTCCTCAGAGATGTTGTGTGCTTCACCTGTGGGAATGGGTATCAGGGGAAGTTTGACAAAATGAAGGGACTCCAGTGATCAGTATATTTTATCAACGAGGGAGAGCCCCGGATTTGCTCACCTTCCCCTTTGCCCAGCATCTCCCCCAAGATAGCCCTTCGAGAGGTCAGAGCACCAACAGAACTCATTCTGTTTTCTCCAAAGAAACACCTGTGTTTCCTGTCCCTGGCCTCACCACCCAAGCTAGAGACCTGGGCAGACTCTTTAAGTCGTCTTGATCCCTCATCCACTTATCTAATCCCCGCCTTCATCTTTTCCCCGCTGTTGAGCTGGTTAAGTATCTTTGGAATCTAAACACTTTCATTGTCACTACTCTTGTGGGCCAAGCCAACAATGATCCCACATTTGAAGAGCCACGCGGCAGCACAGGCTCCTCCAAAAACACAGATCCCCACCTTGTTACCAATCCACTACTCCTCGTAGCTTCAAGATGGGACCGCAAGCCTGAATGCCTGTAGGCGCTGGGTGGCAATGTAAATGTATGAGGGAGGTGGCTGGGTGAGACGGGGAAGTGCCAGCACCAGGGAGGGAAAACGGCAGAATTTGGTGGCAGGTTAGAGAGAGGGCGATGGTTACTCGGCTCTGGGAGAGTGCAGACCGGGTTGCTAGATCTCCCCAACTTTTCAGAAGTTGCATTAGTTCATATTATGCAAAATCCTTGGATTTTCAAATGACAACTAAGTCAAACTTTATTATTAATTTTTTAATGCATGGGCTAAACAAAGCATGTCAGTGGCTTGTGTCCAACAGCTGCCAGCTTCCGGCCTCTGGCCTACAAGATCACCCAAGCGCTAGTTTGGAATTCAAAGCCCTTCAGGATCCAGCCTCCCACACCCACCCCCCCACCCCCCAACCTCCCAGCCATAGTCCTCACTGAAATTCTCTGTAACAGCTGGGTTCAGTTAAACACACTCAACCCTCCACCCAGAATTCTGTGCCCACTTTACCTGGCGAGCTTCTGTGGCTTGTTATTGTTCAGGCATTATTAGTTTCTCCTCCAGGGAGCTTGGCTACCCCCCAGCCTCACAAAGCGACTCCTCCATGCTCTCTGCCCTCAGGGACAATCCTGTGGACGTTTCGTGGTGTGGCTCTGGGTCCGTGGGACTTTTGAACCCTGGGGCCCTGGCACAAGGACTCTCTCAGTCCAGGTCTTCAGCATTGCCATAGGTTGGCCACACTAGGTTGCTGCCCCGGAGTGGGTCAAGCCGAACCTGCCCAGGCCATGCCCCCTGAACCAGCTTTGTCTTCCAGTCCCAGCACTGAGCACCCTGGGCCTGCAGTCCCCGTTCTACTGTGGATTTGCTGGGAGTCCCTGGAGCCTCTTTCTTCTCCAGGACCTCCGCCTCCTCTTCTGACAGATGGGATAACAACACAGAGAGCACATAGCTGGCTCGCTGTTCCAACAACGGAAGTGAGCGCCGTGGAAGGGCTTTTGAAGCCCCTCCCAATTATCCTGGACAGATGGGTGCGATGGTCGAGGAGTCTGTGCGACGCGGGAACACAGGGGTTCTCCTCCATTGAGGGCAAGGAGCGTGTCCAATTCATGTTTCCCCGGTGTCCAGTGAAGGACCCAGCAGACGTTGGGGGGGTGGGGGAGGGCTTCTGGAAATGTGGGCCAGACGAACAAAGGCCAAAAACATCTCAAAAGGGGAAGGAGTCCAGGCACACTGTGAGTTTCTGAGAACAGAAACTTACCTGTCTTGTTCATCTCCCTTTGCCCAACGTGCAGACTGAAGCTTGGATACGGTAAATCCTCAGTAATTGTCATTTGGATGAGGCAAAGCAGAAAGCCTGAGGGTGAGGCAGAGGGTGTGGGGGAATCAAAATCCCTGGGAAACAAAAGTTCTCAACTTTGTCAGCGCTTAATCCCCTCTCCCTGGGATACAAGAAAGGACTCTGGTAGCCCTGTTGATACGATTTATTATTCTCCGCTCTGTACAAGCCGCGTCTACCACCCCGCCCCCACCCCCACAATCCAAAAGAGCACCCAGTCCCCCTTGTGCCCTCCCAACTCCACGCATACTCGGTTCCAGCCAGATCCCAAAGGAATGGGGAAGGGCAGTTCAGAGCCACATCCTCCACCAAAGCTTATCGGGGGGGGGACAGAATGCTGCTGGGGGAGGGGGCGCCGATGAAGGTTACAAAACGGAGTTGGACGGAGGGTCAAGTTCAGTGTCTGACGGGCTGAGGGGAGGGCCGGAGACGTCCGGGACCGGAGTCTGTGCGGCACGAGCCTGCAAGGAGGCTAGTCTGTCCGAAGTTCTGAAGGATGGCTGGGCAACAGCGAGGAGGGGTTAAGAGTCTGATCAGCAACTGGAGAGAAGGAGGGGAGGGGTTGAGAGGGGACATCTGATTGGAGTGGCGGATGGGAACCCCCTCCTGGTCAGGCATCTTTTCCGGCCAAGGCGCCCGCCCCTGCCCCAGGTCCCCCGAGGCCCTCGGCTTTGTGCGCCAGGCGGTGTTTCTTGAGGCCATAGGTGTTGGCGAAGCCCTCCCCACAGGAGGAGCAGCGGAAGGGCCGTCCGCCCTGGTGCGCCGCCAGGTGTTTACGGAAGTAGCCGGGGTCCTTGAAGGCCTTGAGGCAGGCAGGGCAGCGGAGCTCGGGCCGCGGCGGCTCGTGGGCGCGCTGGTGGCGCAGCACCGAGCTCAGGTAGAAGAAGCCCTTCCCGCAGTGCTCGCAACGGTAGGCGCGCTCCCCCAGGTGCAGCCGCTGGTGCTCCAGCAGGTTGGAGCGGTAGCGGAAGGTCTTGCCGCAGGCGCCACAGCGCTGGGGCCGGGCCACGGCGTGCAGCCGCCGGTGCTCCGCCAGGCTGGACGACTGCGCGAAGCGCTTGGCGCACACGCCGCACTTGAAGGCGCGCTCGCCGGTGTGCACCACGCGGTGCTGCCGCAGGTACCAGGAGCGCAGGAAGCCTCGGCCACACACGCCGCACCGGTAGGGCCGCTGCTCCGTGTGGCAGCGCTGGTGGCGCATCAGCAGGGCCGCCTCCCAGAAGCGCTTGCCGCACACCGGGCAGCGGAAGCCCCGCTTCTGCCGGTGGCTGCGGCGGTGCAGGAGCAGGTCGTAGGCACCGGCGAAGCTCTGGCCGCAGAGGCCACAGCCTAGGGTCCGCCGCACCAGGTGCACGTACTTGTGAGTCACCAGGCCCAGGAAGTGTTTGAAGCTCTGGCCACACGTGGCGCAGCTGAAGCGCTCAGGGCCCGAGCTGGCACCCCCGCCGCCCCCCGCCACCGCCGTCCCGCTGGCGTCGTCACCCCCGGACACCCCCGCCAGGGCAGCCACGGCCGCCCCCACCTCTCCCGCCAGCCCGTTGTCCAGCACGCTGGCCGCGTCGGCGCTGCTGGAGCCATCCGGGGGCTGGGGACCCCCGGGTGTGGGCGGGAGCAGGCGCTCGGGGGCAGCCTGGTGGACCAGCTTGTGCCACATGAGATTCTCGATGAAGCCGAAGGTCTTGCCGCAGGCATCGCAGCCGTACGGCTTCTCCGCCATGTGGGCCTCCTTGTGGCTCATCACGTGGAAGAGATCCGGGAAGTGTTCGCCGCAGTCCGAGCAGGCATAGCTCAGGGCATCGGCGGCCCCGGCAGAGGCGGCCGAGGCGCCTGGCCCACAGGCCGCGGGCGCACCCTGCGTGGCCGGGAGGCCCGCAGCCCCAGCCAGGGCGCAGGGCAGTTGGAGGCGGTGCACCTGGCGGTGGCGGGTGAGGCTCTGCGGGTAGCCGAAGACCTTGCCGCACAGCTCGCACTTGTAGGGCCGCTCGCGGGTGTGCACCACGTGGTGCTTGCTCAGGTGGAAGGACTCCCGGAAGCGCTTCCCGCACACGGGACACTGGTGGGGCTTCTCGCCGGTGTGGATGCGCTCGTGGCGCTTCAGGGTCTCGCGTCGCCCGAAGCCCCGCCCGCAGATGCCGCAGCAGAAAGTCTTTCCGGGGACGCTGGCGCCCGCGCCGCCCGCCGCGCTGGTGCCAGCCCCGCCGAGCAGCAGCGGGTGCGCCCCCAAGAGCGGGACGGGCACGGCGCCATACACCACGGCCGCCGCGGCCGCCGCGGCCTTCTCGCTGTCCGTGGCCGGAGGGTCCGGGGGCAGGAGGTAGGGGCCTGCAGGGAAGGCTGGCGGGGGCTGCGCGACCGCGGCCGCCGCGTCCTTGGGCGCGTCCGGGGCGGTGGCGGGCGGGGCGTGCGCCGCCTTGTGGCGGAGCAGGCTCTGGGGCGCCGAGTACGACTTGCCACACAGGTCGCAGGGGTACACGGGCCGGGGTCCCGCCGCGCCCGCGCCCGCGTGGGCCGCCTGGTGCTTGAGCAGGTAGGCGGCGTCGCGGAAGGCCTTCCCGCAGACGCCGCATGGCAGGCGCAAGAGGTCGGCAGAGTGCGTCTTCACGTGCCGCTTGAGGCTCTCCCTGCGGTTGAAGCTCTTGCTGCACACGGAGCAGGAGAAGGGCTTCTCGCCGGTGTGGATAATCTGGTGCTGGTGGAGGTGGCTGGGCTTCTTGAAGACCTTCCAGCACAGCGGGCAGGCAAACGGGCCCTCGCCGCCCCCGGCCGCGGGAGGGGGCACGCCCACCCC
>NW_024412774.1:2830540-2841286 GCF_014898765.1 Herpailurus yagouaroundi
CGCCGGCAGGCCCAGCGGCGGGAGGGGCGCCCCGGGCTGCGGCGGGCCCCCGGGAGCGGGCGGCACGTCCTTGTGGCAGCGGCGGTGGCGGATGAGGCTGGACACGTGGTTGTAGGTGCGGCCGCAGACGCCGCACTCGTAGGGCCGCTCGCCTGAGTGCACCAGCATGTGCTGCACCAGGTGCGAGGACTGCTTGAAGGACTTCTGACACACGCCGCAGGGGAAGCGCCGCTCCATCAGGTACTTGAGCCTCCGGAAGTAGCCCTTGTCGTCCTTGGCCGGGTCGCAGGCCGCCGCCCCTGCGGCGGGCCCCGGAGGGGTCTGTGAGGGGGCGGGAAGCGGCCCCGGGGTCCCGGTGGGAGAGGCCAGCCCCGGGGTCACCCCCGGCCCGGTCGCGGGCCCTCCGCGTTTCAGGTTCCCAAAAAGGTGCTGGTGTCCAGACAGGTCGACGATGCCCCACTGCGGGGCGGGGAAGGCAGCATCAAATAGGGGGGGCGGAGGGGGCCCGAAGGCGGGCGGCAGGGGCGGGTCGGGCTTCTTGGCCTGCGAGGAGGACGACGACGAGGACGACGACGACGAGGACGACGACGAGGAGGACGAGGACGAGGACGGCGCCTCCGCCTTGGGTTTGAAGGTCGCCTGAGGCGGGTAGTCGTACTGGGGCGGAGGGGGCTGGGGCGGGGGCTGGGGCGGCGGCCCGGGGGCGCAGGGCAGGGCGGCCACCGCCTTGGCGTGCTCCCCGTACAGTTCCATGGGCTCGAAGCGCTGGTGGTTGAGGAACTCCAGAAAGTCGAAGGGGTAGCTCTGGAAGTGAACCCCGTCCTCGCCCCCTATGCCGCTGCCCCCACCGCCCCCGGCGGCACCGCCCGCTGCGTTTGCCTCCATCTCGGGCGGGGTGGGCGACGGCAGACCCTGTGGAGAAGAGGAGAGGGCTGAGGAAAGGGGACCGGGCGCCGGACGTCAGGGCCATCTGCCGGAGCCACAGTCTGCCTCCCAGCCTTGCTCCTCTCGGCCCCCCCCCCCGCCCCTCCAGCGCACAGGGCAGCCCCCCTCCTGGCTCTAGCGCACCACAGACGCCTGCTCAGCCGTCCACCTCCTTGCTGGGGCCCCTCTGCTCCTGCCCTCCCATCCCTTCCACGTTCCCGTTGTTTCTGGGGTCTTCCCACATCCTTTCTCCCCATCCCCCAGGCCCTCAGCTCCGCACCCCCAATCTAATTCTCCCAGCACCCCTTGCCTCTGGTGGCAGTCCCCTTACAAACTCTTGGGTATCAGCACCGTGTCCTACCCCCCTCTCCAAAACACACACACACACACACACACACACACACACACACACACACACGAGCCCCGTTCTCAATCCCCTCAGGTTTTGCCTCTAAAACGACAAGAGGGTGGACTCTAGAGCTCAAGTGCCAGATAGGAATCTGAGGCCCACCACATTCCAGCTGTGTGACCACAGGCAAGTTCCTGAACCTCTCTGTGCCCGGATTTCCACATCTACGAACAGAGGTGACAAAGCACACCCCTCCTGCTCGGGGTCGATGTGAGGCTCCAGCAAGCAAATAGCAGGCCTTCGGGTGGAGGCTTCCTGGCACTTTGCAAGCATGCGGTAAGTGGTATTATATCGATACCCTCTCAGCACTAGCAGTAGACAAAGTCAAGACAGACCAAGAGAACTGGGATGAAATCAGTGTTGGGGAGGGCCGTGTTCTTTTACTACAAGGTGTTTGCCTGGAAGAAGCAAGTTACACCGGGAGGCCTGGCACGGAGAAGGCAGCCTGACGCAGCAGGAAACAGGTGGGCACTGCACCTGGGCAGACCTGGGTTCACATTCCCTCTCCTTCCCGAACCTCGCTTTCTCCATTTCTACAAGGAGGCGGTAACCCCTAGGCTGCAGGGGGAATTTAGGGAGCTCACTCTGCACGGAAGGAAACATTATGTGTACCTTCGGTGACATCACACACCTGGGGGACCCCGACAGCAGATGCCTAGGGGGTGCAGGTCTCCATCCTCACCCCAGGTGGGGATTTCCCTGCCTCCTGTGCAATGGCAGTCAGTCTCTGGGCACCGCCTTTACAGTATTTGTCATCCCAGAAGGCAGGTGTCCATGTCTGCGCCCCGGCCCCCACCAAAACCTCAGCTCCTACAATGGACTTTTGAACCTGAGCCACCCAGGGGGCCCGGGAAACACCTCCACCAAGTCCGCGGACAGTCAGTGGGAGAAGAGCCCCCAAGGTGTAGCATGCTTCTTGTCCATAATCCCTGGCCCATGGGGGCCTGGCTCTGTGCCCACAACAGGGGTCAGCGATGCCTACCAAGGCCAGGGCCCATCTGCCCCCAGCCAGCCAGCTGGCTCTCTCCTCTCCACAGGTGAAAGGTGAGTGTCTCCTCCACTCCTCCGCCAAGAGGTCGGTATTTTTAGCCTCTAGCTCTGGGTGTCCTTGGACGAGACTCAACATCCCATGCCCTTCACACCCCCTCTGGTTAATTTGCTCTTCAGAAGGAACAAAGGCATGGCTGCAGTGGTGGTGGGAGCCTGTGGGGGAAACCTAAACCCAGGAGACCGGGAGAGTGGGCTGGGTGGGCAGAAAGCACATGGTAGAGAAGTGCAAGGGGCAGGGGAAGGAGGTGTCTTAGGGAAGAAACCACCGCCCTGGCTTGCCTCCATCAGGGTACGTATTAATAACAGGTAATGTTGACTGGGCATTTCCTACAAGCCCAGTGTGCTCCCAGCACATTATATATATTAACTCAATCCCCCCAAAATCTATGAGACTATGACATAGGGACTATTGTCCCCATTTGACAAAACAGAAGCAAAGAGAAGTCAAGTAAATTGCCCAAGGTCACAGAGCAAGTCTGCGGCTCAGCCTCCCCACTTCCCCCACCAGGCTGTTTGTTTCCTAAGGTGGACAAAGGTGGGGTGGACTGTGGGGCCTGGAGCCTTACTGGGGGGTGTTACCTAGGTGATGGGAGTTTATGTAGGGGGCTGGGTGGGAGGGGAAGGGGGTGTCTGTCTTGAACGGATGGAGCAGTGATGTGGTGAGTCTATTCCTCAGATCTCAAGGTTCAGTCCGGTGCCTGCTTCAGGTCCCTGTTCAGATGTCCTCTCCATCCTACCCAATCCTCCCTAACCCCTCATCTTGCTGCATTTTCTCATCACTGTCACTGCCACCACTTGCTGTGTGTATTTCTTTGACTGTGTGTTTACTGTCTGGCATCCCCACCTAACAGAATAAGGATTTGGTCCGTCTTGTTTGCCGCTGTGCCCCCAGCACCGAGCACAGCACCCAGTATGGTGTGGTTGTTTGATAAGTATTTGCTGATATATGGGACTTAAACAGCACCCTCCTAAATCACCAGCAGACCCACCAAGAAACCACAAGAAACAAGGAACCCCGGATGAATAAATATGAAAACACAACGTACCAAAACTTAGAGAAGATGCAGCCAAAGTAGGGCTCAGAGGTAAACTGATAGCCTATACTGATAAGTGTTTGTTAAATGAGCAAAGGAACAAGACTGAGCTGACCAGAACCCCCTGAGGGAGGGAGGGGGACGTTTAGCAGACATGGAGTTGACACGGGGTGGAGGTCCCCAGAAGAAGGAATTCAAGGGCGGTGATGTTGTAAGGAGGGACCCAAAGGCGAGTGGGAAGATGTGAAGGGCTACTGCTGTGAAGAGCAGGGAGGAGCACTGGGGGATGGAAGTGATCAGGCTCCCAGTATTTCCACTGGGAAATAAGAGGCATTTCCTCTTTCAGGGGATCCCAGCCTTAAATCGGTGTCTTTCTAAGGGGAGACGCATCCTATGGAGAGAAGCATGATGGGGGCATGTCCCAAGGGGACAGCAACTGCACTCGTAATCATAACAGCTCATGTTTGTGTTTATTGTTCAACCAGTTTGAGGTGCAGCATCGTGAGGCCTCACGATGGTCCTGTACTGTTATCAGCTCCATTTTGTAAGTGGGAAAACTGAGAAAGGGGGGGTCATTTCCCCAAGGCCACATAGCCAGTCAAGGGGAAAGTAGGTATTAGATTCCAAATCTCTCTGATACCAGGACCTGTGGGCCATTCTGCTACAACAGGTTCGACTTGGGATGAAGCTGTACTCTGTTAATAACAGTAACGTGGACACACGTACCGCGTAGTGTGAAGTGCTTTCTACCTGCCTAGTGCTCTTCTAAATCCTTCAACGAATCTTCCTACTGAGTCAAGAAGATGGTGACCACTATCAACTCTGTTTCACAGAGGAAGAGACTGAGGGCCAGAGACATAAATTCATCTCCTAATGTCACACCAGTAACAAGCCGTGGCAGAGCCAGGAATAGGAGGCAGGCAGCAGGGCTCCAGAGTGCGTGCTGTTACCCACTACAGCATGCTGTCTTTCAACATTCTCTCTCCAAAATAAAGGAAGGTCCCCCACTCTGCCTTATACTAGAAATACACTTCGCCGCACCCACTGCCTTGATACCCGAGCCCAGAACCAGCCACCAGGATCTTCTGAATGCTAATAAGCACTGTACTACGTATCTCATGTGGTTTGTCTCCAACTTCATAACACACTCATCAGATAAGCATTACTATTATTCTCATTTAACAGACGGGAGGACTAAGGCCAAACCACGTCCCTCCTCTGTTCAAACCCTGCAATGACACCCATCCCACTTAAAGTCAAAGTCTCTATGATGACCTACGTACCCTCCATGGCCACCTGGCTGCTCCTCCAACATGCCAGCATTCCTACCCCAGGGCCCTTGCACTGGCTGTTGCTTCTGTCTGGAATCCTCTGATTGCTATCTCTATACCTCTCTCTCCCTCACCTCTTTCACACCTCTGCCCAAAGGCTGTCTCCTCAGTGAGGCTCTCCATGGCCCCTGTAACCTGTCATCCACACCAACATTCCGGCTCTTCCCAGCCTGCTTTGTTTCTGTCCTTACCTGTCAGCATCACCCGATAAACCACATATTCTGCTTGTCTTGTTGTTGCTGGCCTCCCCCTCTAGAAGGTGGGCTCCATACAGGCAACGATTTTTACCTGTTTTGTTCACTGTTCTATCCCAGGACCTAGAACAGTGCCTGTCTCCAAAAATATTTATGAAATAAGTGAATGAATGAGGCTAGGAAAAGAGGGAGTGGTTTGCTCAGAGATATGAACACAGTGGAATCCTGGACTCACCCTCTTAAACACTTCACTCTTGGGGGCAGCTGGTAAGAGCAGCCCCCGGTTGGCCACAGTTGTCCAGGAGGGTCGGGATTTACACAGAGGTGTGTGTGTGGCTTTGGGGGGCGACAAGATGACAATGGGAATCTTTTGAAGAAGGCCTTTTTGCCACCCTCTTCTGTGACCATACCCTGATCCTGCTGTATTTTATACACACACACACACACACACACACACACACATTTTGTTTTTTAATTGTCCCATCAGTTAGCATATGCGCTCCATGAGGGCAAGGGTTTTTGTCTGTTTGGTTCTCTGCTGCATCCCCCATGTGTAACAGGTCCTCATCAAACACTTGAACAAATGAACGAATGAACAAATGAAGAACAGTATGGGCTTGGTAGAGCTGACAAAGGCGAGAAAATTGATCACAGTGCCCTTATCCCCAATGCCCTAAGACATCAAACCCTCTCCCTCTTGTTCTCTTCCTCTGCTCTAACCTCACTGGCTTCCCTGGTACTCCTCCACTCACCATGATCACGGCCACCTCAGGACCTTTGCGCTTGCTATTCTCGCTGCCTGAAACCGTCCACCCAGATCTCTACATGGCTAAGTCACCTCTGCTAATTCAGTTTTCACCTCTGAGATAAACCATCGGGCTCTGGGAGAACCCAGAAAACAGGATTTATCTTATTCGTTCACTTGTGTTTGAACTCTCTCAAGTAGACCGTAAAACCCACAAAATGAAAGACCATGTGTATCTCTCTCCTTCACCACTGTATGCCCTGTACCTAGAACAGTGAATGAATGAATGAATGAATGAATGAATGAATGAACACATGCCTGGGGAAAAAAAGAGGTCAGGCCATAGTAAAGATGGGGGTCTTCTCTAGGGCGTCCAGGAGGATGAAATGAAGCTGGGTGCGAAGCGGGAGAGGTTAACGCCACAGAAAGAGGTGGTCTGAGAGGGAGAGGCTCACTGTGGGGCACTGCGCTGTGGGAGGACTGGGGACAGGACTGGGGACCTGGCTTGGGGAGAGGAGGGAGGCACAGCAGAAGTGTTTCATTGGAGCCTGGAGCTAAACAGGCAGCTGTTTCCACCTGAATGGGGAGAGGATGTGGGTGTGAGAGCAGAACTCTAGAGGGAGCTAGCTGTTCTATGGGGGGGGTTTTAAGGCAGTGGGTGGGGGGGGAGGGTTGAAAGGGGTATTCTCAACCACTACGGTACCGGGTCGGGGGGGGGGGGTGGCAGAAGAAAAGAAAAAAGGTATTTTTTGCTGCAGACCAGAATGGAAAGTATTTTTACATCGGGAGGCGGGGCGGGGGGGGGGGGGAGTGGAAATGTGGGAGAATTGGGGGCTGTTGTGTGTGGACAGAGATAAGAGGGGCAGTTCTGCAGCGAAGCACTAATGCAACACTCTTTGGAGGCAGCCTATAGGGAATACTAACGGAGGGTTCACGGGCAGCTGCCCTCCATGAAGGAAGGCAGCGCTGGTGGCATTTGGGGGGCTGTCCTGGAGGCAGCAATGACGAGGGTTACGCAGAAGCGATCCTATGAGAAAGCATTCACGGGGGCCCTGGCAGCAGTTTAAGGGATCGCCACAAATAAGGACGCTTTGGCAGCCGTCCTGCCTGGGGGCGTTAATGGGGCAGATGTCTGGAAGGGTCTTATGGGGGAGCAGTGACTGGGGGGACCCCTGGCGAGGGCCCGGCGGGAGAGGCACTGACGGGGACGTTCTGGGGACCAGAGCGGGCCAGGGCGGGACCCCCCGCCCCCGTTGCCCCCGGGTCCCCGGGCCACGCGCCCCGTCACTCACCGGCGCAGGGGTCTCCGCCGGGAGGAGGCCGAGGAGGCGGAGGAGGCGCCGCCGCTCCGGGGAGACCCGAGGGCCCGACCGGAAGTGCCGCCCCCTCCCCCTCCCCGGCAGCCCCGCGCCGCCCGCCTGCCCGCCCGCCCGGAAGCGGAAGTCGCGCCCGTCTCCGAGGCGCCGGCGTGGAGAAGCGGAAAGAAGAGGCGGTGGCGGCGACCGGGAAAGAGAAGTGCGCCTGCGCACTGGCTCGGGGACGCGGACGGGGAGAGCCTAGGCCGCTTCCGGTAGGCGAGCTAAGCAACGTGCGCCTGCGCCCTGAGCCCCCGCCGCCTAGGGCACGGCCCACATGCTCCGGACATCCGGTTAAGCCACGCCCCTCGCGTAAATCTGGCGTGTAAGCCCCGCCCCCATTCTGAACCACGCCCATTTTAAAACTTAATTATTCAAGCCCCGCCCACTGCCTTAAAATCCATCCTCCTCGCCCAGCACCCACGATTTTTCTCCTGTTTTTACCCACTTCCAAGTCCCCAAGAACTCCACCTATCTCCCCTCAGCCCCGCCCACAGCCCAACACTCTTCTAGCAGTGCCCCCCAGAGGTTTTTAGGCTGCACCAAGCTCCCTGTGTTAGCCCAGCCCCTTCCTAGTAAGCACCCTTCGTCTCAGGCACTTCCCTTCCTTAGTCCTATTTAGGTACCCCCTTCTGTCACCTGTGCCTGAATAACAGTCATGCCCCCCTCACAGCACCTTCTCTTCACAGTTACATCCCGTCTGTCCCAACACCTTGCTCTCCTGCAGTTCCCCCTTGAAACGTCTTCTCTCAGATAAACCCTATTCATATGGCCTCTAAACCGTTTCCACCTTCTGCCTGCCAACCCTTAAACCAAGTCAAGCCCCACCCTTGTTCTCAACACCTGCCCCCTAAACCCCGCCCACAATGCTCGTCAGCCTCACCCCTTAGCCCCAACCCCGCCCCGTTTCCCTAGCCCCGCCCCCTCCTGGCCACACCTCTTATCTAAGTAAGCCTTACCAAAGTTGTCAATTCTGCTCACAACCCTCAACTCGGTTTTTCCTTAGTGTCAGGACAAAGTGATGGAGCAAAGTAGTGGGGGCAGAATTTCCAAGAATATGGCTGGGATGGGGGATGGGGACCTAGATCACATTTGCACAGAGGTTCAATGTTTTACTTAGAGTGGATATTTACAGGGAGCACTTTGCGGTCTGCTGGAGCTGGGAGAGGGGGCAAAGCCTTCCTCCAAGCCAGCCCATAGTGGCAAGCTAACAAGGCACCTGGTACCATCACTGAATACACACAGGAAGCCAGCAGGCAGATATTTATTTCCAAGGCCCCTGCCTCCAGGGGCCTGTCAGTCCGGGGGAGGGTGGCGGAAGGCAGCAGGACCCAGGAGTTTAGGTCCTCACCCTCAACCCCCTCCCACAACGGGAAGACCACCAGGTATGAGGGCGTCCCGGCCTTCCTGCCCAGGCTCAGCACCAGCTGAACGCCCAGCTCTAAACCTGGCCTGGGGACAGGTGGCCCAGGGTGTGGGTCAAGCCAGCTCTTTGCCCTCCGGCTCCTCCACCCCCTCTTCAGCCCCTGCCGTAGCCGGAATGCCCTCGTCGTCCCACGGTGGTTCGGGCCCTGGGTCCGGGGAACACAGGGGTGCCCCCATGGCCTCGGGGTGCTTGCGTTTGGCATGGCGCCGGAGCGTGTTGGCCTCCGTGAAGCGCAGCCGGCAGACAGGGCACTGGTAGGGGCGCTCCCCGGAGTGGACACGGTGGTGGTGGGCCAGCTCACCCGCCTCGCGGAAGCGACGAGGACAGAGTGGGCAGCGGAAGGGCCGCAGGCCGGCATGGATGTTGCAGTGCCGCCGCAGGTGGCTGGACCGCTTGAAGGTCTTGCCGCAATCCTTGCACTCGTGCGGCTTCAGCTCTGAGTGCGAGATGCTGTGGCGTTCCAGGTCGGAGAGGTAGGGGAAGGCCCGCAGGCACACCGGGCAGAAGTGCGGGGCCTTCTTGGGGCCGGAGCCCTCAGGCAAACCAGACGCTGACCCCTCAGAGACTGTATAGGGCACACCCTGATCATCGATCAACAGGAGGTCGCTGCCACCGCCGCTGCCCACAGGGGCTGTCACCCCCTGTGCCAGCGGGGGCTCCTGCCCTGACTTGGGGGGGCGGCCCCGCTTGCGAGGGAGGGCGGCCTTGAGCGTCCGATTCGAGGAGGTGGCCCCCCCAGGGCGCCGGCCTCGGCGGCCCCGGGGAACAGGAGGAGGTAAGGCCAGAGGTTTCTCTTCCTCCCCGGGCAAAGGCGAAGGCAACGGGTCTGGGCTGGGGGTGTCCATTGAGCAGTGGGGGGCTTGGGTCTGGGCACTGGAGCCGGGCTAAGAGGAGAGAGGGGGCAGCCGTCAGTGCAGGGAGGGTCCGAGTCACCCCTTGTCCCCCAACACCTCGCCCATCCCTTGGTCTGAGTCTCTCGACCTGGGCATGGCCAACATTCAGCTGGACAGTTATAGCTACACTGGTGGGTAAAATAGCAAGATAATTCCAACCATTTGGTAAAAAGACACCACCTTTAGCCACACAGGTGTCTCCTAAGCCTCCCTCACCCCCTTCCTAGAAGTTCAGAGTCATGTTGAATCAAAATAAAGGAAAATCTTCATAGGAGGATAGGATAGAGTCCAACTAAGGGTATGGGCCAGTATTGCGATCCTCAAAACAAAGAGCCCATCAAACCTGAGCCATGGAGGCCCAGAAATGTTTTGTCCCGCTTCTGTTTGGCAAAGTGGGAGGAGTGTGGGAGTTCAGGACTGGGAGAAGACAGGGACTGGTGGTCCCAGGTGATGTTTGGCCCCAAGTCGTGGGTGAAGAAATATATGGGAACTGTTAAGGCTCCCAACTCACAGGGTCTGGGTTCAACTCCTGAGTCTGTCACTCACTCTCTGTGTGGTCTGGGGCAATTATTTCTCTGAGCCTCCGTTAAGCCTTTCGCAAAATAGGACGAATAGGTCATCTTACTCGCACAGACATGGCATGAGGATAATACACATAAAGTGCTCAGTGCACAGAAGTGCCTAGAAGATATCAGCTAGGCACTCACTGACAGCTAAGCCCCACGCCAACTTTCTGAATAATGGTACATCACCCCCATTTTGCAGCTGGGGAAACAGAGGCACAGGAAAGCCTGGTCAGTTGCCCAAGCCCTCTCTGCAAACAAGAGCGGGATCGGGACTCGAACTAGATCTCCAGGACCCCAAAGGCGCAGGGAGTGAGAAGAAATGCACCCAAGGAGACAAGGGGATACCATAGGGTTCCTTACACCTGGGTTAGATCCAGCTCTGCCATTAATTAACAAATGACTTTGCTTCTCTGGGCCAGTTTCCACCTCTGTAAAATGGCTATAGCAAGTTGTCAGTCGGTAATAGTAAGCACTCAGTAAACTACCATCACCACCATGACCTCCATCGACAGAGCATGGGACCATGAGACTAGGGTGTAATTAAGGCGAGAGTGAGGAAGGAAGAGGTGCAGTTAGCAGCTGGGGCTGCAGGTGCCACTGGAACAGGCACATACATTGAAGGCCAGAGAGGGGCCACCACTTTTCCACGATCACATGGTTCGCTCCGGTAGGAAGGCCTGGACTAGAACCGGGGTCTCCGGAACAGGGGCCTCGCCCCTTGCCCCTCTGTCACCCCCGTGCAGGCACGCGCCCGGCGGCCCGAGCGCGCGGGGCGGGCCCTGCGGGGGCGGCGGCCAATGAGCGGCGCGCGGGCCGCGG